>NW_015094509.1:24433502-24476388 GCF_001431845.1 Calidris pugnax | reverse complement strand
GGGCGGCGGGGTTGGGGGGACTGTTGGAGGCCGCCATACCCCGGCCGTGGGGGAGAGCCTGGGGAGGGGGCTCCCCGCCGCCCGGCACCTCGCGGGGTGGGACGGGGCTCCTGTGGGGAGGGAGGGAGCGGAGCACCGCGCCCTCCGCCCTGCCCCCGCTTCGTGCCGGGGGTCCCTTTCCCTCCGCAGAGCCCTCGGGGGATGCGCTCTCCCCTCGCCGCGCTTTGACCCCCTTGACCTGGGAACAGAAGTTGGCCTTTTTTTTTTTTCTTTTGGCCTTCCCTCCTCCCCCCCACCTTTTTTTTTCCCCCCTGTGGGCTATAGGGACTTGTGCCCCCCGCCCCGGCCCCCAGCTTTGCATAACTTGTCTCCCGAGTTGACTGTCCCTTACTCCCTGCACTTTGCCCTTGCCCGGTGGTCTGTAGCATGAGGGAGTAAAACTATTCAAGGACTGGCTTTTTTTTTTTTTTTTTCCTCTAGTGAGAGAGCTGGATCACAAACAAGGCAGGCTATCTAATAATATATATACGTTTCTACATCCCTTTTTTCCTCATAGCAGCCCGGTGCTGAAGCAGGATTCTGTGATAGTGTAGAACAAGGCCCTTGGGCGTGATTTTTTTTTAGAAAACCCTGGAGTGAAGCCGCTATTAACATGTAGAGTTTGAATACCACAGGCAGTTTGTTGTCTCTTCATGTTCAAAGAATAATTTAGAGGAGCAGCAGTGACTCACCAATAGAAAGTATGAGTTGCATGAAGGCAAAACCAGGTGAAGTTTCTTACTTTACCACCGACTCACTTGGTGACCTTGGATCAGCCTTTCTGCACCAGTCCTCTGTTTGCTTATGAATTGGGAACAGTGGTGCTTTCCAAAAACGTAGTGTGAATAAATAACTATGCTTATGGCTGTGAAATGCTTATCTGTGATAGTAAAAACAGGTAAATAGTGGTGTTATTTCTACTATAGGAGCATTGAGGCTCTAGCCAGGATGGGAGTGTTTTGCTTGAAGAATTTTCCTCTAGTAGCTGCGCTTCGGTGGAAATGGGCACTTGCTTAAAAAGACATTTAATAGCCTTTCATGTTGCATGTTCTGCACTGCGTGGTCATCTTGCACTTCATATTTTTATGAAGTGTGTGCTCTAATATCCTTTCAAAGAGCTGCCATTCCCCAGTGCAAATAGTTTGTGGGTGGTTTTGCCCCTCCTGTTTTTCTAGAACAAAGCTGGTGTCCTCTTTCCTAAGGAAACCTTGTGAATTTCTAATGTGGCTGATTATCTCTGATAGTTGGCATCTCTGAGCTACCTGGTGTTAGACTTGTTGTTTTGGTAGGGAACTGGAAGAAGTATTCTGATATACTTAATATGAAGAAACAATGTCTGGGTTTGTTTGTAACTCACTGTGATACCATTCAGTTCTGCTTACCAGGGTTGGGTAGTCGCATTAACTCAGTGCTATCTCAGACTACCTCTGTATTTGCAAGAAAATACTAAAACTGTGAAGGAGTTACCTGTAGTGGGTCACGCGCTGCTCTGGAGTGCACCCACTGCAATAACAGGTGAAAGCAGCCAAGCACAGAGCAGGGAGTTGCTGCTGGGAACACTGACCTGAGTTAAGTTTTCCCTCTTTGCTTTATACTTGTGCAGCTAGGTGGCTTGTCTCTCTTTTTTCTTTTTTTTTTTTTTTTTAATTTATTAAATCTATTGTAGAAGGATACATCAGGAAGAAGTACTATTTGGCTGATACCTTAGGGTTTCTTTGAAAGTAATTCCATGTATAGTTTCTCTCTTGTATACTGAAGTTAATATTGAAACTTCGGTAATCAGTTCTAACATTAAATGGCAAAGCTTCTACGTGTTCAGGAGGAGGTAAGCACAACACCGTTGGGGTGTTTGTTTATTTATTTTCTTTTTTTATTCAGAAAACTGAAGGCTGCTCTGGTAAAATGGCAATTCATTGTTAATTCATAATATGTAGGTGCCCTGGAAAAATCAAATACCCAGTTCATAGCTACCCTTAGGCATCCTTAATTTATGCAAGCAGGGCTCACTGAGTAACTACTCTAAGTCTCATTGACCTTAGTGGGTTTGCAGAGGTCATATTTTAACACAGATAAGTTGTGCTTGAGCTATTTTTTCAGTAAGTATTCTGAGCAAGTATTTGTGTACATAATTACAGGCTTTTTCCAGTTCTCCATTACATTTTCTGTTTTTCTTTAGATTCTTGCTTGTAAGCGCTACAGTAATTCTAGAGTCGTCTCGGATTATTTTTTTTCTCCCTCATCTTAATATTAGGAAGAAGCGCAGGTTTTTGGGAACAAGTTCTTTTTCAAGACCTCAGTAAAACAGAGCAAGCTGTGAGGTTTTACAGGAGAAAGGCCAGTTTTAGGTGGGGAGAAATTTGACGGATGAAAAGCCGGCGCAACCCAAACGTACACGAGTGACATCAGCATTTTCCTGAGCCGTTTCTGCTGTTTGCCTCTGTTTGGTTCCCAGCAGAGCCTTATGTAAGCGTGCGCTGTACATCCTGTCCTGCTCTTCCAGGGCATGAAAATTCATCGGCCTTATCTTACTGGAGGTTTGCAGAGCCGAATAGTGACTGGCTGCTGCTCGTCTCAAATGTCCACATGCAAATTTCTCCCGAGCGTGCCGAAGAGCTCTGTGCCAGGAGGATAATGCTGTCCTCCTAGGAGATGTCGGAGGAGGAACTTGGAACGAGATGCAGCTCGTCCCCCTGCTCCTCTTGGTAATGGGAGCTGTAACCGCTGGGAAGTAATGTGGCTACGGAGATAACCCTGAGAGAGGTTTGACTGGGCAGGAGCCTTGATCTGTATCATCCATAGATGGACCACTAATGCAGTTTTGATGGCTGGTGATAAAACAGCTATAAAAACCAAAGGACTAAAGTTTCACCAGAAGCTTCGATAGTGCCAAGACTGGAAAATAAAGGCCTTTATATACTATTGCTTCTTGTTACAAGGTCTTTGAGATGCTTGAAACTTGTTCTTGTAGTTAGCATTTAGACAATCATAATGAAGATACTGTCACTTGATGGGTGAAATTGAAGCAAACCCTACATTATAAGCTTTAAAAAATAAACATTCCTTCTGTTTTTCTTGCTTGCTATAAACCTAGCTGAAACTTGCTGACATTAAATCCTGCAGTAACCCAATGTTTGTAGTTTAATTCTGAGTAAATCAGGCGCCTTCTTTGAACAGTGTCTAATGTTTCAGGTTTGTTGTTTTTTTTTTTAAAAGTGTTTCTTAAATACACTCTAGTCCCTTTTGTCAGTGCTCTAGCAGTGTGAGGGAGCCAAATTCCTGCTTACCTGGCCTGGTGAACGTGGTTGTCCTTGTCTTGGAACAGCTGGAAGGTTTCCCCCGGGCGCTGATGTAGCGCAGTCGTGTACAGGGCTGTACAAGACGTATAGCTCTGCAGAACCAGGTACAGAAGGGTTGACGTGGAGGAGAAGCTCATCTGGAGAGGAGGAGAGCTGATGTGGACGGCCTGTGGAAGTAACGAAGAAATCTCTCCCGTGACTTTCCACAGGCGGGCTGTTCTGTACTGCACAAAACAATTTCTCATTGTAAGGGAGAAACAAGGGGAATGTAGGGCTTGAGGAGGAGACTGGTTATCTGAAAAGGAACAGGTGCAGTGCTCTGACGCTTACAAGCTAAACAAATTCCTGTAAGTGAGCTGTTCTTGCAGAGCTTAAGGGAATTTATTGGCAAAACATCTAAGAGGGACTTGAATTCTCGTTTTGAGTAGAGAATTGAATTATCACTATTGCTTTTATAACAGGAATCTAGGTATGCATGGGCTTTTTCTAGTGCTATTGTTATTTTTGGAGGAAAAGCAAATCTGTCTTAAAACCCTATGCAGGAAAATGGACAGCAATGCAGTTATGTGCGTTTTAGCAGAGACTTGTAGCAGCTATAAACCTCATTTAAAAAAAAAAAAACCAAAAACAAACCAACAACTCCAAAAGCACCTGCATATAGCACATTCAAGATTTGATTACATTACATTGTATTGCTTTACAGATATTTATTTGAATATGGAAGCCCGCATATATGTTGTCATTATTCAATAGCCTTTTCATTCTGTAGTTGTAGGCAAACAAGCTGTAGTCTGGATGCTTAAATCTGCTAAAACATTTATAAGAAAGTTGGATCTTGGAAAAAGTTTCCCACAGGATGCAGTGGGTGTCAGGTCTAAAGGTCAGTGGCAGACAAAGTGAAGTGAAGGCTCTTTTGAATTTATTTTTCTACTTTTTTTTTTTTTTTTTTAAAAACAAGTCCTCCATATGTAAGGAAGCATAGAACCTTTCTTTGTTACTTCCTAAATTTCCAAATGCTAACAGGCACTTAAAGGTTTGTTCTTACTGAAGCGTTTCGTTGAAAACTTTGGTGTTGTTTTTTTTTTTTTTTTCTTTAGGACAGTAAAAAAAAACGAATCAGTTCAGTTAATACATTCATGAACTCTTGGCATGGAAGTTCCTGGTGTAAAGCAAAAAAGCCAGATGGAGTTTTAAGTGACTGTCATGTACAACTTGGGAAACGAACATTCCTGATACTAATAAAAGGGCCAGATTGGAACTACATAATTAATCCCAGCGTCCTTTTCAACACATGATAAGATTTGGCTATAACAGCCATAGACTTAATGGAGAAAACTGTCAAGTTCAATGAAGCAATGGATTGTTTGCCTAAAATAAAAATACCTGCGTGTTTCCTCTTGTACATATCTACTGGTGATTAGTGCTCATGCTGCAGTGTAAATGGGAAAATAAGTGTGAATAGTGGCTGACTTGGTCTTGAATCTATTTCCTGTCTTAAATATGTATGTAAATAAATTTATATACATATTTAATATGTATAATTTATCCGCATACATTTTTTATGTATCTAAATATATTTAAAGACAGGAAATAAGTATATAGAGTTTTTTAAGTGGTACATGGCAAAACCTCCTCTCCATAGGAGCTTATTTGGAATATAATCACTGAGAATCCCCAGGAAACAATCTTGCAATTAAGTTTATTCGCCGTATTTATCAGTGGCCTTGAAGAATTGTGCAGGAAGGTGCTAAAAAAAAAAAAGCAAAGCTTATGAGCCAGCACAAAGTCTGTGTCAGAGACAGACAGGAGGAGTGGGCAGATGGCAGTCAGTACAAAACAGGTGAATAATCAGATTGAGAAGAAGCTGAATAGACTGCGAGTGTGCTGTTTGCATGCTGCTTGCTTTTTTGCTTGAGTTAATGTGATAGGGATTTTTCCTGTTGTGATATGTGGAACAGAGGGGTAAGAAACTTGTAGCTGAAAGCATATATAATGGTGTAAGCATGTCTGCCACTGTCAGAGGGAACTTCTGGAATGAGTAGAAAGGTCAGTGCTTTCCGAACTATCTGGACTGGAAAATCTTAAAAAAAAAAAAAAACCTGTTCAGTTTTATAAACTTCACCTGCAAATTTATTTAGATTGATCTTTGGCATGAGTAACATGGAATGTTATTAAAATGATCTACAATCTTAGTGCCATGATAATACAGATGGGCTGCATGATGATTGGTTATTTTTTTTTTCTGAAATGGTCTAGAAGGTAGAAAGATATATATGTGGGGTTTTTTATTTTATTTTTTTTACATAATTTATTTTGCCTAGTTTGAAGACTTTTTGGCTGGCTGTCTTGCCTGGCTCGGTGACCTTTCCCAGCTTGTTGCTTGGAGGCACCGTTGGAGTGATGAAGGTAAAGAACAAAGGGATGGTTGTGCTGATGAATGATTGATCCTGTAACAATGCTAAGGATTATAAAAAAAAAAAAAAAAAATCCAGAAATGGAGCAACTCCCCCACTGATTCTTGCTTCAAAAAGGTTATAATATCAATTTATAATAATAATGCAAACACATGGAAGAGAGTGTATTTAAATCCTATTGGTCAGCCTATCAGTAACTTTGTCAATATAATAGCAATTGCAGTCTTTCCTGTTTATATTGTTTCAAAAAGTGCCTGCTTTTTTCCTTTTTTAGGGAGTTCTAAGTTCCAACAGTAGGGAATTGGTCTAACTGGAGAATGCCCTACTACCTAATAAAGAGGCATTGCTTTGTCTGAGATGACACTTCATGAGAAGAAGCACAACCCACCTTGTGGTTTAAAATTTGTTTAGTACAGATAAGTTTTCTGTGCCAGAAGTTACCCTTTAAAAATATCAATTTGCTCCTGGTGTACTCTCTTCTTAGGATGCCTCAGTCTAAAAACCACCAGTAAAGAGTTTTAACAGCACAAGCAGGTTGAGGGGAATTAGGTCTATATTTCTGCGGAAATAAAGGTTAGAAAGATAAAGGAAAAAAAGACAAAAATATTCTCAAGAAGTGCCCTAGATAAGATTGTTTCATGTCTGAGGGCATGTTAAATCCTGTGGGAATGAGGAAGCTAAACTGCTAAAAGGCTGTTTAATTCTTGTGTTTCACACTGAATCGATGTGATGTGAGATACGAAAGTGGTATTAGTGGAACGTGGACATTTCTATAAAGAATATATAAATAAAATAGGTTAGTCCCAGATCTTTTGCTGTGTAAGAGCAGTGTGGGGAATGAACATTGGAGGCTTAACGTGAGTATAATAAACCAAAAAACCAGATGAGCCTCAGAGGACTTTCCTCGTTTACTTCATTGTTTCTTTGCAGATAGAAGGTGGTTCAGCCAAGTGCAGCGTCGTCCCCCTCTGATGTTCAGAGTGTTTCCCAATGTTCCTGAAGACCAAGCTCTTTTCCATGCGTTATCTTAAACCTCTCAGTTCATCCTTTGGATTGGTCAGTGCACTGGCTGAGTTATTTTATATGCAGAAATCACAGTGTGAGGCCATGGGTTTGGGTGAGTGGTGAGGTCTGTTGTGTACTGCTGATAACCTACAGAAAAGGCTGACATTTGTACATTCTGGAAAGGACTGTTTCCCAAAGCTGATGCTCAGCAGCAGAAGATGCCCTGCTGACCCCCTGCAGCTTGGCAGAAAATGCTCCTTGGTGCGTGAGCTTCCTGAGCGTGTATCCCGGGTACAAACTGCTCAGGGCTGCTGGCACAGAGTGGGTTTTCTTTGGTTTTTTTTTTTTTAACCTTCACCAAACTGTCTCCTTTCCCCGTATCCTCAGTACCAGGCAAAAGGTAGAGTTATTTACTAAGATAGAAATCAGAAGCAGAAGGGTAAAAGTAGAACAAACTATTCCGGTTTAAGCCACTGGTGCCCTGCCTGGCCATGGAGCTGCTCTTACCTAGAATTTCCAAGGTGCATCTCAGCTGTTGGACCTGGAGAGTCAGTAGCAATTAGTCTGTCATCACTGTTAGGTTTGGTTAAGTATTCAAATTCAAAATTGCTGTGAGTTTTCCATTGCATTTTCCTTTCTTTTGTTTCATCCTTACTAGTGCCCTGGCTGGGGGTGAAAAGCTGCGTGTTATTCACGGCTCTTCCTGGAGATGGGCACCTCTTTTTATCCATATTCATTCTGCCGACTGGTCCATATTTGATATGCACCATTATTTTAACATACGTTCTTCCAACATACTCATATACTTGGTGCAATGTGTTCTGTTAACCTGATGTTTTCCAAGAGTGTCTTTATATAGAGACCACATGTGATATGTTATTAGCACTGCTGATAAAATTTGTAACTAAATGATCGTGCTTGTAAATAAATTCTTCCTCATTGTTGCCTCTCAACCTACTTCTTTCGAAATTTGCTTATCGTAAATTACTGTTCAGTAAACTTAACCAGTAAAACTTTAGAGTAATCAGTATTGCGCTCACTTCTGGAAGGATAATTAAGTACATTTTCTCAATCAAATTTGGTTAAGACAAGAGCTATTACAGCTAGCTAATTTCTAATATTAGTTTGACAGATGTGCACTTTATCCAAATAAGATAAAGGTGGAGTTTTCAAGAACGTTTTTCTTGATGGTGGTTCTGTGAGCCCAACACCCCCATCTTTCTGTGGGTCGAGGACATCTTCATTTTCACACAGCCCTTTGCTGTGGAATGACTAAGCCCTCTGGATGGGATCAGGCACGTTGGGGTCACTGGAACACCGTGAATGTTCTGGTACCAGGGAAGCTGGTTCTTCTGCAGGCTGTCCCTCCTCTGTTCGGAATGTATCGAGGGAGTGTTTCAAGGAAATACCAAGGAAAATTAAGGTGACTTATGAAGAATGATATGCTGTATCTCTAGCCTTTGCAGCAGAAAACTATAACACTGAGCAGAGCTTGCCATCTTCAAAACTTGAATCAGCTGTGATAGAAGACAGATTCTTTAACAAGGAAACTTGGGATATTTTCTTTACTTAAAATACAGTCTGTTTTGACTCTTCGCTCTCCTCTGATTTTTTTGATTACTGTGTAACTTGAAAACTGATTTGCATCTGATCGAATGCTTTTAATATTATTAATTACAAAATTAACGTAGTAGTTGATATCCTGAGGTATTATGTGATTGGGCGTGATTGTCTGGTGTTGTATTTTTCATTTGATTTCAGCCTGTATGACTAGTTTGAGTTCAAAAGCCTAATCAAAATTTTACAGTGAGTTTTTTCCCTTTGAGTATGGTGATTAAATGACTTGTCTTGATAAGCACACTAGTTGGATCAGGAACAGCGAAGTTGGTGGCTCAGTTAAGTCAGGTTATGGCAAATATTAACTAGAGGCAGTAAAATCTCGGGAAAGTAAAACAAATCTGTGTACTTAAACATTCCTTGGCTCTAACAAACTGATTGAAGCTGTGATTCTGTATGTTAATGTGCAGTTGCACACTGCAGTATCAGGGAGAAGTGCTGGTTTATTTGTTGCTCTTTCTTGCACAACACACACTTCAGTGTGAAGTTCCTTATTGTTATGGTTAATGATACCTGACTTCTTACTTATATGTAAATTAAGAAACAAGACCTCTACTTACCAAGCTTGAACTGCTGTTACACATAGTATTACTTAAAATTTTTCCTAAGAACACCAGCCATCCCAATAAAACCAAATCTCTGCTGCAGTTCTTAAAGATTGTTAATCATTAATTATTCTAATTTTTGTGGAAAGGGAAACGTTTTCCTAAGTCACCTGCTCTAGATAAAAAGGTGAATACTGGTTTTTCTGTCAGTTTACCAGCATGCTACAAATCTGCTATAGCAGATTTTTCCTTGATGATTTAGACAGTTTATAATATGCTGTTAACTTGAGCTTTGGGGCTGTCTGCTCCAGTCATTTCTTCACCCCCTGCAGAATGAAGCAGTTATTTTAGGTGCCGGGTTAATCTTTGCACAGGCAGCACTTTGAGATCACTGGAGACTGCGGCACTGGTGTAACAGGTTATTGATGACTCTCTGATGTTGCCGGTCTTTTAAGCTACTGCTTTAAGTTGGAGAACATAATTAGCTGGAGGAATTCTGCTTTTAAATAGTGTTGGAGTTAAGTTGGAATTTGAAAGATGAAATGTGAGATCTCATTTGCACGTGTAACTTGACAAGTATTGCCAACGATACTCTCGATCTCGCATTTAAGTGGAGCCTCGGGCAGCTGGTTTGTGTGGAAGGGGGCTGAGTTTCAGTCTCTTGGTGATGCCTGAGTTTATTTTATACATGACTGGAAGCCTGTCTTCACAGCATTTCCTTAAGTGGACCTTCGTTGGTCCCACCGTACAGTTTAACTTTAAAACTGTTTTCACACAACGTATTTGTTCTAGAAATGCTGTGGCAGATGCTTATTACCAGTTATGTTTTAATTCTTCACCTTAAAGGAAGATAACAAATTACATGGTGTTGATTTCAGTAACTTGTCCCACACTTGCAGGTAAACAACATAGAAGAGGTTGAGGAAAATCACTCATTTACGAGTCAGTCTCCAAACACCTTGAGAGTTTTCTTCAGTTTCCTATCCTGATTTCTTTGGCTTATGAAAAAACGATTGAAACAGATGGTAGCCCTTGTGGAAAGCTGAATGAAGATACCTTTCAGCTCTTTCAACAGGTGAAATAAGTCTTAAGGACTGCAGCATCCTTGTCCTTCAAAATTTACAGGGAACATTACCTGGTTTATGAAATGAGCATGGCAGGATTCCTCTGAAGAGCCACGTGTTTACTTATTTGTTATTTTTGTAAACACATTATTTTTCATATGTAAATGTGGTGAAACAGGGTGGGCAGCTTTAATGTATTTTTCACTTGGTTCATTTGTTTTAGGACATACCCAGCTTTAATGAGATTTTGGTTTGGGCTCTAGTAAAGTTCTCCTGATAAAATCAAATTTATAATGTAGAAACTACAGAGTTAATGATGGTTTTCTGTGGGAGCTCCACTTTTGGGCTTGATTTGCATCTCTCGTGCAAACTTTTCTGCAGAGCTGTACCCTTGGCCTAATGAACTAATTAGTGTTAATGTGTTAGTAGCTGACTAAGGCAGCCACTGAAGGAGGATTGAACCACATCCTCGGTTAGAGGTTTTCACAAATATTTTTCAGGAATATTAATATTCAGAAACATACTGCCAAATTCTTCAAGGGAGGTTCTTGCCTGAGGTGATTTGCATGCTTCTGAATACTTGGCAACGTTTTTGTTTATTTTTGCATTCTTTTGGTTTGTCTTTGCCTCTCTCCAAGGTCAGGATGCTTTCTGGACTAACCTGTGGTGTCCGCGTACCGGCAGGTGGAGCATTGGTAACATAAGGCAGACCTCTCACTCCTCCAGCATTTAGGAAAAGTGATTGCCATGAAAGTCCTGCTCAGTTGGTTTCCATGGAGGTGGAGTTTGCTGACTGAGCTTGGCAGAGAAGTCCCTGGGAAGAGCTCCACGTTTACATGCAGCGTTAACAAAAAATGCTGAGGAAGTTTTCAGACTTGAGGTTGGGGTGAACTTGAAAAGGCAACTTGGTGTTCCTCTGCTGGGTTTTTGTTTTGTGTTGGTTTGGTGTTTTTTTTAATATCTCTTTCCTGTTGCAAGGCATGGCAATACTGAAGCTACATTTAAATGGTTACAAAGTTGATATTACCTTTAAGGGAGCATGATTTTGCCAAATTCATTTTTTTTTTTACTGTGTCTTTGAGACATACAGCTTGCTCATGTTACCGTTCCCCTCTCAAAATGACGATGCCGGAGGTCTTAAGTATTGTTATCTTCTTCTTTTTCTGGGAGTGTGGTGGGAGAAGGTTCCAGTTGTGGTTAAACAATGCACCTATATTGATTTAATGCTGTGTTGTTACCAAAATAAGTGGTCTTGCCCTATATGGTGCCTTCTTCCCGTCGGTGCTAAGGATTGTCCTGTCATCCACTGACTGAGGTCATCTGCCTGCTATAGCACAAAACTTACCTCTCCTCTTTTTTTTTTTCCTCTTTTTTTGTTTTCCAGGATTAATTTGCAGCTAGTACAGTGGTTATCAAAGTAATTTGCATCATGAAATTGTAAAATTCCTATCTTGGTGGAGGAAGCGAGAATCCCTCAGCTGGAAGATGGAAAGAGCAGGACTACTCTTATGCCACAGTGCTCTTACCCTGGTCAATTTCAACCATCCTGAGTGTGCACCAATAGTCAGGCTCTGTGGTGTGAGTATTCTCTTTGTGTTTTTTGGAATGGTCATTGTGCAACAGCCTCCCTCATTAAGATAATCATAAAGCAATACCAAATGATGTTCATATTGCGCAGTTCTTATCTGAGGTATGGTGAAGATCTTGGCTGCACGTAGTGCATTTGTGCATTGCTCTGTATTTTGCAGGCATGCATAAAATCTAAGTGTTTAGGTTCTATGACTTAAAATGCAGCTAATAAAATTTGCTTCAGGATTAATTTTGGAATAACTGTGTGCTGTTATCTCCAAAATGCCTATCGCTATAGGCTGGATAATAGCATTCTTTGCTGCTGATCCTGTTGTTTTTTTTTCCCCTAAGAAACAGATTACTTTTTTTTTTTTTTGCTTTCATATGAAAAACAAAGTGGAAGATGAATCTTGAATAACTCTCTTAGAGAGAATAGTTTGCCAACAATGAATAGGAATAATTTGTAGCAGACCCTACAATTTTTTTTTTTAAATCCTGCTCAGAGCAGCGCTTTTCAAACAGCAGAACTGGCTCTGACTGGGTGGCATTTGGCAATGCAGGTTTAGGATATTTCTTGACGTTGTGAACATTGATGTGAACCCCAGAATGGACCCGTAAATTTCCAACTTCTTTAGAAAACTTGTTGCTAAATGAAACTGCATTGGGATATTATTATAATTCTTACTGCTGAATTATCTAATGACTAAAAGCTTCGGAAAGGATTTCCTGCTGTATGTGTTCCTCCTGCCATTTACTTTGGCACTCAGTGGACATATCACTAAACTGATACAACCAGTGTAGCAGCTGAAAGGTCATGTAGTGAACTACATCCAGGTTTTAATTGGGGTCAGGAATGCAATTTTGACATGACTGTTCTCCAATTACTGTTCCGCGGTTCTTGTGGAGCATGATCTTTAAGGACCCTTCCAATCCAAACCATTCCATGATTCTATCATTTGACTCCTTTTGGATGAACAAAAATTGAAAGGAGTCCTGGACTGGATTAAGGCATTTGGTTTAAGGTTTTTTATATCATAGGTAGGATTAGAGCTAATTCTGAAGTGAGACCTCCTGGAATAAGTAGTTTGAGTATTGTCTTCAGCACAAACTGTTTTGTTTTGCAGATCGCCTCCTGTTGCAGTGCACTACCTATGGGTGTAGGTTTTGTTTTTTTTTTAGATGAGTATACTTATTAGCTCACCAGAAGGCATGAAAAACACCAGTCAATTCAAAGAAGAGAATTCATTTTAGCTACTAGTCTTATTGATTAAACTGAGTACCTTTCATTCTTATTTTGAAACTCTGTGACAGCACGAGGTAGTTCAAGGTTCGCTGGACCAACAGTACCCAAAAAGCAGGATTATAATGTGGGGTGAATGACCTGGGTTTCCCCTTCACCATGCTGTTTTATGTATTGCATTGAATCGTTGCTTAATCTGTGTGGTCCTGGGAGTGAGTCCTAGGAACCAGTCCTTGTAGTCCTAAATAGCTCCTAAACTGGTTGCTGTAATTGGTTTGATTATCACTAAAGCTCTACATTTGCAGTGTGGCAAAAGGGTCATACTGTCCATCTCCTGTATTTAGTATATTATGATTTGAAAAGCCATATTTAATACCTGGAGGAAACAGAATTGAGATTTGCTAGGGAAAAATGGAGTTAAAAATCTGTAGTCTGCCCTTAAATGTGAGGCATCCTTGTGTATTGCTTAAGAGCAACATTTTAAAAATTTAATGTTCAAAGTCATGTCTCGTGGGAAACAGTCTACTGTCTTTTTCAAATTTGCAGGATGTTCCACAAGCAAGCTAAGTGAAAATATCTTTGATATTGCCTCTTCTTAAAGATACTGGCATAGAATTATAGTCTTGAAGGGATTTTTCTGGAAGAACATTATGACTAATCTACAGAGGTGACCCTGGGATAGTGTTTGGCAGAATATTTAAATTCAATAGGCTTAGGTATGCAGCTTGTATTTGTCTGTAGTTTCTTTTAAAATATTTAGCACCAGCTGATTAAAATAGTTTTAACATTAAATATTTGTGATTCCAGAACTGTCAGAGCTGTTAGCACTATATTGACAACACCTGGCTATTGATAGGACAGTCTGCACTGATGTCATCTGTGGATAATTCTTTTTCCAAAGACTTATTGACTTCGTCATGTTTAAGGATAATTACTTAAACAAGGCTATAGTTGCTGGAAATATATTGCAGGGAGTAATGAGATCATGGAGTCTCAAGTATAGTGGTCAGAAGAGACTTCTGGAGGTCTCTGGTCCAACCAATCGTTCAAAGCAGGGCTTTAACTAGCATTTGGTGGGGTCAGCCATGGCTTTGTCCTACTAAACCATGAAACCCCCCCAAGGACAGAGAATGCACAGTCTCTCTGGGAAGCCTGTTCTGGGTTTCACCACCCTCCTAGTGAAAAGTTTGTTGTTGTGTCCAACCTGAATTTTCCATGTTGCATTTTGTGGCTGATGCTTTCTTACCCCATCTGCTAGTGCTGAAAGAGTTTGTCTTGACTGTCTCCAGAGTTCATCTTGGTAGCCGTAGACAGCTCTGAGATGGCTCCTACCCTTCTCTTTGCCAGAGAAAACACCCATCTCTCTCAGCATCTCCCTGTGGGTGATGCCCTTGAGGCACTGACCTCCTTGGTAGCCCAGGGCTGGACCCTCCTTGGTTCCTCACCATCCTCCTTGAAGTGAGGGAGGGTCCTGATCTCAGCACCTGGTGTCTGCAGAGTGTCCTTGCCAGCGGCAGGCGGAGAAGGGACAACATCCTCTCTGTGGTTTGCCTTCTCTGCAGTGAGACGTTGGCTCCCGTTTCAGCTGGATCTACCCCAGCCCCTGGTCCCTTTCCAGCAGGGCTGTTCCTCAGCCAGCTCTCCCCAGCCTGTGCTGATGCCTGGGGTTCTTCTGCCCTGGGTGCAGAGCTGGGCGCTTTTCCTTCTTTTAATCCAGTGAGGTTTCTTTTGGCCCCATCCTTGGGCTTATCATGGTCTATTTCTGTGTCAGGCCCTTCTCCTTCTCTGTCCCCCTCCACTTCACTGTCACCTGCCAGTGTGCTGAGGTGCCATCTGTGTCATCTCCCTGGGTTCTGTCGAGTGTGTTTGGAGCCCTTTGTTGGCCCTTGAGGACCTCCCTTGCCAGCCTGTACCTGGGTGTTCAGCTGTTGGTTGTAGCCACATGAGGCAGTGACCCAGCTGGTTTTTCAGCTCATCTTCTCTTCTGTGGGTTGAGCTGGGGCTTCCTCAGATCCCAGAGGAGACTGTGGTGGGAGACTCTCAAAAGCCCTACTAAACTCAATGTTACATTCACCATTCAACTTTCATCTAAGTAGCCCCCCAGCTCTTCACCTAAGGTTGGTTGGGTACATTCTGCCTTTGATAAAACTTCTAATTGTTCATTATTATCTTTTCTTTGTCCATGTCTTTAAAAATGATTTCCAAACGGTTGTGTTTGATGTGCCTTCTGGAAGTTGGTGGTACTCTGTACCTCTTCTTTTGACCTTTTCAGGCAGGAGTGTGGTAGGTTTTTGTTCTTGTCAGGAACCTTCTGCAAATTTTTTCTAGATTATACTAGTAATTCTGTGTAGAATTCAGCAAAACAGGAGTAATGCATGGGGTAGTTGTCAGTATGGAAATCAAGGCCTGTTTTCATGGTTTAGAAAAAAAAAAAAAATCCTGCTAAAAGTTGCTTCTGTCTTCTCCAAAAAAAAAAAGTTCCTTTTCTTATTGTAGTCCAATAACTAATTTTTAAATGTTACATTGCTCCGAGTAGGGAAACTGACTCAAATTTGTCAGATAGAGTCCTGGCATATTTACAGTCTAGGAAAGTTTGTTTTCATCCTTGTTGTGTTATAAATTATTGAAGGAGGTGGCTTGATTTTAAAGGAGATAATGTTTGAGAGAGAGGCTATGAAAGTAGTAAATTTCTAAGTATATTTGTCAGATTCTGTGTGAGATTGATCTGAGAATATGGAGTAACATTCTCAAAATGAACTGTTTTGCCATCGCATTATGTCCTGAAAATTTTATTTCTGAAAAGAACTTGGTGGAATCTACATTTTAAATAGACATAATCATTCTGAGAGTAGTTGAAAGGTGTTTTGCATTCTTTTATGGGTTGTATGGGATTTTGTTTTGTTATTGGGGTTGTTGATGCTGAAGTGGATGCCATCACTGGGCGCTGTTCTTGCAAGGACCGTTTCCTTTGTGGAAGCAGACTCTATCTGTGTACTTAAAAGAATAGGTCTCTTGGGTATTATTGCAAAACAAATAATTAACTTTTTTTTGAACTTGTGCCTAAGGACAGAGGTGCTTTGTAAAACCAAATGCCATGAACTTATCTGATGGATGTGACTTGCCGGGTTGAGCTTGTTTTCTTTGAAATAATTAAAAAAATAATTGTATATGCACTGCGAGCAAGGTTAGGATTGATATCGATGTACAGGTCACTTCTCAGCCTGATACCCTGCAGGATTTAATTGCAGTGGAGGAGTTGAGCTCACTTTATTCAGCAGGGGAAATATGAAAGGAGGCTGTAGAGAGGCAGGGGTCGGTCTCTTCTCCCAAGTCACAGGCAATAGGACAAGAGGAAATGCCTCAAGTTGCTCTGGGGAGGTTCAGATTGGATATTAGGAAAAATCTTACACTGAATGGGTGATTAAGCATTAGCATGGGCTGCCCACGGAAGTGGTTGAGGCACCATCCCTGGAGGTGTTCAAAAGGACAGGTTGACAGAGTGCTTAGCGATGTGGGTTTTTGGTTTTGTCAGAGTTACGTTGATGGTTCGACTAGATGATCTTAAAGGTCCCTTCCAACCTTGGCGATTCTATGATTTTATCAACTGTTTAAAAAAATATCCAAAGCCTACAGGCTGCAGGAGCAATCTCCAGCCTCCGCCTCCCAAAACTGAGAGTGTGAGAATGCCAGGATTTGTCATGTTTGCGAGGATTGGAATGTGGTCATGCAGGATTAGCCTTAAAACAGGAACATTTTGTCTTGTGTTGCCCGTAGGTCTCTTGGTGCCCTGGCCCTTACCAGCTTCTCCAGCAATATAGGAATAGGGTGTAGACTTCATGGTTGGAGCGCTGATGTTAACAGAAGATCCAAAGGTGCCCTGGTTGAGCAGAGGTGAGCAGAGGGACTCTGCAGGATGAATGTCCCCTTGCAGGGCTCAGCTTGTTTCCATCGCAGTGTTACAGAGAGCTATTGTTGGCAGCTGATATCACCAGAGAATTACAATTGCAAATGCGAGTGAAAAGTCATTAAGTGAAGGAGTGTGCTAAATGTGTCATTGATTCGGAGTCTGCTACACCAGACTCAATTGATAGCCACTCAAAAAAAAAAAAAAAAAAAAAAAAGACAAGAAAAGACAACTTAGCCTGACAAATGACGTATTTATATAGTTTTTTTGTGCTCGATGTTTTTAGGGAGGTTTTTCCATTCGTGCCTCTCATATTTGAGTCGTCAGGCACAGAGGGCTTCAACATTTTAGCAAGCTTCCTACTGGAAATAGTAAAGATGGAGTTACTTGTATTTAGGTTAATTTTTTATGGGTAGAGCTCTTCTGATACTACTACAAAGAACATCTATTAAATTTATTCCTTGTCAAGTGTTAGAGCTGTTTTGTTTTGCCCTCGTGCTTCTGTCGTCTTCTCTCTTCAATGAGGTAAATTTCTCTGTATTTTCCAGACTGAAGGATCATCTGAATCTTATACTTAAAGATGCCCTTAAAAATAAAGAGCTCACTTCTTACAGACAGCTTTATTATCTTGAACCAGAGATGTTGATTGCTTTGAGAGAAGAAAAGGCAGACTATGGGCCTAAATTAGGAACTGGGAGACTTTTCAGGATAACACAAAGACAAGTCATGTAGAGGTAGCTGTAAAATATTTTAAAGTGATTTGTTTTAATAGTTTCTAATCAAGTATCTCCAAGAATCTACCTCAGATTAAACAACCAACTTTCAGTGTACTTTACCAGGAATGAGGCAAAAATTCCTTTCCTGGTAAGAGGGACCAAAAGGAAAAGGTAAATAGCTGAAATGAAGAAATTAGAACTGTACTGTGGGCAGCAAAATTGAGTTATATGTTAAACTCATTGAGTTTGTATAATAAAAATTTCTTGATAAATCCAAAAGAGTGCTTTTATGGGAATGTAAGGAAAGGGATTGGATCTTTATGTGAAATCTGGCCTAATACATTCAGAGTATTCACATTTTTCCTAAGTTTGTAGTTCTAGTTTTCCAAGTTTCTCTTATGGTCAATGCACTGATGCAGCTATCCTGCCAGAAAAGATTAAAATGTAAAAAAAGTGAGAACAGCAGTGGATGTTGCTATATATTATACAGCAATATAAACTGCTGAATGTCTGTGCTCTGAGAAAAAGAAATAGAAGTAAGGGTGCTTCCTTCCTTTTTCTGTTGATTGCAGGTTAACCTGTTGGTTGGGATTTTATGAGGGTAATTCCTACCCTCTTAGTTCTTAGTGTTGTAAATGGATTTTTTTTTTTTAACTCAATTTTAAAGCAAAATGATCTTGGCCACTTCCACCTCCCTTCTGATTACTGCACAACTTCCCAACCTACCGAAATAAAGACTTCATTTGGCTCAATAACTTCTGATGGCAAACCAAGATGGTATTCGGTGAAAACTTATTTTTTTCAGGCCAAGTTGAGTTGCACAGCCTGAGGAGCACAAGGCTGAGGTGGGGGGTGTTTAATTGCTGCTGTCACTCTCATCCATACAACAAAATCATACATTTACTCAGGTAACTGGGTTCAGACTCGGGTGTGGTGCAGTTTGGCAGAGGCCCTTTTGAATCGGGATCTGAAATTTATTTTGACTCGCACCATCATCCTTTTTCTGTCGTTTTTCCTCCTTAGATCTTTTTTAGTCAGATGAGAATATTATTTTACAACAAAAACTTCTAGGTGTTTGTTTTTCTGAAATGACTGCGTATGGTGTACGCATCCAGCCCTCACTTGAATTCGGTCTCAGCTACGTTAGTAGTTTTCTACTCTCATGCTTTCCTATAGATTTTTAAAATATCAAGAAACTTTTTTTCCCCCTCTTTCTTTACAGTTCATAATGTTAGAGTCAATCTCTTTCATTGTTTCAGAAATCACTGCCCAGTTAAAAAAAACAAAACAAACAAAAAAAAAAAACCAATCATTCCTCTTACACTGAAATTGCTAGTTGTACTGCTTGTGTATTAGTGACCAAAGGAAGCAGGGTGTGCGCTTTTCCTGAAAATACACAGGAAATGCAGTGTTAAAGCTACTTACGTACGCTTCCTTCTGCAGCAGAATCCATCCTGGGATGTTAATTTCTGCTCTCTGTGGGTGTCAGAGGCTCCCTACAACATCCAGTCGATATCCAAGGCAGTAGCAGGCGCCTGAGTCACCACGTGACACGAGTGCTGCCGGGGATGGATGATGTGGCCGGGATTACGTCTGCGCCCCGGGTCTGAAAATGTACTGCTGATTCAGACACGTCCTGTGAGCCAGGGCAAACAGCTTAATTTATCCTTTGTGAGCCCTGAAAAAGTGGAATAAAAATGCATGTGAACATATATCGCTAGTTAAAAATACGTAAAAATGGTGAGAATTTAATCGCTTCATACTTCAGAGATGGATAATTTTCTTAGAGCATTTAGTTTAGAAATAAACTGTCTAGTGAAAAGAAGTTGTTCTTCCCTCCCCGATTACCTCACCACCACCAAAGACAAATAGGGACTTTGAGTATATATTCTGCTCTGGCTACTTAACTGTAGTATCAGAGAAATGGGTTTGTATTTAAATTGTTAGGTATAATTACATTACTAGGTCCTTTCCCTTTTTTAACTTATACTAAACAACAAATGTTTGGATGTATTTATGGTTTTTGTCTAGATTTATACTTAGGAGCAGTTTGTGGGGGAGGGAGAAAAGAACATACCGAGAGCAGATCAATTCATGTAGTATTAATCTTTACACAGACTGTATTTTAGTATACTGTGGAATTATTTTAAAATCCAGATTTAACTACTGGAAAATTGGTGAATGCTGGCTGTTGATTTCCACAATGAAGTTCTTCCTACGATTTTTTTAAACTTGTGTGCAGTTCAAGATTCCTTTTTTATGTTTAGGATTAAATGTTTAATTCTCAATTCTGTTCTGTCCAAGACACATGACCTCAAAAAATCTGAGCGCGATGGTGAGCATCTGTCTCCCTTGACAGTTGGAGTCACTTTTTTGCTTGCATCAGGCACCTGGGGCTGATCTGCTTTGGCTCATAGAGGGGCTTGGCAAGACCTTGACTCCAACACACACATGAGCATGCGTGCACCAACTCACTCCTTGGGCTTCATTCTCTGGGGAGACCTTCTAACGGCCATCCGGGAGTGATGGGATGAGGGATAATGGTTTTAAACTGGAAGAGGGTAGATTTAGATTAGATATCAGGAAGAAATTCTTCCATGTGAGGGTGGTGAGGCACTGGAACAGGTTGCCCAGTGAAGCTGTGGATGCCCCATCTCTGGAGGTATTCAAGGCCAGGCTGGATGGGGCTTGGAGCAACCTGGTCTGGTGGGAGGTGTCCCTGTCCATGGCAGGGGGGTTGGAACTCAATGATCTTTAAGGTCCCTTCCAACCCAAATCATTCTGAGATTTACATTTGACTGTATGTGACAACCAAAGCTTCACATTCAATGAGTGGCAGTGGTCGTGCTGGCTGTAGAGCGAGGGCACCTTAAAAGGTGGGGAGAAGAGAAGGAAGAAACTCTCTTCAGCTGCTTTACTCTTTGCCCTCTGCCTTTCTCCTTCCTCCCCTCCTTCCTCCTCTCTTGTTGAGCTCAAAGGCAAATTCTAGGTGTCATAATAGTGTCCCTTTTTTAGTATTAAACTGGTTTTAGTTATTCTGGAGTATTGAGAGCTGAAGAACAGTTCCAAGGCGGGTGATCATACATTGCTGTTGGAAAATGACAAATAATTATGTTTCCTGTGTCAGAAGAACTTCATGTAGTCCTAAAGATTTGCATCGTTCTGCGTGTTCTCTCCAGGTGGAGTTAGGAGGGGATTTCAAGCTTCAAAGAATGATCTTAATTGCTATTGTTAAGAAGAGGTAAAGGCATTAACAGAAGCCAGCAGTCAATGTTCTTCAGTTTGTGATGACATTAGAATAAATCCTGTTTTCGGTGTTTTTAAGCTTTATGGAAGGGCAGTGCCTTTAAGGAAAGCTGGAGTGCCCTATCTGCTTATGTTTCTTTAAAAAAAGAAAGTGTTTGGGAAAATAGCTGAAGATGCTTCTTAATAAATACATGGCTTCAATTTTGATTGAACTTTTATAGAAGTTGTAACTTTCAAGCATGTGGCTGTACAAAGGGATCTGTAACGCCTCTACCTTTTTTAAACACCACATTTGGAAAGGAAAAAATCCACTCCTTTTATCCAAGATGCTGTGTGGGTATTTGTAGTTGACGGTGAGTTTGATAAAGCAGCAAGGCACTGTCACGTATGTTGGCTATTTTGTGATGATTCCCACCTGAAACCAAAAGGAGGTTGTGGGGAGTGTGTTCTCTCTGGGCAGGTGACATTGTAGTAACCTTCGTTATTCCTTAAGAAGTAAGTGTTAAAGGAAAGCAGTATAGGAAATGGTTCATTGCAACTTAATGCTCAGCAGCCTAATTAGTCAAATACCATGTGCCTACCTCTGCATGAAATAGCCCATTTCTTTCCAATGTAAAATAGGAATTTTCAGTTTTGGAACAGCCTGAAGAGGCCTTTGTTGCAAATGACCACTGGCTTTTTAACTATTTATTCTCAAAAATAATGAAGGTCAGCATGGTATCCATAGTGACTGCATGCAGCTTCCTCGTTAATCTTGGCGTACTGCTCTAATAACTACATTCACTTACTGCTCACCAGTTTTTCGTGTCTCGGGAGGAAACCTTTGTTTGAAAACTGGATGTGATTGGTTTTTTGGAACACTAATCTTGATTATTGTAGTTTTTCTTCAATTTTAAATTCCTTGTCATAATTTTTTTTTTTTTTAATGAGCTGCTGGGGAGGCCTAAACAGAAACCCCCAGAAGAAGCACCCTTAAATTGCTGAAGTCTACAGATAATCTGGCAGTCAAAAACTTCTTCCTTGGAAAATTCTTTTCTTCCTGAAGGGATAAAGACTGCTAAAGGGGAATATGTCATCAATCTGCTTGCAGTTCTGTTAGCAAAAGGAAGATATTCCACTCTAAACTGCGAAATTAAGGCATATAAGTATCATGTGAATACGATTGAGCCAGAGTTATATGGTTTTATTTAAAAAATTTGGCTGTTAGGAGTTTCAGACCCTCCCCATCCACCGCAAAGACCGGGGGGAGCTTTTGCAACAGCAGGAGCCCCCCAGGAGTCCTTTGAATTGTGGCTTTTGGGGTTACTTCTGTGCAGTGTGGTGGGGAAAGGGAGCGTTAGGACAATATGCAACAGCTCAGTGCAATGCACTTCATTTAAACCAAAGTAATTTATTATTTCCTCTCTCAATGTTAAGCATTGTAAGTATTAAATATTCTTAAGGTTTTTTTAATTTAGAGGAAACTGGTTGTTGCAGAACAGAGTAAGAGTCTGGTGGGAGTTCTGATAGTGACTTGTTGAACTTGGGAAGCAAAATGCTTTATCCTGAGGCTGTTCTTATTTTCCCTCCCACTCTGACCTTCTCCTTTACTGCTCACCCAGAGAGAAACGGGTTTGGGTTTGGGGGTTGGTTTTTTTCCTTTTTTTTTTTTTTTAATTAGTAGATCATAATAGAGCTTTAAACTGATCAGGTAGGATTCTGACACTGAAAGTAAATGTTTTCAGAATTCTGTCTAGCTTGTGTTTCTCATATTTTCTTTATTGTGAACATGGCTTGTTTTGCTACTGGTTTTAATTTTGTGTATAGCTTTACTTAAAAATATAAATAATTATGTAAGGGTGGCGACCGAAGCAGAAATCTGTTTATTTTTGAGCGCTTCAGGAATGAGGGTATGGGCAAGTAAAGTCAAGGGATCTTTAAAACCATGATAATCTGTTTTATTCATATATATTTTACATGTATAAATAGCATATATTAAAATAAGTACACTTGAACCTAAAGAGGTCTTATATCAAAATTTGAGAATTTGTATTCTATCTTTTAATATTGCATTTAGAAACTTTGTTATTTTAATGTAAGTTGAGAATCTAGAACTGTGTTTTTGTTACTGAATGTAAACACAAGGTTGGTTTTTTTTTGGAATTAGCTGAGCAGTAATGGGCTGGAATGTTCCGGAATTGTGTCTTAAATCTTTTCTTTTCTTTTTTTTCTCTCCCCTCCTGTGAAGGTGCCGGGCTGCTCTGCGCTGGGGGAGCCGCAGCGATGCGTAGTGGTCTGTTGCTGTAAACATCCCCGACTGGAAGCTGTACCAGGCCTAGCTTTCAGTCAGATGTTTGCTGCACCTGGCCATCCTTGGGCAGCAGCGGAAGGAAAAGCTCTCATAAATACATCTGTGCGTATATATATATATTTTTTTTTTTAACACTTTCTATAGATACAGTTGAATTTCCTCCAGATGAATTAATGTGATTGCTATTAGTAGTGTGGGTGTGATTTCTTGGACACCTGGGGTGTGGGTACCGAGCTGTTGGGGGTGTGTGGCTCGGGGCAGGGTTCTTGGCTGTGGTGTGAGCCACGGAATTGGGCTTCACCGGGACGTAACGGCTCGTGGTGGTGAATTTCCTGTGCAATTATCCATAAACGGGACTTGCTGTATGAATCGTCTGGTTCAGCAGCTTCTGTTACTTATTACTCTTAGGGAAAATTATTATAACTTCTGTCAAATACTTAGCAGGCGTTTTATTTTGTGTGCCTTGCTTTTTGTTGTTTTTCTCTGAAATTCCATGTTCTGAGTCTCCTATGAGTGGGTGGTGCTCACATTGTTTGTGAGCTGGACGGAACCCAAGGCCAAAATAAAGGTTAAGAATATGACAGAGGATGTATTTTTGTGCTAACAATGCATAGCGTGCGCACTGCCTTGTGGTATGGTCATCTTGGTTTGTGCTACCCCCCACCACAGCGCTACAAAGGTTTATTTTTCATGTAAATAACGGCTTTTGAAAGTCCTTCCTCAGAACTAACTCTCCAGTGATTCAGTTCCAAAAGGACTTAAAGCGACAGGAACAGCTCTGCAAAAAATCCTTCAGGAGTGGCTTCTGTGAGTAACTTCTGCCACTGCCCAGACAGAAAATATTCTTGTGCTACTTCCACTCTCCATTCTTCCCCCTCCTAAAATGTTATATTTTTATTTCCTAATACTGATAAGAAAGAGACTTTGTTGAATTTAATTGATAATAGGTAGTATTTGTTCAACTTTGCTGTGGTGATTCTGTAAAAGAAGATTATCCAAACGCTCAGAAAGTGAAATGTTTTCTCTTTAACTTATCAGAATGAAAACTTTTAGGATTTCTTAGTCCTGGGAAAGCTGGACTAACGAGCACTGGAAAGGTAATGATTTTCAGGCAGGTGGTGAGTGACCAAACATGAACCAAGGACATCCATTCTTCTTCTGGGATGGTCCCCTGACTGTAACTATCGTGTTCCTGTTCCCTGGGTGTTCTGCCTGGTGACACAGGGACACCTGTGGTGACAGAAGGTGTTCAACTTATTTATTGACCTAACTCATCGCCAGCACCTCCACAAAGATATGTTTTTTAAGCAACTTGCACACTTAATACAGTCTCAGGTAAAATCATGGGGTTTTTTTAAATATTACATTTGGCTTGAGAATTCCTGGAGGTGTATTGAAAAAAAGGACTTCGAAGCAGAAGCTTGATTTCTTTAAAAAAAAAAAGGGTGCTGGTAGTTGTTTTCAGACCTTTCTTTGCTGTAAATATTCAGCATTTCCCGTTCTGTGTAGATTTGGACTTAGAAGAAAGGAAGTGTTCTGTGTTAACAAACTTCTGTGAATGATCAAAGTAACCTCGTTATCTCCTCATTAATCTGGTAGATGCTTTGGTTGGTGCTGTCCTGGCCTTTCCATGGGCCAGATAACAACAGTGTGGGGTTTTTTCACTCTAAGCCTTGTTCATGTCCAGTTTGTGGGTCCAGTCTTGGGGAATTTTTCTTATTTGCACGTTTTTATTGTACCGGTGTCTAATAGATGCACTCAAACACAGCTGTCCTGTGTCTTCACGTGAAAACAAACTGAAGTGGCTTGTAACTGCAGGAAATAAATAAATTTGAAAAAACCACACCGCATTTTGGTTTGTGTGAGGTTTTTTTGCCAAGTGCTTGAAATACAAGGATCTCCTTTTTCTATCCGTGAAATACAAAGTACTGAACAACTTCCCAGGTCTCCAACATGGCTGTTTTCTCCTGAAGAATGTGAGGTCTGTTAAAAAGGTGTCCAGACACATGTTTGTGCCGTGGTGCCAGGTGAGCTGGCAGAGCTGGGGTTGCTGGGAAGGGATGGGGGGAACTCAGCAGGCTCTGGGCAGGAGGTGTTGAAGCCAGAGTTGAAGAATGAGGCAGCCCAGGGCCACAACTGTAATGAGTTTTGGGAACAGGAGAGGAAGACCTGTCACATCAGCCTGGTGGTCACCAAGCAGGATTCTCCACCTCATTAACCTCAAGCCTGGATTATAGGGAGCTGTGGATCAGTCTGATGGTTTGCAGTGCACTGGTTTGGAAGTGGAGGACAATACCTGAATGAAGACCAGGCTGGTGGTGCGGAGGCCAGACTGTTGTACGCTGTATCTGCAGGTGCAACCTCCAGTTTCCTTTGGAAATGGAAGCCTGGGAGAAAACAGAGGTTCCTCACTTGGCAAGGAAGTGAAGTGTCTGTGAAGACCAGGGTTTGGGGTCCGGGTTAGTTGCCTGTGATTGTTCCTCTGGGTGGTTTTTAAAAGCACTTAAAAGCAATACGTGAAAGTCCTCGGTGAGTTCAGGCTGGTCTCCATGAAGCAGTGTCTTCCTGTGCTGTGAACTCGCAGCTGTATTCGGCAGGAATGCTTGAGCTCCTGGTTTTTTTTCATACAAAGAACAACTGTTAAATACTTGGAGGGCTCCTCTGCCTATGAAATAATCTGCATCTGTGGTTCCTGCTGCCCAGTAAATCTGCAAAACACCTGCTCAGACAAGCGCTTTGGGAAGGCTGAGGCTTGGCCTCTTGGCTGCCAAGTTCACTGAAGCATTCTTCTTCTGGACTTTCTCTTTGTTTGAGACTGTAGACGTTAAATTAAACATTACCTGTAAAATCAAAGATAAGACCTGGGAGCCAAAGTAATAGCGTTCTGCTCTCTGGCTGTTACAGTGACTTGTATTTCTGGGTAACTAAGTCCGTGTGGAGGAAAATAAGAATGAAAAAGATTGAAATAATAAAAGTGCCTTGAAAAAGTTCTAGAGGAGGAATGGGAATTAGTTTAAGAAAATACAAACAGGAAGATGAACCAATGTAACACCAAGAGCTGTGTAGAACTTGGCACACTAAGAAAACACTTGAAAGGTTCACCACCATTTTTTTTTTTTTTTTTTTTTTTCCTAAACGGTTTCATTCCTCTGTGGAGCTGAGCTCAGTAACCGTCAAGATTCATAAACAAAATCTGTAGCTAGCTCTAGAAAACAGGCGAAAGAGAGATTTTTACTAATGTGTCTTCGACTAATCATTTTATGGACTATTACTGCCATCGTGTGTTGATAAGTAGTAACACTTGACAGCGTACCAAAGTGCAACATTAAGGGTAGATGTGACTGACTCCCCCCTTTTTTTTTTTTTTTTTTTTTTTTTTTTGCCTAAACGGTCTGAGGTGGACATCTTTGAGGACTGTTACCCAGTTTGTACCACCCTGTTAATCTCCCGTATGTGTTTTGGTGTTGAGTTTCAATTTTGAAAATTACTTGAATTTGAGTTTTCTGGAAGGCGTCTAAGGCCTTGGCAGGTAAGTTCACCAGAACAATCATCTCCACGGGCTGCCAGAGACTTTCTTTTCCTCCTTCTACCCCTACAAGGACTGTACATGTGTATTGCTGTCTTCTGATAGAAGATTTAACTGTTAAAAACTGGTGTTCTGACTTCATAATGTTAGTAAGGCTTAATTAGCGTTGTGTGTGCCTTACGAGTTGCACAAATTGTAGCTCACAGAATATACTGAAATATGTCTGTGCAGATTCATTTTTGGATATCTTGAAAGCCAATGCTGTATTTAGGTTTTTAAGCTAATTTTTAGTTCCTGTAAACATCCTACACTCAGCTATAACACGTGGCAGGGCTGGGGGGTGGATGTTTACTTCAACTGACTTGGAAAGGCAGCTTTCCTCAGGGACCGAGGGACATGTTGGCAAGAACGGAATACTATATTTTTCAGTAGTATTCAAATAAGCTTATTGTATTGCAAATACTGTCATTTCTGTGGAAGTAGTATGTATTTCTATAAATGCCTTAATACTCGCAATTATGATTTATGTCGACTATATAAAGGCATGTTTATTGTGAAGCAGTCTTTAATGGATGAAATCTGTATCTTTTTCTAATTGCAAATAAACTCCGATAACACATTTTTGGCTTGAAAAGTAACTTTTGATGCCTTTAGTTCCCCTGGGATAGCCTGATGATAGGGAAATAACCTAAAATCTGATACTGAATGGTCAATTCTCAATTGCAGCAGTGATTTATTTCATGTTATCTACTTGCTGACTGTCAAAAGAGGAAAAGGGTAATGCTAAAAAAACCCAAACAGTTTCTTAAAGTAGTAAAAATACTAAGATTTAACCATTCCCGTTGCCTTTTATATCTAACAAAATGAGAACCATCTCATTTTGATGGGGAAAATCTGGCTGGGAGAACAAGGAAGGAGACGAGCACCTTTTGCTTCCCTTGTAACTCTTCTTACCTCATGTCATCTCCTGGAATCCCGTTCCTACTCCCGATGGAAGCCATGGATGTGTTGATTTGCAGGGAATTCTGGTGTGTGAAGGCTGCAGAGCAGCCGTGGATGTGCTGTGTGGGCATGGCTGTATGTAAAAAGAGAAGTCCTACCAGATTTTGATTTAATGCATCTGTTTATTTGGTACAAAACTCTTGACTTGTCCAGTTGGGGTTGAGCTCAGGAAGTATGAGGCATGTGAGTTGTCCCCCTCAGGAGACATCATGTTGTTAGAAAAGTTTATCTCTAGAAAAGATCTGCTCTATTCCTCACAGTTAGATGCCTCATGGCACCCCTGACTGTGTCTGAGAGAACTTCACTCCACGTTGGTGGTGTGTCTCTTCTCTCCATCCCAAAAAAGCCTCCCACTGAGTTGCCACGCTCTGGCAATGCTGGATTTTGACGGTAGTGTGTGCGTGTGGCTGGACACGGACCTGTTACATCCCCGAGAGGGCAGGGAAATGCTCTTGCTCTTCTTTGTCAGTCCAGGTCAGTTCCCTGGGTTGGTGCCTGGTGGGTTGCCATGGGACAGTGCAGTGGCAAAAAAAAAAAAAAAAAAAAAAAAAAAAAAAAAAAAATTTGCGGGGAGAAGGGGAGTGGAAAAAAAAAAAAAAAAAAAAAAAAAGCAAAAAAAAAAGCAAAAGAAGGAATCCTAAAATCAACGTTGCTGCCATCCAAGAGGTGTGAAGAGTCATCTTTTCAGTGACTGCCTCTACCCAGAGCTAATTTAATGGGTAGCATGGAGAGCAGGTGAACAATCTGAGCAGATCGATGGGGATGTGTATCTGGTGTTTCAGCAGGTTTGAAATGCATTTGTGATACAGAATTCATATTGCAGAAAGAGAAGTATGAGCAGAATGAGAGTCTTGCTCTTGTTTTATTTTAGAAAGAAGGGTTGTGATTGCTTTTTAAAAAAGTAGGTACTTAAAAGCACTTAAAAACTAAGTGGGAGTAAAATGTTAAAATTGCTAAAACTAAAAATTCTGGTGCTGTTCCTCCTCAGCCGCGTTTGTTGGGGGATGTTTGTCAGTCTCGTTTGTGCTAAAGTAAAAAAGTTAAACTTCTAGAACACGTGTTCAGAGATTCCAAGCATAAAATCCCACTGCGGAATCTGAATCTCTGTTTTAAATCACGTAATTCACTTTTTTCTGCCATTGTGTTGGTGCTTTTTAGACAGAAAAGTCATAATTCTGTGGCGCCGGTGATGGCATAAACTAGAATTGTGTAACTGCTGGGAAAAGGATACAGTGTGTGTGAGTTATAAGGTTGTCTGAAAGTTTTACATAGATGTGGTGGCAACGGTAAGTCACTTAAATATTAGTTAAAAATTAAATTATTTTGAAAATTCTCTTTCTTTTGAAAAACACACAGGCACAATTAATGTGTATTTTCATGGCAGTTTTGAAAACATGCATTTACTCTTCTGTTTAATTCCTCCTAGTTCTGTCTTATGCTAAAAATCCAAACACTGATGTAAATAAAAGCACGTTGATGCCCGCTTTTCTTGTCTGTGCATCCACTGATTGTTCTCCCAGTAATTCAGAGCATCCCTCTTAACCAGCTGTGCCAGCGCGAAACCAGCAGAGTTCACCTTTTATCGGGGTTCTGGCCGTGGGGTGAATCAGGGCAGAGTTAAAACTACTTAAAACTCCCCCATGGTTCTACAGCAGTTGAATTTTGAGTAGTGGGACTCTTGGCGCTGAGGCTGACGTCTGTTCAGCCAGTTGGGGAACGCTCTGCGTTTGATTTTTCTCTCTTCTCTGCCTCTTTGGAAAGCCCTGGCCCTCGGAGCAGCGCCCGGGCCCGGGCAGCAGAATGAAGGAAACGCAGTTCATGTCAGTCTGGCTCGTTTGTTGTCGGATAACATCGCTTTCTCAGGAGAGGAATAATTTCCTGTAAACAATATGGCTTACGAAGATAGATCTATCTTAAAAAATCTGCTGTTTTAATAAAGTGAAAAATTATTTTTCCAAACTTTACACAAGCCTTATCTTTGTGTGACAGGAAAGGAGGGAGGAGGCAGGGATGAAAGACGCTTTGTGAACTCAGCTCTGTTTACTTAAGGCTCTGGGAAACATGCTGAAAACGTATACATTAAGTGCATAGCCTAATGCTCTTTTTTTTATAAACACATTTCCCCAAATATTAATAAATTACTTGAACTGATTACCAACTAGTCGAAAATGTGATCTAGAAATAATTGGGTTTGGAGATGTTTCAGGCTGTAAGGAATGTGTAAGCTTGCGAAGCTCCTTAACCCGGACTCCAATTTAGAGTATTAATAGCCAACAGAAGTGTTATTTCTGTTCGAGTTGAGTATGATCTTATGAAATGGGATTTTTTTTTGTGCCCACTGCACACCACGTCTTGCCCATCCCGTTACACCTCCTGCCGTAGCTCCTGTAGGTGCTTCCCTCCTCCTGCCTGCAGCGGAGAGAGAACATTCCAGTACCCCCGGTGTCATCACACGCCCTGGCTCTGTCAGCGGGAGACACAAACGTCCTACAGATGCCTTCAGAGAAGTGCTAATGAAATCCTGCTTCTGCTATTAAATAGAGAAACACCCCCTGCCCCTGCCTGCATAAATTACAGTCTGTGAGAAAAGCCGGAGGTGTGGGATAGAGGCGGGAAAACGAGAAGCAAACTGGAGCTCTCCAAAAGATGGGATCTGTGCAAGGAGGGGGGGGAAAAGGTAATTTAATAGAGTTTTCAGGTCAGAGGCACTAGTGCGTGGTGTCGGTGCCAGAGGCCAGGTCCAAGAGAACATCTGTTGGCTTCTGCTTCAAGACACCCAATGAAGTGAAGTGAAAACCGCAGGTGGGGCTGGGATGCACTCTCTGAAAAATCGCTGCTTCGTTTTTCTCTGAGAAGCTGAAAAAAGGAAAAAAAAAAACGCCAAATGGCTGTCTTAACTGAAGCAACCTGTTCTCCTCCTTTGTATCTTAAATTTCCTGTTCCTTCCCAATTTTTATTTGCTAAAGCTGATTAAAAATCGAAGAACATCACCAAAAATAACCCAACAAAAAAAAAAAAAACTGTCATTTTTAAATATATAGAGGTTTCTTTACTAGAAAAGTTACCTCCAAATTAGAAACCAAGGGAAGGAAAGAAGTGCTAAAATTCAGAACTAAATTTTTTAAGAGGATTGTGTATGTAATGTTAGTTTTAATTCAGAGGACGCTCAGCGTTTGAGATTTTTCAGTCAACAGTTTAACTCTAGTTTTTAGGGTAGTTTTAGAGTAGTTTTTAGATGACAGCTCTATGCTGATCACTGGAAAAAAAAATTCATACAGGACTGTTTGTTGCTGCACCCACGCGGTTAGACCGTATCATTTGGAAGTTCTAATGGTCAATCCTTAAAATGCTTGATTTGCATTAGAGATCACAAAATTTTTATGCTTGTTTTGATGCATGTTAATAAACTTCAACTTTTTATTCTTAAAATAAGTTGTTTATAATTCCAATCAAGGAGCATTCAGAAGATGCTTAGTTTTGGTTAATACATCTGCTCCACATTTTCAAGAATGTGAGAGATTCTTGTTTTCTTCAAGGGAGCTATGTGTAAGTGGGATTTATAATTATTAGTCTATTATGTAAACAAAGCTCTTGAGGCCAGTTTAAGCTCCAGGGAGGGCAGGACTGGACTTCTGGTTTTGTCTGAACTTCTTGGGATGACATAAAGATACAGACATGTCTTTAGTTTTGCTGAATTTTGCCATATATAGACTTTCTTTTCCATTCCTGATGCCTAAATACCACAGTTTGTGCACTGTGTGCTGCCAGAGAAGAAGTGGGTGGCAGCATGATAAGAACATTTTCCATTATTTCACTTGTACATCGTGCTTTATGTTGAACTTTGGTTCCAAAAATGGCTCCAGATTAATTTGATATGCATTTATGCCAGAACAAGTGAAAGTGTTTTAAGATAAACGGGAACAACATACTCATTTTCTCATGTGGAGCTGATCAGGAACAGCCAGGGCTTTTTTAACTACTAGAATACATGCTTTCAAAACAAAGAATCATTCATAGAATGGTTAGAGTGTGAAGGGATCTTAAAGATCATCGAGTTCCAATGCCCTGGGCAGGGACACCTCCCACCAGACCAGGTTGCTCCAAGCCCCATCCAGCCTGGCCTTGAACCCCTCCAGGGATGGGGCATCCGCAGCTTCTCTGGGCAACTTGTGCCAGTGTCGAGGTTGGAAGGGACCTTTCAGATTATCAAGTCCAACCGTCAACCTAACACTGACAAAACCCATCACTAAACCATATCTCTAATCACTGTACCTACCCATCTTCTAAATACCTCCAGGGATGACAATTCCACCACTCCCCTGGGCAGCCTGTTCCAATGCTTTATAACTCTTTCAGTGTCAACATTTTTCCCAATATCCAATCTAAACCTCCCCTGGCAGAACTTGAGGCTGTTTCCTCTTGTCCTGTTCGTTGTTACTTGGGTGAAGAGACTGACCCCCACCTGGCTACAATCTCCTTTCAGGTAGTTCTAGAGAGTAATAAGGTCTCCCCTCAGCCTCCTTTTCTCCAGGTTGGACAAGCCCAGGTCCCTCAGCTGCTCCTCATAAGACTTTTAAATATCTCAAGCCTTCCCCAAAGCCATAGATGGCAGGATTCAGTTTGCCCTTATGGACAAAAGATCATACCTGTGTTTCCCCAGTGACGGAGAGGAGAAGCTTTGCTCCCTCTCAGGCGTCAGGGAGAGGCCTGGCACATATATTTCTCTGTGACCATGGAGGTTTGTGTCGTGGCAAGCTCTGACCATTCATTGACATCTTTGGTACTGAAGCTCTTGCAGACATCACCTGCAGGTGTGGGAACCACAAGGCACGTGAATTTTCTTCTGCTCCTTGGACAGATTTCCTCCAGAGGGGATACTGGAAAGTCCTGGAGTATCAAACTTCCCTGAATTTTCACTTGAGCTGCAGCATTTCTGCTAGAAAAAACAAGTGAGGTCACACTAAACTAATGGCTTCCAGTGCCTTGTGCTCAGTGATAGCTCCCATCTGTTAATTAGATTTGATGTTGCTTTTGCTGCAGAATAGCAGTGCTGACTTGAGAGCATTTAATCAACCTGTAGTTGTGACTAAAGGCCAGACTCTGACTCCATTAAATTCCATTACATCTGGGTGACTTCACTGATTTCTAAGGTGTTTTATTCTGGCTTTCATTAATATGAATGCGATTATAATGAGGCTTCAGTTATGGTTCAGAATATATCTGGAGATAAACATGAGCAAATGTAAACAGTCATGTAAAGCATGTGAAGCGTAGGTAACATCTAAGTGGGTTTAATCATAAACAAGTTTTAGGAAATTGACAGCTGAGATATGACAGGGATGAGTAATTCATTAGCATTAGCTTCCCTGTACCAACATGGAAACTCAACTCGTCTACTTTTATTAGTCATTTAAGCAATGGTGTCTGTGTTTCAGAAATAAAACCCCCAAAACTCAAACCCCTCGATGCGATGTGCTAATGAAAGCAGCCTGAGCAGATGGTTTTTAGGGACTGCACTTCGTGTATTACGCAACTGAGCTGTTCTGTCAGAGACAGAGCAGTGAGGCAGAAGGAAGAGATACAGCTAAACCTTCACAGCTTAATTTTTCACTCATTGTTAAAACAGAAAATGACCTGAAGAACACTCCAAAAACAGGGGAAATATTCAGGCGTGCAAGCTATAGAAGTGATTTTCTTCTACCTTCCAATTTGAGCAATTATCTCATTAGAGCACTGGCGTTAAGAACTTGTTAAGTGTGTTTAAATTGTATCAGTGAGGAGGGAAGAAAATACACATTCTTGGAAAACCCTGGTAGCACGGCCAAGGGAACAATCCCAGATAGAATATGCAGTTGCTTGTTTTTTTGAGATATTACAGAATGAACCCTGAAGATACCAGCTTAAACTGCAGGAGTAATAAAAAAGGAAATTCAAACAGCTTATACCAACTTAAGAGTATACCTGGGGCCTCTAGATGGAGTTTAGAGAAATGAAGGCATCTTGTGGTACACAGGCTTCCTGCAGACAATGCAGTGCTGTTATCAGTAGTAGCTGATAGCAGTATTTCAGCAGCTGCAGTATTCAGAAGAGGAGCAATATTTGTGATTTTAGGAAAACTGTAAACCTGTCAATTTTCCTTAAAACATTTTGTGATGCAATTTCTATACTACCTTCGAAATCCATCTGTAAGAGAGATGGAGAGTGTTTGGTTAAAATTTCCACGAGCCCTGCACAGCGCATGTGTTTTCCTCCTTGTAATGGGCAAAGAATGAACAGGTGGTGATAGGACTTTTCGCCAGTCAGGCAATATTATGCTAAAAAAGGATTTATTTACAGCTTTTCTGTTTTTAAGGATTTTTTGCTGTAGTCAATATTTACTATGTGGAAGAGTGAATTATGAGGCTGTGATAATTGTGGAAGTTGCAATATAATCGGCAAAGACTAGTGAGCAAATCAATGATATCAACCCTGCACGTTAGACTGATACTTTTTTCAAAAGCAGGGATGTGCTGCCTTTAGGTGGTGTTTAGATGGTCACGAGTAGCCCCATCAGTCTCCTCCTGCAGTCAGTGGGAAAGTCCAGATGCTTCTGAAGACCTCGAGAAGCTGTGGGCAGAGAGGCTTGGAGGAATTTAGCCGCAGATTTTTTCCATATATTATCATGCTCATCCCTGTGGAGCCAGGAGAGGAAAGGATGCTCACACCTCGGTCACTGCGACGCAGAGCCCAGCACCTTGGCTTTAAATGCTGGTGAAAGTGGGTTTGGAGTTGCTTGTGAGCTGAGGACACTGAAAAGTGCCACCTCCAATCCCCAAGAATGGGAAATTCTTAATTACCGTATTATGTTAAAAAAACAGTTAAGGTAATAGAGGTAGTGAATGTTACACTTTCAGGCTGCCTGAATTCTGTGGTGATTTTATATGAGAAGGAGCAGTGGACTTTGATGTTAAAAACATCGTTGCATGTATTTGATAGACAACCGTCAGATTTTATAACTAACAGGGTTTTGTTTTTACCAAAAAAGGAGAGCTTTCCGTAAACAGAAGAAACAAACTACCTTTTATTTGTTTATCCCCATTACTTTTCCTTTTCCCTTCTCTGGGTGAAAGTCCTGGGGATACAGTAATGTACTGTTTCTTGTAATTTTAAAACATTTTTACTAATAAAGCAATCAGTTCTGAACAAACTTACACTTGCCTTTCCCACTGAGCCTGATGGATAGATGGAGGCAGATCACATTCTACTTAAGCTTATTGGAACCAAAAAAAAAAGCACCAGCAGTAAATCAAGTCTGAGACGTGCATTTTAGTACCACAAATAAAGTGTACGTGGAGAAGAGAACGTAGGTAATTGGGTGTGCATTTAAAAAAATAAATAAAAATTATTTAAAGAAGGAACTAAAATTATTTAGATAGGTAGTGGTGGTGGTTCTCAGTTTCCTAGGAGGGAACTTAATGTATGAAGCATTTAATGACATGCTAATCTTGCAGAAAATTGATGAAGATTAAGAATAGAACAGTGGTCTGCTGAAGCCACCATTACATATGATGCAACGTCTAATCAAATCAAAATCACACAAATCATGTAGGAACTGTCAGATTTGTACATTTTGCAGTTTGGGTAGATCATGGTTGTCAAATTCCTACTGTAGAGTTAATAAATCAAACCCAGCATGACTGGTGCTGTTTTTCCTCTCTGCTCTACTCTCCTATAAATAGCTCCCTGTTCAGTGGGAGCTGTGGCGACTTTCCCAGCAGGAACACGATAACAAAGATGTCTCTTCTACACCTGCCTTTGTGTCTTTTTCAATACCACCGTCTCTTGGTAGCATTAAGAATATGCTACTCATACTAGGAATTTACTTTTTCTATTTGGTCCCCTTTCCCTGAATTGCAGAGAATGAAATCAGGGTGTTGTTTGGACGTTGCACTGTATTTTTTATACATCGGCACAAATATAAATAATCTTCTATTTTGACAGTGCTACATTTGGAAAAGCTTCTGGCAAAGTTTGCTTTCTCACGTGCATTTCTATCCCAGTCCAGCTGTGTGGGGTTCATTTTGTACTAGACTGAAGAAATATCACACAGTAACATTTCTTCTTAACTTCCATTTTTTAAATGTAATTTCTTGTCTCCTAGGAGCCTGTGTAAGAAAGCAACCCCCAATCAAAAAATCCTTAAAAGAACAAGGAAAACCAGCATTTAAATCTGCAGAGTGCTCCAGCTGTGCTGCTGTCTCCAGATAGTCTGACATCACCTCGCAAAGGAAAAACACGCTGTACAGTTGTAATAGGATTAAACAGTATAAAACCTGCAAGCTGAAATGTGATTAATATGGGGTATTTCTGAGTCCTGCAGTGATTATATTGCTACACTGAGAAAACTAGAATCTGTTTATTAGAAGCATTTTCAGTACGTATAGATTTTTTTCTGAAGTTATTTAGAATTGTTGCCTTTCTCTCAGGCCTGCAGGAGATAATTTTTAAATTAACTGTGCAGTGTAATCAGTATCAGTAGACTCTACAATCTTGAGATGGCAAGAATTATGATAAGCCTCATACTAAGCTCTGGAGAGATTTGTACATGTGCAGTTTGCACTGCCCCATTTTTATTAGCATTTTCATTATAAAGTTGTTACTGGAAGCATAAAGTTAATGTTCTGTAACAAGAAAACAGCAATTATGCTGCCCTAAACACAGAACTCCACATTAAACATAGCAGATAAAAATAACAAGCAGATACAGTTACTCCAGACAGATACTGTGGAAAAGAAAATGAAGCATTTATATTAAAGCAATAACAACTTTTCTTTCCAGAAAAACTCCTATAATTTCTGAGTATTCATCTCCTTTGCATTTTCAAGTAGGACTTCCAAAAGCACACAGCATCAGCTTGAGTTATTTTCCCTTTGATTTCAAGGGGAAAACAAAAGTGAGGTAATAAATACGTGCTGAATAGCTTTGAAAATTCCTCTTAAACCTGTGTAGTCGTGGACTGGCTTTTGCCACACAGATGATCAAACTGACTGAATAGGGATAAGGGCAGTATTATTCACAAGAAGGTGAAGATAAAATCACTTTAAACACCAAAAGTTAGATGTTGTTTTGTTTGGTTTTTTTTATACAGTGCTTTGAGCTTCTCTGTAGAAGAATCCATGTTTTTATTCAGATTTTTGAAAAATAAATTATGTACCTCGTGTCTCCTACATTATCTATTTAAAATACTTTGAGAATGCTCTCCTTCATGTCCTCTCCCAGAATCTATCTTGAATGGACACTGTTGAATATCTCCGCAGCTGTAAATATAGCTAGAGTTTTCCCTTAGTGGAAAAACAATTTACAAAACCCAGGAAGAACTACTTAATTAGTTAACAAACTTCAGTTTTTGCTCTCATTAAGCAATGGTACTTTTATTTAAAAAGTAATAAAATGTGTTCCCTGGGTGGTAACACATGTTCGCCCAGGTCTCTGAGTTGGAGGTGAAGGTGATGGACACAGACTGTCTCTACAGGGTAAAGTGACAGCTGATAGTTGCACTGATTGGCTTAAAACCTGTTTAATTGACTAAAATTAAAGAAGAGATGGATGGATGCCTGGCGGAACAGCTTCTGCTCCCGCTCTCTCCTGCCTGCTCAGTTGTTTCAGTGCAGTTGTCTGTGGGCTGCTAGAGAGAACTAATTCAGGTTACAAATAACTCTTTTTAAACAAGTTTTGCATGTAGATTGTTTTGCAACTTGAATGTAGAGCACTCGGTGGTGCAGAGAGAACAGGGAGAGTGAGATGGCAATAAACTTACTGTCAAGGAGGACTGGCAGGGACACATGAACTGCAGTGACAGGTGGGGAGTGCAAAATACTAAAACTTATGGTACGGTACTACTGACAAACTGGGAAATATTTTAGTAAATATCTGTATTTTTGATTCCAAGCATTCAGTAACCTGGGAAGTGTTAGGTTTTTTTTAAAGTTCAGCAGAAATGCAGCTCAAAGTGGGAACACACAAAGGGGGCTTCAAGTCGTAAACACACTAATTGGTATTAACACATCAGCTTGAAAGAACAATTCTATCAAAGATCAGTTATGTTGAAATATTTTTAACTACATGAAAGGATAAAAATTTTGTATATCAATGTTTTAGTCTTCAAATAACATCCAGTAACATACTTCTTATCCCTAGAGAAAAAAAATCCTGGTTCCTGATATGCTAATCAAAAGGAGAAAAAAAAAATTATAAAAGTACTGCCATTTGTAAGACTTTCTTTCTGAATTGCCTGATTTAGTTCACGACTCTCCCGTGCTGCAATGCCCTTTGTCATGAAAGAACTGGGAAAATCTTCAAGCGAGTTTGTAAAGTGTTATTATAAGAATATAAGCGATCTGATAAGAATATTCCTTCGCTGTTTGTCTAAACCTGCTTTTTTGGGCAAACTGTTCTAAAAAATATGAAATTGGAGAACAACACTATGAGTTCAGTGAGAATTTTGTACTTCCCCAAAAAATTGTTTGCGAGCGCAGCAAACTCCGATGCAGTGAAGTGCACACGTACCGTAGGATTCCTTGTATTAGTTAAGAACCACAACAGACATTTGGGGTTGGTTTCTGCAATAAGCGTACACAAAGTTGATTTGAAGATAATTTTTTTTACAATATTTCTTACAATATTAGTTTGTTCTATCTATGAATTCTGCACTTCTGTTAAAATGTGTTATGCATTCTACTTCATAAAATGTGAAAAGATTTTTGTCTAAAAAATACTGGTATTATAATAAAAATCAGTAAGTTTGGAAAGTTAAGCACTGGAAGCTCTTCAAGTTTCAAAGTCAAAACTGTCACCATAGTTCTCTTCTTATCCTCTTGCTGATATTTTTTGTTGCAGATCCTTAGGCCTATGATCACATAATTTACTGTTTTCTCTCCCAGGACTACTGGTTCATTTAAGCAATTAAATAGTACTTGGTTTATACCCTATATAGAGCTTTGCATCCTCCCTGTGGCTTAATTAATTTTCTTATGGGGGCTTATGGGGCATTTTTATTGATTTGCTGCTTCAACAGAAACAGCTTTTCACAAAATGCTTGTGGGGGAAAAAAGGGAAAGTGAATGATTGAAGGTTAGGGTAGAAAGTTTCCCTAACTTTCTGTGTTCAATTTAAGATATCTAGGATGAGGGGGTTTGGAAGCGATTATCACATTTAAGAACAGATGCTGAAATTTTCAGCTACAGAAATGCACAATACTTTTCAAAGCACACTGCAAGATGGCATGGTGAGCAACCAGGATGGGAGGAAGTCACAATTAATGAACACGGTTTCTATATCATAAAGGAACTCTCTGAGAAAAGTATTATCCTCTTGAAAAATTTGTTCCTCATTTCCCTTTGTGAAGCCTCATGTTTATCTCTCAGCATCATCCCAGCTTCTGTAACAAATGAGGCAGAGTCTGGTTTTACAGACAACCCTCTGCTGTGTAGCCCTAACTCATATCTAGGTCAGGTCCATCAACAGTGCTCAATGAGTCAGAGGTCCTGTGCAAATGCCGTACACAGGGCTGTGATGTTAAAGATTCCCAGAAATAGCTCGTGCAAAACCAAATGGAAATGAAAGCCATACAAGGCAGTACTAATTCTAACTTCTTATTGATTTTGTTACTTTAATTCTGTGGAACCACTCTTACTGAAGAGCTAAGCGAGGTGCGCTCTGGTATGACACCTGTGAAAACATATTTTCAGTAAAGTGTTTTTCCCATTGTTTGTGAATAGAGACAAACCACATAAGTGGGAAAAGGAGTCGGTATCTGCTGTGCCCTCACTAAAGGGCGTTGATACTCTCTTCATGGATTCCAGCTCCAGAAGCAGGCTGAAGCCCTACGCAATGCTTGACTTGCTTTGTATGTGAACTTTGCGTTCTCTAAGCACTCTGTAGGGTTTTTCGTTATTATTGTATGAGAGTTAGCTAAGGAGAAGTCAATGAGATTGGCTAGACATGGAGGCTACAACAAGGAACTGAAGAGAGGGAACTGGTAGCTGTATTTGATAAACACTTGTGTGTGCAGGAGCTTATCTGTGAGTGGCGAGACAGAAGTTAGGGTGAAAGAAAGTACCTGGAAAGAGCATTTGAGGAAAACAGGAAAGATACACTTGTGAATGAAAACAGGGACTGGGAGCTGAAAGGTAGTTAAAGAGGTCAAACGTGGAGACACGCAAGACAGGCAGGGAGTGCATGTGTAAAGTGCACTGTGAATTTAGTCAATAAGGAAACCAGGACAGAATGAGATAAACAGACCAGGATCAGATTCCCTCTTGAGGTGAGGGAAGGAACGAGTGTCTAGAGACCTTGCTGCATTCAGGAGCCTGACTCGAGATTCATAAATACTGCTCTGTTTTCAGAAGTTACCACTGAAACTCCTTTTTATCTTGCCATCTTCTGTTGTCTGCTTTGAGAGGGGACTTACAGCTGATGCTAGTTCTCCTGTTGGCTGGATCAGCTGTCCTGTGTGGTGCATCTGAACTCATTCTGGTGGTGAGTTATGTGGGCTTTAATATGGTGGAGCTTCTGGAAGAACTTGAGGGTATTTTTGTTTAAGCTGTGGAAATTGTGATTCAGAGTTGCAAAGCCTTTGCTTTAATCTGGCTCTGTGCCCTGGCCAGGCACCCCGGCCATGATCGCCGTTCTCTCCTCACCTCTGACAGACAGAGCCCCCAGCACATTTTGACAAGGCCAGACACCAAAGCTCAGACATTCCAGCTCTGGGTTTTTTGCCTTTGGTAAAGAAAAAGCCTTTATTAACGTGGCCTTTTACACAAGCTTGACATTGTGCAAAGTAGAACTGTATGAAATAACTATGTAAAAAAGTAACAAACCATGTGTCATACTGATGCACAACCAGCGGTTCTAACTATGTGAAAGATTTGGGACAAGCACTTTTCTTGGCAGAAGAATCCACCCTACTTGCCATAGTGAGGGTTGGTGACTCAAGGACCAGAGAATGTTCTTTCAATGCCAAGGTGAGGATGGATATTACTCATGTCCTAAAAAGAGCACAGACCTTTCCTTTCTTGGGTGGCGAGTGCCTGAGCAGGCATGTGCTTTCATCTTTATTGCTCCAAGTAGCAAACGTTCTCTAAAGGATGGGAGGTGCAGCAGTGAGCAGGGATGGGAAGAGGGGAAAAAACGGGCACTAGGAGTCCAGAATCACAGAATGGTAGGGGTTGGAAGAGATCTTCAGAAATCATCTAGTCCAACCCCCTGCCAAAGCAGGGTCACCCAGAGCAGGTTGGACAAGACAATATCCAGGTGGGTTTTGAATATCTCCAGAGAAGAACACTCCACAGCCTCTCTGGGCAGCCTGTTCCATAGCTCTGGTGCCCTCAAAGAAGGTAAAGAGGGTGAGTCAAGACAACAAGCTAAGCACAAAGGCAGACTCCTAAGCTTTGCTTCTCATCAGGTCAGAATATCCATGCGTGCCTGCTATAATGTTGTTCTGTCATTCAGGTCAGAGGGGACAAATTAAGTAAATTAGCAGAGGAGCATGACCACAGCCTCTGGAAAGGTCTGGCCTTCCTTCCCTTCTGCCTTGTGTTTGAGTCCCTGACATAAATTCTGTATTAGGTGTCTCATGTAAGTCATTCTGAGAAGAGGAATACTGGTGGGGTGAACACTGGTAGAGTACAGCTGCTCAGCCAAAGCCTTTCTGCTGGGGCCCAGGGCTCAGGCTGGTTCCGGCCAAGCTCGCCTCGGCAGTAACCTTTCTCTGTACTTTCAATCTGCATCTGTAGCAACTAAGGGAGCAAAACTCAACAGAAGACTCTTTATGCTGTGACTGCTGTACCACCAGTGAGGAGAGGTGACTTTGTGTGACACACAAATGATCTGACTTCCTCACACTCACCCTGTCACACATGTAAGCTGCAGCCTGTTTGCTGTCATCTTTCATGTCTGGTCTAAGGGCGTTTGCTTCATTGAGCCCTTGTACGTGACGGATTCTTCTGTCCAGGCCAAAACACTCTTACAAGAATAAAGGAAGGGGATAAAACTGTGAGGCTGGCTGTCAGCTCCTAATTATTTTAGCATCCGGCAGAGAAGGCTAGAAAAAAAAAGAAAGAAAATTAAAGGGAGGAAAATTGCAGATTGGAATACAGTATAAATGGTCAGAAAATGGCCGGTGATGGCAGAGATGGCTCAGCTTCAGAGCTGTAGTGAATCAGGTCTGGGGCTCTGGAGTGAACATTTATGATCTGGATCATCATACAGGTTAAAAAATGTTTTGTCGGACTAAGAAATATATAGGTTTTGCGGCAGTCTGCTTGTGGCTGAATTTTGCTTGTCACAAGTATATAATCAGTGATGTTTAAAAGTATTTTATAAGCTATTTCTCAGTTAATATGTACACATTTTTTCTCTTACAAAAGGAAATTATTTAAGTTTATTACTGTAACTGATAATGAAATGAATTCTTGCTTTCACAAGTTTTACTCTTTACACTTAATTGACTACATCTGCAGTATGACAAGAAAATAATGTAATACTGTTAATATTTAGGAAAGATAATGAGATTCCTACACAGTCATTTGTACTGAAATTAACTACAGTGACACTATGGAATTCAGGATTAAATTCACTAATATTGAAGGCAAACAACATTTATGATTATTTAAGAGTGAAAGTGATAAAGCTGGTATTCAGTGGTTGTTAAAGCAAAACAAAAAAACCCAATAAAACAGAAAAACATGATGCAGAAGTGAGTGTTTATCAGGATTCTAGCAGCATGAGTTGTGCTGTGCCCTGGAAGTACCTGTCTTCAAGCTCCTATCAAGAAAGAAATCCTAAAAAAAAATTCAATACCCAAATTAATAAATTAGGAGCTGAATCAAAAAAAATGAGCATGTTGATACACGCTGGTACACAGCTTGCTGAGGCAAATGTAAAACTTGTGAGGTGCACTCAGGTAAGAATAAACTTATAGAACAGTTGTGGTCTTAGGCATGAGGCTGAATATCCACCTGAACTACACCACAAATGTTTACATACTTGTTAGCATGGTGGAAATTGTATTTTCCTTCAAATAATCCAATTATATTGTAGCAAATGAGCAGCTTAATCCAAGGCACACGATTGTTAATTATCGGTGGGAAATGAAAACGGCTTCGGTATCGAAGGGCAGCGTGAGTATGAAGCGTCTTTTCAGACGTGTGACAGAAACCCCATCCTCCTCAGGGCCCTGGGGCAGGGATGAGGCTGCTCCGGTGGCCCGGGCGGTGGAGAGGGGCGGGGGGGCTTCACCCCAGCGGGGAGAGCCTCGGGCCAACAGGGGCTCGGCCGGTGACCGGAGGAGATTCCCCCCCTCATGTCCGCGTATCCAACCCCTCTCCCCGGGATCCCGGCCCCTCTCAGCCCCGGGGTGCGCCTCAGGAGACCCG
>NW_015094509.1:24423520-24432764 GCF_001431845.1 Calidris pugnax | reverse complement strand
TTTTTTTTTTTTTTTTTTTTTCCCTTCTCAAACCAAGCCCGCGCCGCTCGGCTCTGGGCCCGCTCCCCCGTCCCGCCCGGTCCCCGCCGCGGTTATGGAGGCTGCGGCTGCAGGTGAGCGGGGCGGCGCGGCGCTGGGCCGGGGCGGGCGGGGGAAGGAGCGCGCAGGGATCCTCTTAGTGTGTGGGGGCAGAGAAAGTAGTTCCGGCGGGCGTCTGTCGTCACGCTGCGTCCGCACGAGAAGTAGTTCTCCTCAGCAGCCGGCCCGCTGCTCCTCTCCCCGCACCGGCTGTCATCGCCCCTCCGCTAGCGGCAAAGCCGGGGGGACGGCGGCTGCCAGGCAGCCTGGGGGGGTTGTGGAGCCGGGTCGCCCCACGGAGGGGTGAGGGAAGGCCGCCATGTGTCTGTGGGGAGGCGCCGGGGCGGCCCCAACCCGGTGTCTGTGGAGGAGGAGGGGGTCTAGGCCGGGCTGCGCCGGGCCCGCCGCGGTCAGGGGGCTCCCGGTGGTGCCCGGGAGGTCACCGAAGGGCTTGGGCAGCCCCGAGGTCCCCCCCCTGCCTGTGGGGGTCACCTGGACAAGAGCAGCTGCTGGGCTGTCTGCTGTTCGTATTGAAATGGTGCGCGTCTGGGTTTTAAACACTCGTGCTTTCCTTTGACAGCCTGTGTAAATAGTTAGCTCAAGAGAAGTGCAGCTGCAGAAAGGAGAACACAAGTTAAAGTTAGATGCTTCCATTGCATTGTCATCTCTGTCCTTTATGTGCCTGATATTGGCCTGACTTTCAAGGGGATTACACGTGTAAGTAAAATTATGCAGACATAGCCATAGTAACGTGTATGTGCTTTCTGCATTTCACAATCCTTATGCGTTGGTTGCAGAACAAGTTTTTTGAAGTGATGTTGCAATAAATTAACACAAGTTAATTACCCTGTACACTCAAATTTGGGTTTTGGTAATCATTCCCTGACATGACACTTTAATTTTTAGACTCTGAAGGTATTTCTAGTTGTCTTATGAACTACTTACAGGCAATTAGTTTCCAACTGAAGATTTTATGCGAAAATCACACTATCAGGAGAATACCTTGTATCTGAATAGCAAAATATCTAACAGGTGCTTTGTTACTTAAGTACTCTTCTAAAAGCATTCCAGGACTGCTTTATATTGTCTGTTCCAACTCTAGATGAGAAATTAACTCTCTTACTCCTGCTACTATTGCTACTAATAAACTGGTATTTTTTCAAGCACGTTTGTCTTCATAAAAACTGCCTTGAGGGTTGTTGAAGCCAGAACTGTCACGAGTGTCCAGTGTGTTTGATAATGCAACTGCTGAACTGCATCTGACTTCAGATGCGTTTCTGTTCTGTGTGCTTCCAAAAATCAGGTTTGGAGGATTTCAGTCAGGCCATCCTGAAGTTAGTGACTGATCACATCATTTATGCATATTTTTTGAGGGGTTCTGAGTGTTTTTGGTATCTCTGGTAGCATGTTTTACAGCACAGTATTATTGTACCATAGTGTATTTTAGTGGTAACGTCAGCAGTGTTGCATTTAACCACATGAGGGCGATCTTAGAACATTAAAAAAGACAAAGTCTTGCTATAAACAGATCTAGTACAGCTTTTTTTTTTTTTTAAATTATGGAGAAGCTACCTTGTTTATATGTTTGATAAACTGATTATTCTAAACTGCTGCAAATAATTTCATTTCCTAGTTATTAGAGCATCCTTTTTAATCCAGTTCTGAATTTTGTATATTCCAACCAAGATAAGTGCGTGTATGCAGGTGTCTTCTTTTGAAGAACTTTATGTAACTTTTTCGAGGAAAGTTTGTAAAGCTGATGTGTAAAAAAATGCCTTTATTTGCTTTCATTAGTTAAACTTTATTAGTTTTAAACTCCAAATTTCTTTTGAAAAATCCACTAACACACTAGTTAAATAAAATACGTTTGGTTATGGTGAAAGTGTGAGGACATGCTTCAGACAAAGGCAGCAGATAAGAGCCTTGTGCCCCTCTCCTGTTGGGGCGACCGTTTCATCATGTGGTGTGGGGCAGGGTCTGGTTTCTGGTGATATCTTAGACAACTCTGAAGCACGTCAATGTAATCTGGATACTTAGTCTTCCAGTAACTCAAGTTAACCGCCTAAAGTTGATCTATCAAAAGGCATGACTCTAGTGTGTTAGTACTCCGTTTCTCTACTTTTGCACTGGAGATAATGATGTCTTTATGTCAAGTATTTGGAGATTTTCAGAGGTACTGTGTTATGTTGGTGAAATATTACAGTATGTGAATGTTAGAGTGACTGAGGTGAGTTAAAGTCTACATTGTGTAGTGTTGATACTGATTTTTTTTAAAATCTAAAAAAGTATCAAAGATGTGGATCTTAATTTTGTGGCATGCCTGACACATTATTTCTCTTAAGAGTGACTCATGATGGATGTCTAAATAGAGAAGTAAGAACAGGGCAAGCACATGTTGGTATTTGTCCAGAATACTCTCTTAGGCTTTCTTGTGCACTTGCTGAGCCCCGAGTAGTGTCTTTCCACTTACTAGTTCTTGATGGACTTTGCTTCCAAGAATTATTAACACCAGCTGGACACGTACCTATCTCACAGTTATGTGAAGACCTGCCTCCTTTCCTGTTCTCTGCTTCTCCCAGTGCAGCTCAGGGAGAGATCAACTGAAAAGGCCAGACAGTAGTTTTGGAGGGATTATTTGCTGACGATCTCTTCCGCGACATGTATGATTTCATAGTTCTTCATTTTACACTTTCTCTTTTCTCTACCCCCCAACTTCATCCTGTCCAGGCAGAAATATTCCAGTTTATTTAACTGGTTCTTGTAAGGAACTGTGCTGTGTTGTCGATTGCCCGTATCTTTGTATCTTTTAAGGGTATTACTATTGTTATTGTTGCTATTAGTATTAGTTTAGGGGTTTTTATTTTTTCAAGTTAGATGAATGATACCCAAAGATATAAGCCCAGTATGGACTTCTGCATCAGCAATCTTTTCTGGTTTTTATAGGCCTATGTGATCTAGGACCATCTGTTTTATAGGACTATGATATAGGTCTATGATAACTGTAAGGTTTTGGTTTTGAGTAGTGCACTTCTTAGCTTTGTTTTGAGACTGTCTTTAAAGTGTTTGCTGAAATTGAGAGATCTTTCATAGAAAACCTCTCCAAACCCTTATAGAGATGTAGCAAATTGAAAAGCTTGTTTGGCTACAGGCTCATCTTCTTTGAAGGTGTTTTTTGTACACAGGTTACTTTTTACTGCACAGGTTCTTAGGGTGTTTTCAAAAAAATTGCTTCGTTCTGCTTTTTATTTTTCAAGTTGATAAAATTGTGCTTATTGACCTGCCTTACTGTGTTTTTACATGTAATTTGACACAATTTACAATCTTTTAGTTTTCCTTATTTAACAACTTTAACTTTTATAAAGATGTTTTCTTCTGCTAAAGCTTCCTTTCACTGCTACTTAGCTTTGCTAAATTATTTTTTCTTCCCCTTTGTAAAATTCTTTTTGATGATTAGCATCTAATATGATGCTTTTAAATAGTCTTCATGCTGCTTTCAAGAATTTAACTCTTCTTTGAACCTTTTTAGTCCTTTCTGTAGTTTGTTTTGTTAAAGTTTGTTTTTTTGCTTTTGTTAAAGTTGCTTTTTATGTTGCTGTTGTTAAACACAAACATTAGGCTCTATATCACTCTTTTAAAGGATTTTTGAGTGCTACTTTAATCACGGTTACAGTGTCTTTCAAGTAGTGTCACTGTGAATGCTGTCCTCTCTTAAAGTTTGGATAAAGTCAAGAACTGTTCCTTCTCATGTGACGTTTCCCTGGTTCCTTGCTGGGTGAAGCAGTCATTCTAAAGTATTGTTTAAACATTTAATCTTGGCATCCTGTCCTGACCTGACATTTAACCAATCTGCATTAGGGTAATTGAAGCCTTCAATGTATTGTTGTTTCTGTCTTTGTGACCTCTTTTATCCCCTTCTGCGTGTCACAGTCATTCTTACCATTGTGGTCAGACTGTTGCTCATGGAGTCCTAACACTGCTTTTCTGTACAGTCCAGGTATTTCAGTCCTCAGGGATTCTATTACTCATTAAAAAAGCCTGTTAATCAGATTTGCCCCTAAGCTGCTTCTAGCAGATGGTGTTGCTTCACAAACAATACATCCTACTTTATGTCCTCAGTATTTTGAGGCGGTAGTGTCCCACTGGCATTACAGCAGTATTTTTCAGAAACTTGTTTGAATGCATGTCTGTCAATAATCTTTGCCTACAGCTAGGCATTCTGAGTTTGACACCTTATTAGTATGTAGGTTTATCTTTTTAAAAGCAGCTACGGAGAAATGGAAAATAAACTAAACCCAACAATTTCTTCCAACTGTTCTTTGTGTTAAAATCTTACTAACTTCTGTGTCATCTTTCATTTGAAAACAGTCTTCATAATTTTACCACTGCAAGGTGAATCACCTTGGTATTTGTGGTCTTGTGCACTTGTCACCTACTCTTCAGTCTTTAAAAACATTTTCATAATCTCTTTAAATTTTGGGTTGGATGAAGACCGATGCTCCTCTGTATTTTTTCTCAACTTGTAATGTTCTTTAGGCGTATAGAAAAATATCAGTTGAGTTCTGCTCGCATCAACACCGTCATGCATTCATGTCCCAAGCACCTTAACGAGTTTTCTTCCCCTGCTTTTGTTTTCTCTGTGCTAGTGTATTTGTATGGTGTAGATTTTTTTTTTAATTCAACTTATTTCTGAGTTGGAAACATTCATAAACACCAGAGTAGCTTAACCTTATGTACTGAGTACCTCTCTGTATTGTCTGAGGGCCTGCAATGACATGACTTACTGCAGAGTTGAAAAACCTGAGTGGGGAAGAGTAAGTGGTTCTGGGGACCTGCACGTCAGGTGAAGTGATGGAGCATTGGGGCTGCTGTTTGCTCCCTCTTGGCTCTTGCTGAGCTGCCCCGTGAACTGGAACAGGGAGTTAAGTGACCTGCAACAAATTGGGAATGCAGCCAGACACTGGAGAAGGAGCTGGTGGTGTGGAACTAGAAGGAGAACAAACCCGAGGGTGTGATTCTGAGCTGAGGGCATGTGTTTGTATTTCTGATAATTCCAGTGGGTTCTGTAAAGAAACTAATGCCACTGCAGGGCCTTTCTTTGCAAAACTTGGTGTGCTTGTAGATAGGAAGATAGAACCAAAGGGAGTTTAGGATCCAAGGATACGAGGAACCACATCTGTGGCTAAGTACATGGAGATCCTCTAGCTCTTTTGTTGCAGTAGAAAATGGCAAATCAGTGACTTAAAATTGTGTCTTTACAAGAAGAAGTACTGCTAGAGAAGAGATTTAGTGGTTTACTCTGTGGTGTAACTGGATGTTAACCCTGGAAATAAAGATATATTTTCTTTCTTAATCTGAATTAAGAATATCTGAATCTTCTGGTAGGATTCAGTAGGACAGTGTCCAGTAGCCCTATGGTATTATATGTCCAGTGAGGACTGGTAGCTTTACATCTCACCTGCCTAAATCTTGTGAAACCTGGAAGCTATGTTTACCTTTAAGATTTTAAGCTAAGAATGAGCACTGTTGGATTTCAACCAGGCTGCAGCAGAGAAAGGTGATGTTCTTGTAGCTGCATGAAAAAGGGAGGCTGGAAGCACAAGTTAATGTCAGTAGTTATGTTGAAAGCTTGGAAGTGGGTAATAAGGAGCAGGGAGAGAGAAGAGGCAGTGTGGTAGAAAGCATGGTGTGAGGGATGCAGGAGGCAGGAAGGGAAAGGTTAAAAATGCATGATAGGAAGGGGTGGGGGGGAAAGAATTGGAAACAAACCCTAGTATAACTTGAGAGATAAAGGAGTTGGCAACCTAAGAATAAAGATTATATTACACATGCTGAAGATGGAAGAAAACCTTTTAGATTTCATATATGTCTTTTTTTTTTCACTTTCACTATTAGCATTACTAATTGTCGGTAATACAATCATAAATACCTAATTGTCATTAAAGAAAAAAAAAACACCTAAGAAAAAAATCCCCAAAAGAAGACCCAGTCTAAGAATGACATATAAGAATTTTAATTGCAGAAAGTTCTTGTTAAGGATTTGATGGTGATGAGGCAGCACCTCAGTTTCAGCTCTGTTGTAAGTTTAGAAGGAAATAAATAGTTATTCATATTCTGAACTTTAATGCCGTATTTTAGCAAGGTTGACCAGGTGCATATCTATGCATACCGTCGACTTTGTTATTCCACAACAGATACCCAGTGACTTTTAATTTTTGTATTTAACTATGGAGTTCTAGTGCCTTTTAACAGTTGCAGAACTGCAAAGGCTGTTACAGTTTTTAATTGTTGCCTGCATTGAAAAGAGTGGCAAAAAGTTTTGGATACATTAGAATAATTTGTGGCATATAAATGCAGATTTGTTTCTGTGTTTCTTGTAAAATTAGTTAGTTAAAAATAAAACCATATCCAACCCCTAAACTACCTTTTATGCAAAATGAAAGTTTTGTTTAGTTAAAATTAACTCTAGACTAGGTTTTTGTCATACAATGATCAAAAGTACAGATGACAATAATATATTATCTTGATTTCCTCGAATACTGTTAATTTCAGTGATTTATGTAAGAAAAGTGCTCCTTTCTCCCCCCTCCTCTCTTCCCAACTTTAAAGTGAAACGGCACAGGTACTATTTTATGCTTTGTGAAGGGGGTGGGGGATAAAGGACACTTCTTTCTAGTCTGCAACTTGCTGTTTATTTTTAGTAATCCATTTTTTAGTCTCCCTTTGAGCTGCACACATGCTCAGTATAAAGAAAAAAATTACTAATTAAGAAATATGCTGAGATCTTGGGAAGAATTAAAAAAAATATTGAAATTGCTTCACTTACAGCATAGCTTAATTTTCCACTTTTCCATTAAGAAGAAAAGAACTGGTATTATTTATTTCAGTGTGCACATAGCACAGTTTATATGGGCAATCCGAAGATAATGAATTAGCAAAGAAGCATGTTTAGTGAACAGAATGTTCCAAATTGGTTTTGGCTGAAATTCCTGTTGTTTGTTTACCTGCATACTTGATTACTGTTCCTTTCTTTCGCTGCATATTTAATTGCTGTCTAATTAATTGGTCTGTTGATTTCCTGCATAATTAATTATTCACTAATTAATCATTGATTCCCTGTATAGTTAATTAACTTATTGCTTATTTGATTTTTACACTTAATTGACTATAATTCATTGCTCTATTGCTACACCACCTAATTAGCAACTGGTTAATCAATTATTGTTTGCTTATTCCCGATCTAGTTGTTTCAGCCTGAGATCAGCAGGGTTTATCCTCTGCTCTCTGACCTCCTTTGCCAGTCGTTCTTCCTAAAATACTTCCTTTACTCAGTTTTGTTTCCATCTCACCTCTGAGCAAAGCACAAGCATCTTCTGCGTGTTCTGATGCACCTCCCTAACACTCGTGCTGCTCTCTGCCACCTGGTCTGTTCACTCCTGGGTTTGCTCCAGCTTTTGATGGTTTGTATAATCAGGAACTTCAAACAACCTCATAGACTTTAGGGGATTCTTCTTGTTCTTCTGACCATCTCCAAGTCCTCATGAGGAAGGGGAAGAGAGAAAGTGGTGCCTGAGTATTGATTACAAGTGTTGAAGGAGAGACAGGACACACAAAGCAGTGAGCCTCTGAACTTTCAGGGAAAGCATTTAGCAGGTCAGGAAGCAGAAACAGTGGCAAATAAAACCTCAAAATAGATGTTTCAGCTAAGTTGTGGAATTTCAGTGTTCAACATTAGTGAAACCTTTCGTTAAATGCTAATAGGTTTTGTAGTATGAATCTTAAATGTGCATTTACATTTAGAGAGAACAGTTGTTATCCACTGGGGCAATAACAGGCTTCATTCTTTCTTTTTTTAAAAAAAATAAAATAATAATACTAACTAGAGCAGAGCTAGTTCAAAGGAACTGATTGAAAGGAACATATCCATTATAAACATACTGCAATCAAAATAGAAATGTGTGTGTGCCCAAGACAGCAGAATGCCTGAGAAGGAACCCTACCGAGCTCCTAAGAACTTGTTGAGTGTATTATGCATTTTACATAGCTGCTTGTGGTTGTAATATAGCCTATATTTCAAACAACAGGAAAAATATTTGAGTTGTTTTTCAGAGATGTTTTTAAAGAGATGAAGGCATAATCTACCTTTTAGTTTTGAAGTAGTTGTATTATTTCTGTAGATGAGGATGCTCTTGTTAGAGCTTCAGGGTGCAAAGAGCTCTAAGAGAGATCCAGCTCTGCTGTTCATTCAGAATACCTTAAAGATGGATTATTTTTTTTCTTGAGTGGGGTGAACCATGTAATTAGTTTGTCATAAAGGGAGGGGAATAATGTTGAATAGGGTAGTGGTCTTTGCTTGGGATTGGTTTGAAAACAGGTCAAAATACAGCTTCCCTGTTCTGTTTCCCTAGATTCATCCCAAAGTTCATAAGTACAGAAATAAAGTGGTATTTTATCTGGCTAATCTGTGATTTGCTTTGTAGCTCAAATAACATTGGTTGTTCCAGTTTGATTTCAGTGATTCAATATCCCTAATTTTCCTTAGGGAGGCAGAGGGGAGAGGAGCAATTGAAACCAGTCTCTGGGCCAGGAGTTCACTGATGTAGCTGAAGAACAAGCAAACTGTTAAAATTGGTCCCTGGTTGTTGTTAGGTTTCATTGGACACTGAAGGCAGCAGGGACTGCTGAAAAATCAAACCATTAAAACAAATGACAAGAGTTCTAGAAAGCAAACAAAGTCCTCTAAATTAAGTCTCTGCCAAAAGTTCGTGAGCTTTTTTTTCTTAAGCAGGATTTTTCTCAATTACTAATTTTTCATTCACCCTTCTTTATTATTTACTCTCTTCTGGCTTTGCTTTCACATCACACCTCTGGTACCTGTGAATTAAAAAAACCCAACAAACCCACAAAATTTTGTCTAAAAAGTTCTGTATAAAGTAAAATTTCTATTTAAAGCATTGACTAAGGAAAGTTTTAATGAAATTCTTCATTTGCTGTTGCTTTGAAAGTTTTTAGTTTGTGGAGGGAATCAACAGGATTTTTTCAGAACTTGTATGTCAGACATGACATCATGTTTGGAATACTAGATGTTTTTGTTAATGTCAAGTGTTAATATTGCCTCTGAGGCTGATATGATGCATTTTGTTTTGAGAGCAAAACCTCCCCCCCGCCC
>NW_015094509.1:23955432-24423348 GCF_001431845.1 Calidris pugnax | reverse complement strand
CCCCCCCCCCCCCTAAAATTTTCTTGCTGTTCCTGCCCATTTTTTTTCTGTGTAGATGGGTCAAGATGAGGCCTGATATTTTTTTCAGATATTGGGATAAAAGAAGAAAAAACTTTGTGTTTGCACAGCCCTGAAGTGAATGGCCAGAAGGAAAAGGAAGGCGATGTGATTGCATGGCTGTGACTGTCATATGATGCAACATTTTGTGCTCTACAGCATTGCAGATGCTTTGAGCTCCTTCCCTACTCTGTCATTAGTGGCAGAGCCACAACTAAAGATAATGACCCCTGAAACCACACACTTAACATTTTTAGCTCACAGTATATGATTATGGTAACATGCTAAAGCAAAAACGACACATCAAAGCATACATTTTTTATAAAACATATTTGTTTTCTAACAAACGTTACTATAGTGAAGGAAAAGTTTCCTTTTATCTTTTGTGGTTTTTAATTCTTCCTTCCTTCGTTTCCAGCACTTTTAGTGAACTAGACTTGCTTAGGTGAGGTAAGTAGAAAGGTGAAGTAGATGTAGGAAAGAACAGTGAGGTCTGTGAACATAAATTAGGATTTGGGGTGCATCTTCTCTGTATTTAAGAACTACTTTGTAAACAATAAAATGTTTTGCATTTATACCAATGTGATACACAGCAGATCTGGACAATGACTTAATCTCTTGTATCATTTTAAAAGCTGTTTGAAAAAATATGAAAGTGCAACGTCTCAGGCTGGAAGGGAAACAAAGGTGTTCTTGCTTCCTTTTGGGTCTTGTTATTTATAAGATTTGAGCCAGAAGAATTTTTTTGCTCTGTGAGGTTCTGGGTAGAAGTTTAACCATTTCTTAAATTAATTAATTTTGGGATTTATTATGAATGTCTTCATTTAACAGTGTAACATTCTTCAGATCATTACTGTCTGTTAAGCGTATTAAGTTAACATAGTTACTGTGTTAGCTGAATTGAAATCTCAATAACTAGTGGTAATATAAAGAAATAACTTAAATTTGGAAATATTAACTCCTCTTTTTAAACTTATCTTTCAGGGGTCAATTCCATCTTCATGTGTAAGCTTTGTAACCTGTTTTCACCAAATCAGTCTGAACTGTTGTCCCACGTCTCTGAGAAGCATACGGAAGAGGGGACCAACGTGGATGACATCGTTATTCCTCTCCAACCTCTGACAGTACCCACAAACGTAAACAAAGACGCAGAAGGTACGTTCATAAATTGAGAGCAATGTAATTTTCAAAGTCATTTTGTTTTTTAATAAAACCTGTGGTGTGATGATTCTGCATTGGGTATAGAAGGATTTACATAGCTTGTTTTTGTAATGGTCACTGTACGACTGCCAACCTGAATTCCATGCAGAAGAGAGTGGAGGACAGATGCGGATAAACTCAGCGTGTGACAAGGGATGATGACATTGGTCAATTAACTCTGAATGTCAAGTGTAGCTAAGTCTGCTTCCTACAGCTTTAATTTGAGGCTGTGGCATAGCAGAGGGAAGGTTGTGTGATAGCAGTAGAAAGCAACCAGGACACCATGGGTGGGTGTCTTGGGGCTTAGGAATGCTGGTGTGCTTTGAGTTGCCTAAGTTGTTGCTTATTGTCTGGCGAATAATATTAATAGTTCTATTCCAAAAAGGAAATGGCATGATTAATAATTTATACTTTGATATTGGCACTAGTAAATAAAGCAGTCTGGTAGTCAAAGGTTGAATTATTTATACCAAACAGTTTTGCTCTGCAGTGGAAGAAGTTCTGTTTTTAACTGATTATAATTGCAGTTCTTTGTAATATTAGCAATGGGTTCAAAATAATTCAGACTTCATAATTATGTCTTCTTTTAGACCCTTATTGTGCAACAGATTTATGTTGTTGGCAAGCCTCTTATTTAACACAACTACTAGAGTTTTCCATTCATTTTGATTTCTGGATTTTAAAAAGTATGTGCTTATGAATAAAAACCACTCTAATATCATATACTTAAAACTTGGGATTTTTGTCATTAACATATGCATTTGGTATTTCTTCATTTATTTACCAGTAGAGATTTGGTAGTTGAATTGACTTCATCAACATAAGAAGGTATTTCTAATAATGGGCATAATACTGTTCAACTGTAGCTGTTGTCTCCTCAGATGGTTGGTGAGGAAAAATTGCACCAGATTATTATTTCACACAATGCCTAAGATTTAGAGTGCATCAGAAGAAGATGAATAAATATCAAATCTCAATCAAGTACCACAGTGCCTTTCTAATCTTATTTTAATGCTACAGAATGAATTTCTCAGGCATGCAGAATGCATCTTCTTTCTTAAATCTTTTGTTTCCTGTTAGCCCCTCACTAAACTGTATTTCTGAGCACAGTAAGGATAATTTTGTAACATTCTCATTCATTTTAGTAAAAAAGCTCTCTTGTAAACTTTTTTTTTGCATTTGTATCAGGGACTGTCTGCACTTTCTGTATTATATGTTGTTAAGCATGCATCGTACATTTGTGAGAATAGTATGTAATTACCATTATGATCTGAAGCTGCAGCAATTAGACATATGTAGCTTTTAAGAAAATAACTTTACTAATCTAATTATGTAAAACATAGCATTCATATGTGAAGTTACGTATCCATTAGTTACCTTTTTCATTATTCTTGGTGAATGCTTCTCAGCATCTAATACGATCGTATGGTGCCACTTTTTCATATTAGCCCAACTCTTTGCCTTCTGCTGTCAGTAAGAATGTCAAGGTAAATTACTTTCACGTAGATTTCAACTTATAAACATAATTTAATGTTACTTCTTTTCCATCACGCAGGTTGATTGGAGAAGAGGATAGTCTGTTGTGAAGTCATTCAATTATTTCCTGAGTTCTTTTTGAAAAAACAGGGTATTTCACAGTTGAATATAGGGATTTGAAGAGTTCTCTGTCGAGGCATCGTTATTTGCATCCTATTATGGAATCCTCAACAGATAAAACTTTTTAGTTTATAATACACAATTTTTTCTCAGTGGACCCTCTGTAGGAATTCAGTATTGTCACTAAAAGGGGAAGTGATTGATGAATGACAGTCTAGAAATTACAATGTCCTTTTAGTACTCATTGAATGAGAGATGAACCTTGAAACCTTTTGTCCCTTGAAAGCATAGTTTCTCTTCCAAGTATTGGTATACAATGTAGGGAATCAGAGAATCACAGGGGTTGGAAGGGACCTTTGGAGATGATCTAGTCCAACCCCCTGCCAAAGAAGGGTCACGCAGAGCAGATGGCATCCAGGTGGGTTTTGGATATCTCCAGAGAAGGAGACTCCACACCCTCCCTGGGCAGCCTGTTCCAGGGCTCTGGCACCCTCAAAGTAAAGAAGTTCTTCCTCATGTTCAGATGGAATTTCCTGTGTTCCAGATCCAGCATTGGTATAGATGAATGAACGCTGAGTTGTTAATGGAACTCTGTGTTCTGCCTGAGTAATAAATTAATTATTTTATAAGTACTGTGAACAAGTAAAATGCTAGGCAAGTAACTTGTTTTTATTACTCTGTTATTTTATTAGCAATGCTGTCTTCTGGATTTTATTTAGTCATGTTACTTTCCCATAGTTGTCCTGCTACATTTAGAGTTGATTTGTCCTAATTGTCTTGGTTAGATTTATTTTTTTTTAATCAGATGGAACCCAGGGTACCAGCCAGATGTTGCTGTTATGGAAATTATTCGTAGTTCGTATTTTGTCCAGTGTTGTAGTGTGACATCTTTGTCTGTTTGATAGGGATTGCTCATATCTCCTACTCTTCCAGAGACAGAGATGTTTGCCCCGTTACAACACTAAAATGGTTTATTGAAGATGTTTTTTACACGTGTATCTTGAGTTACACATGTAATTGAGTTAAGGCTGAGGAGTAGAAAACCAGAGGAGAAAAATCCATTATATACTTACACCCTATAGTCTTATCAATTTACTGCATTTTCCTGTACGTAATAAAGTAACTTTGAAAAATCCTACCCTCTAGGGGTGTTGTCCTTTCGTTAACCAATTTTGGCAAAGCTTGGTTTTGAGGCAAACACTGTACTGAGGATCATTAAGCCCAGTGGAATCCACAGTGTTGAGGTGCCAGGATCTACATGGTCTACAGTTGGATCTATGAAGAGTTAAAATTCTAAACAGGGAAGTTAATGTTACTTTAATTTTGTTTCCTTTTATCCAACTTTGTTTATTTTAAAATAAACCCTAGTACTCTGGAGGTCTGGTTGTGGATCTCTGTTTTTATATAGCCTGATCCTAGACAAGTAATTAATGAGAACAATCGTAGACCTCAGTAGAATCTGATTGAGATGCATATATATATTGCTTAGCTAAACTTCAAGGGATTCATTAAATATAATTCTGCTCAATAATAATATGAAGGCCTCATAAATGGAAATGTTCTGTGCTACTCATGTTCTGAATATTTTTGAGACAATTGATTATTAAATGGACCGATTCGGAGAAGCTTATGTGAATAATTCGTATGAAGGAACAGTATAAAAATAGACATATAGTTTATTTCATTATTCTCTTTTTGAAGTGCCTTTTTTATGTCCTTGAGTACATAATTACATAGTGTAGCACATAATGTCTTCCCAGAATATTGACATTGCACATCCAATACCAGTCAACGTAAAGATTGGTTCCAGCGAGTCTGTGATGAGTGTAAAATTCCCAGAAAAAACTAAGATATTCTCCAGGGAACAGGATCTTACTTTTAAAATCTTTTTAATGACCAATTTAAAACTTCTGACTAAGCATCCTTGAAATAAGTGGGGATTTTATTTATTTATTTAACAAATTATTTTTAACAGTTGAGCAGTTACATTGATTTTTTTTTATTATTTTTTTTTGCAAGTGATGATGTTTCTGATGGGCTCGGTTGTGTGCTAACAGAGGAATGGCAAAGTACAACTATTCAATTCCTGTGTTTTGTTACTCTTGGGTGGTGCTTTGGACTGTGATGAGTACAGCGCAGCGCGAATGGCTCGCTGGTGGCTGGGTAGGGAGAGACAGCTGGAATTTTATGGTCCCGTGCATTGTTAAAAGCCTAAATCTGGCATTGCTAATTCAAAGTGGCTTGCGATGTGTTTGGCCGTGAAAAGAATCAAACAAAAAGCAAGGAAATGAAATGACTGTCATAAGCTCAGAAAGTCTGGTGATGCATCAGTTATCCATATGAGTTGTCCTGTTCCTGTCTACGTTGCTACACAGTGCTTGCCACCAAACCTTTTTAAAATGTCTGAGAATTACTGAAAATTCTCCTACTGGCAGGCTCATTTACAAACAAATATCAAATCCGCACATTCTTTATATGTTTGCAGCACCATCAGTAGTTGCAGTGATAGGAACTGCAGTTACGTAGGCCGTAGAAGTGGATCTACCACCAGCCTTCTAAAGGAGCAGTTCTCACATTGCAAACAAGATTGTGTTTCCATTTCTTTCATAGTGTGAACGTGCTGCTATGTTTTACATTAAGTTTATATTAAAACAATCAAGAAGAAGTAACATAGTGGGTACTCTGATGATCGCATAGTAAAAGAGTGAAAAGAGTATTGTATGCAGAGAATGTGGTGTTGCATTCACTCTTCAAATCCCAGGATGTAATTATTTTATAGTAACCTGAGCAGTATCCCCATCTGTATTCCTCATACTGTGTTTGACACTTTGGCAAACTGTGACCTTTTTGCAGGTTGACATGAAGATAAATGTTGCTTGTTTCCTTGTTTTAATTGCATGGTAATTTCTTTAGCTCAAGGCACCAAATACTGATTGCTGCAATTGATGGTGATCAAAATCACACAAAGAGAAGTTTTGAGAGCATTGAAATCACCCTTCTCTTTTTGGCTGACAATTGACCAAACTATTTTTACAGGAGAGCAGTAGCACAGAAATTCAGAACACTGCTGTCAGAGGGTCACAAAATTTATGTGAAAAAGTTGCTTTTTTCCTGTTCATAACGAGGCTTTTAGTATTCTTTTTACATTATATTTAAGTACACGGGTACTCAATCACTCGTCTAACAGGACAGAATGCTTCTTTTTCACTTGATACCAATTATGTGATTAATTCAAAGCTGTGGTCTCTGTGTGTGAGGTTTTGTTTGTCTGGAATGCTCAAGGGAAATACTTGAACAGATTTTGAATAAGGTGCTGCCACCACCTCCTGTTCTCTCCCATCATCTTCCCTTAAAGTAATTTATTTTTTCATATGCTCTAAGTCCACCAATTTGGTAAAGTCTTTTAGCCCTTGTACTTGAAAATTACTCATTGGGGTTTTTTTTTAATATTTTTCCTTTCATGATTTTTTCAGACTTTTACATTGTCACTCTCAATTTATCAGGCAGAAGGTAGATTATTGGCTTGATGAAAACTTGATAAAAAGCTTTAGACAGTTCTTAATCTTTGCTCTTCATATACCCTGGTTTTGGTGAAAGTTTCTGGAACAAGAGCAATGGAAATGTACATTTCTCTTAAGAGGCACAATTTCTGTGCAGTACTGCCAGTCTGTTTTAGCTTGAATAATCTCAAGATATTTTAAAACCTTTGGAACTGCAGCACTTTCTTAATTACTGCGCATTTCTCTCTTTTAACCCAGAAACATATTTCATACTTTTCCCATTTGTGCTGTGCAAAAACCCCCAAACCAACAGTAAAAATGTGAAATTCTGAGGAGAATAATTTTATTTTTATTTCTGCACAAGTCTCAAGATTTGGAAATATTTTAGCGTAAGAAAACTTCAAGGGACCTCTCTGCTGTGACCACTGTAAGATGAAGCACGTGCAAGATGTAAATTTGCTTGTTTTTTCCTGAGCAATTAACCCAGAGTTCTTCACAAAATTTTAAGTATTGTCCATTGTAATTTTAGTATAAGTCCATTGTCTTTCCCTATGATGTTATAAAGATGGTGGCTGACAGGTGCTTCATACCTGTTCTGTTTCACTGAGCACATTTTCATGCACATTATACTCTGGGGCTTTTTTTTTTTTTTTTTTTTTTTGCAATTAAGACAACCATATCAAGCTCTTCTGCCTTTTAATTCTCAAAGCTGGAATTCATTGCACATAACTGAAGGTTCTTAAACAGGGAACTTGGTCACCATGGGATCCAGAGAAGATTCAAGCCTTTGGGGTTTTTTTTTTTTTTTTTTTTTTTGCAATTAAGACAACCATATCAAGCTCTTCTGCCTTTTAATTCTCAAAGCTGGAATTCATTGCACATAACTGAAGGTTCTTAAACAGGGAACTTGGTCACCATGGGATCCAGAGAAGATTCAAGCCTTACGTGGTCTGAACTTCACTCTGGAGAGTAGTTCCTCTGTTCCTTCAATATAGAAGACGGATATTAACTAATTTGAGACCTCAGGTGTCTAACATTAGATAATATGAGTCCTAAAAGCCTGGAAGAAGCCTGGCTGTGCCCCATTTTGCCACACACCATCAGGAAAACTCTTCTAGCTGCACCCTGATTGTTCCTTTGCAGAGCTACGTATCTTTATGCAGATGCACAGAGTAGATCTGATACTTCTCCAGATGTCTGCTCAGACTTTAAAAGATCATTTAAATGCTACTGTGTTTCGTGAACTGACAGTTTCTTGCAGAAGAGTAGCTTCAAAGTAAATAACTAAAATGTACACAATAACAATGGGATTATTCTTCAAGAACCACAGTATAAAGAACAAAAAAACCAAGCAAGCAGCCCCTGAGATTAACCAGAAAGAGACCGATTATTTCATTGTATTAAACTATTAGATGGAAGTACCTTGTAGCTAGGCTGGAATCTCCTAAAATCACTTGATCATCATCTGGAAAATTCCCCCCTTCCCTCTGAGTATCTGCTTTTGTTTACTAAAAGCTTTCTTGGGATCCAGTAGGTTTGGTCAATCTTCAACAGTTCCATCTGTGAGCAGGTGACAGCAAGCTGATTTTGAACTAACTACAGCAGTGATGAGAGAAATCTTAAGGAGGAAATAAAAGTGAAGTTTTTCATGTTGTCATGCATTTCTGTTCACTACATCTCATTGATTTTATCAGTGTTTCCTCTACAGAAACATGGAAATGTAATGTTATGTTGTATTTATTAAAAATTGTGGATTACTTCTGATTTTAATTTTTTAAAATACTCACTAAGGAAACATTTTTTGCATGACTTCTGGAATTTATTTTTTGACAACAATTTTTTCTATCAACTTTTGTTTTGAAAGTGCTAGCAATAAAGAACCACGCGAAATATTGGAGAGAAATAATTGTATTTATTAAAAGGACAAAGAGCTTTTGGTTTTAAAACTTAAACTGTTTTTGTCTGAATACGTGTCAATACTTAAGCAATTTCTTTCAGAGTGATTTTAAATTAAAAAGGCTTTTCCTAGAGTGTCAGAACACAGCACAGCAACTTTGTAGAAGATCACACTGCTACAGTTATACAACAATCTAAAAGAGTTCTTGCAGGGTAATTTCTGTAAACTGTGGCACTTTCACATTTGCTGATCTCAGTAACACAAATGTTTTTGCTTTGCAGCCAGCAGAAGAGCCAACAAATACCATTGCTTAAAAATAAGTTTGTGTGAAGCTAACCTTTTATTTTAAGCCTTAGGGATAGAAGCCCTCAAACTTCATGTAATCTTCCTGTTTTTCAAAGATCAGCTGGGTATTAGATAATCTGCTGTGGAATCTAATTACAGCTTCTTTCTAACTTAAAATTTATTTTCTAGAACTTCTTGTAGTGAAGAGGAAACGGGGCAGACCAAAAGGGTCAACTAAGAAGTTTTGTGTGGATGAAGATGTGACAGAAAATAATCATGTTCCAAGCGAAGAAACTCCACCTGGGGCAGAAGAAGGTCCAGAACTGTCTGAAGTGTCACCAGGCAGCTTGGAATGTAGGAAATGCAATCGGAAGTTCTCCAACACGCGTCAGCTGAGGAAACATATCTGCATTCTTGTTTTAAATGAAGGAGAGGAAGAAGGAGATGGAGGTAAGAAAACAGCCGACAAAAATAACTGAAGCGTGTCATGAAATAGTGTGTTTCCATCCTGTGACCTGATTGGTAACAGCTCCTAATCCCCGTCTGTTTCTTTTAACATAAAAAGCATGTTGAATCAAAATGGAGAATAAAGTCAGAAAAGGTTATTTTAATTTTTTTCCAGAAGGTCAAAATGTTTATTGCACTAATGGTTGTCTTAAACTCCCTGAAATGCTTCTTTTGCATAAGCAACTGTTCTGTTTCTCACAAAAAAGAAAAAGTTTTCCAGCAAGAAGTGGTAAATATCACCCATAGGTGAGGAAGAATGATCCTGTACAGGTGTTTCTTTCCTGTAACTTGGGAATCCTGACTTCATTCCTGTTCTTTTGATGGACTTAAAGACTGCTTTTCTGGATGGCTTGTTTTACTGTATAAAAAATGATGCCGAACTCACCTCTCTATTTTATAAAAATTTTATGTTTGTCTTTGGAGTATGAGAATTCATTCTTTAAATTTAGCTTTAAGATTGATTTGAATATATTCAGCCTCTCAACGTTTTAGAATAGAATAGAACAGAATAGAATATTTTAAGTTGGAAGTTATGTACAATGATTATCTAGTCCAACTGCCTGATCCCTTCGGGGCTGACCAAAAGTTAAAGCATATTATTAATGACATTGTCCAAATGTCTCTTAAACACTGAGATGTCTGAGTCTTTGACCACCCCTCTAGGAAGCCTGTTTAAAAATACAACAGTGAATACTCAAACAGAATTTGAAATAGAATAGGTTGAAGGGACCTGCAATGGTCGCTTCGTCCAGCATTGCTCAAAGGTGAATGTCACATACATACAAAGTAATACTTTTGTCCAAGTTGTCTAACTTTATGCGAGTTTTGTGTTTGTGTTAAAATTAGGTTTTTGCTTTTGTTATAGTTGCTTGACGTGATATCCTGTTGGTTCTACTTGTAGACAAAATTTGGCATTGATTTTTCTGCAATTTTCTATTACCTTTCTGTGTCCAGTCTGTCATTGTGATATACAACTGGTGTGACTGTTCTGCATTGAGTGAGATGTTGAGTTTAACTTCTGTGGCGAAGAGTAATTAAAATGAGCTTAGAATATGTTGATAGAGCACAGAAACTCTTGCTTTGATAAAGTATCTGGTTATTTTTTTACTATCGTTAGTGGTAGGATTTTTCAACTATGTGTAGTGATTTTTACTCCAGCTGTCTCACTTCTGACCTGACAAGCGTCTGTGCCATTTGCTGTTTGTGTGTGCTAGAAACAATGTTAATATTTGCATTATTTCAGCATTGTTGCCTTTTCTAATCTTCTTTTAAAATAAAATCTCAGGTCAGAGTATAAACTCAAATTAACTGTTCTTGACCTGTTAGCTCATTAGAGCTCCTAAATCTTACCTTGATCTGGTTTGCTACAAAACACACTGGCAGATTTTTCAAAGTAAATTGCTCATCCTTGTCCTTTTTTAAAAAGAAAATAGCCTGTTTTGCACAGCTGAAATATTTTTCATTTATTCTCTGGCGAAAACAAACCAATCAAGCAAAGTAAGTCATTCTTGAGCAGCAAATAACAGGGTTGTTGGTGACTAGTGCAGCTAGAATATCTCTAGTCCAAAGCTTCCTACCTCAACTGCCAACTGTGAAGGTACTGGGAGCTGGTTTTGTCCTGAAGGGATAATTCTTCTAATTTGAGCTTTTGAAGTGTTATCAGAACCAGTTTTCACTATGAAGATGGGTGAACCTTCTAAATGTGAACATAAAACTCTAAAGTTGAAAAGTCAAGCAAATAATGAAATTATAAATATATTTGTATCTGTTCATGTAATTTCATGAGTACCTTTGCATAATTATGAAATATCCAAATGCATCAAGATTCTTGTTGTCAAAGTTCTTGACAGAGTCCCCGAGTTAGAGATTTTCACCAATATCATTGGCAGCTGAAAGCTGCTAAACTCGTTAATTATCTAAGTGATTTACAAAGCTGTCTGGTTTTCTAGTTTTCAATATGATCTGTGTTAATGAGTTTAAGGGCATTATTACATAGTATGTGAAATGATGGTACTTCTGCTTTGTTATTAAACTCAACGCTGCTCATTTCATTAGTGCCATCTTACTCTATAATCCTGGGAAATGGGGAATAATAATTCTGTATAACCTCTTGTGTAAGATTAATAATTTAGAAATTTTTGTATTTGTGTTTAAGGTTATTCTTACCCTGTTTGAGTATTAAGTAACAGATGAACTAGACTGTATGGAAATTGCTTATGCATCTGGTCAGTCTTATTCTTCTCAACTGCTCTGCTGTAACTCTTCTGAGATTGAGGACCAGAATAACAAGTGGTGTTCAAGATACAAGAGCATCCCTTGTTTATGCCATGGCATAATTTTTTTCAAAATCTTTTTTCTTCTGCTCTTTTCTTAATGATTCCTCAGATTATGTTTGATTTTCTGACTACTGCTGAGTATTAAACTCAGGTTTCCAGGGAACTATTTAGAAAGGCAGCCAGATCTTTCCTGTGTTACAGGAATCGATTTAGAGCCCACTGTTTTATCAGTAAAGTTTTTCCTACACGTGCATTGCTTTGCATTTACTGTCACTGTAGGTGGGAGTCTGTTCTAAACTATCACATCTGCATATATGTGTTTATGCACAAGGCTTTCTAAGCTTTAATTACTCTCAGCAAAGATCAAGTCAGTACTTTTGGGGAGCCTGTGGAGCAATTGCTTGCAGCCTCCACTGACTGTGTTAGCTAGAGCTCTAGAGCTCTGTAGATAACGGCAATTCAGAAATATAGCTTGTGGGTGCCTTTAATCTGCTTTAATTCTAGGTTATTCTGTCACCAGGTACTGTTTATAGAGAGATCTTTCTGTAGCTTCGTTGTTATAAAATGGTATTGAATCTAAATATATCATACACAGATAGTGCTGTAGCTGTCTCAGCACATAGTACTGCAAGTGTTACACCAGGCATTTATTTTGTTTATGTGTTTTTGTGTGTGTATAATGTTCAACAGATATTTCAGTTACTTGAGCAGATGTGGTGGATACCAACATTTTCTACAGTAATGAGACAAAAACTATTTGAAATGACACTTATTTTGGTGTGTATGAGAAAAGGAGTATTGAAACTTCTCATTTGATGAGATTTCTCCGTTGCTGAAATTTTTAGAGCTAGATAGAGAATTTTATTGAGGCTCTTTGAACCTCCAAGAGTAACAATATCTTCTTTCTCATTTCAGTAGTTCAGAGCAGATGGCTAAAAATTGTAAGGAGCTTTTACTGTTCTTCTCCCTTAGCCTTGCACCTCTTACCTAGTAAATATGGGTTGGTTTTTTCCCCCTTTTTTATCCATACATTTCCAACTTGAAATTACTTTTGTCTGTTTTTCTAATGCTTCTGGTATTTTTTGTAGTATTTTTTTTACTACTTTCTCAAGTTTTTAATTTCTTGCAAAGTTTAGCACTATATGGACATCTGATTAATAATCAAGTACGTTTTCAACCTGCGCTGGGGCCAGCTTGGATGAAGTTAATTTTCTTCATAGCAGCTCATGTGATGTGGTGGTTTAGATTTGTGACCAAAATAATGCTGATAATACACTAACGTTTTAGTTATTGCTAAAGCATGCTAATCACATAAATATTGAAAAGGTATATATTGATATTCTGCGGGATGTTCTTTATTGAGAGAAACTTAATACATGTATTGAGCTGCAGTTGAAATATTAGGAAAGATTATCAAGTAATAAAATGTTTTGCTGTATTTTATAGATCCATAAGGGAAGTGTTGAAATCCTTATCGTACTGGATGTTTAAAATTACAGTGAATAAATCACTATAAAACTGTATTGAAACTGCAGTGTGCATTGATGAGAGGAATAATTGGTGGATGTAATAGGCCTCTGCTGTTGTTTGCTGCTGTGGTCAGTGATCCACGTTGACCTCTCGGAGATCAGTGTCTCATTGACAGTTCTCCCACTCTTTCAGGTGTCACCAAGCCGAAATGGTTAGTGGCATCTGATTTAATCCTTGAATGCATAATGATTGCCTTCACCTTGTGGGTCCATTCAGTAAAACAGCAAGAAAAATGTGTGTTAATTCTTTTGCACAGAATTTAAAAAATGTCCATTGTGCTTACAAATCCCCCATAGACGTGCTTAGTAAGTTTTTTTTCTTTACTAGAGGGCTTTTTTGCCTAAGAAAGTTGCTGTGATTTAAGCAGAGCTGTGTGTACACCTATTTCTGTTTTTATTTGGTTAAACCAAGTTGAAGGTTTTGGCTAATGGATTGGATTTGGCTGGTTGGAGGTACTACCGTCCATTCTTTTTGTCCTAGAAGAGTTGAGAATCTTCGTGAGCAGCCACGTGTCTTCGCTGTGTCTGCTCCCAGTCAGAAAGTGGAGCTGCTTCAGCCCCCATCTCTGGGATGGGCTGGGTTAGAGGGTTTTGGCTGTTTCTGGATTGGATCAGTTCCCCAGCAGCTGCCTCTAAACTCACTGGTTTTGAGGGCTAGACAACAGGTAATTATCTCAGCCAGCTTCCCTCTCCAACACTGCTGCACACCTGAACCTCTGGCAGGTACAAGAGAGGACATTTGATGGCTGGGGAGTGGGATTTGAGTGGATGACAGATTAAGCATTGGACAGCCCAGATTCTCTTCTCTGGAATAAACCATTAGTTCCTAATGAATTAGAGCCCTGCATAATTCTTAAAGATGGCACTTTTGGCCTAAGCTTTAAATGTTTTTGCCATCAACTGGATTCTAATTTAAATGAATTCTTTCTGTGAGTAGTGTGTCAATCTCTGCAGGAGAAGCAATTGCATGTTTCTATTTTGAATGGCCAGTTTACTTTTTCCCGGCTGCTGTCTTGCTACTATGAAATACCAGCATCTTTTAGGAGATAAGAAGTAATTTGAAAGAAGGGGAGTTTAAAAACATGCCAATTAGGGATGTGTAGCAGTGCCCGCAAAATGTCGCACATCCAATTACAAATGCAGAGAGCGGTACCTTCAATTAATGACTGAAATAGAATTATGGGACAGATGAACAATCTGGTTTGACGGGACTCTGAGAGCAGCGATTCGTTCAGAGCTGACAGGAGCTGTGCTCATCAACACAGACACCACCAGTTCTTAAGCGTGTGAGAAGGCACAGGCACGGCACGGTATTTGTTGCACAAAGAGAAGCAGGCATTTAAAATGCCAGTCGTCAGACAGGAGAGGTGAGTTTATTTGTCCATTGAATGGCAGTGCCAGCTGACAAAGTGCTAAGCTACTGCTTAGCAAGGCAGGCACAGTGCAGCAGTTTGTCTAAGTAAATCTGTTTAGGAGCAAGAGAAGACCCTTACCACTCAGAGAAACAGTGCTTAGCTACTCTAAGTTGCATATACTCTATTTTCTTGTAAATCATCTTAAAATCACTTAGGAGTGTTTCTTTATTATGGAACAAGAATTGTTTTATTATACAGGTGAATTGACCTAAATCAAAACATTTATTTTGACTTTAATCCACAATAGTAACACTTAAGTAATTTTTTCCAGGAAGGCAACCAAATTACCAGTGAGATGGTGCAACATTATGGAGAGGCGATTTGAGCCCTGTGGTCTAACTTGAAGCTCTTGGTTTTCATTAAAACATGCTTTTGTCTTCCTTCCTAAAGCACACGTTCTCGTTCAACTTTTTATGGTGTAGAGAGACTTCAGGAAGAAAGCAGCTGTCACTGGGAATTAAGAGGGTTTTTTGGTTTGGTGATTTGATGGAGAGTGTTGGATTTGGAGGGGTTTTTTAAGCCTCTTTCACATTACAGATTGTGAAATAGTTCTCTTTGTAGCAAAAAATATTGGCAACGTGTGCACCCCCAGCTCCTTATCAACAAATCTCTTCCTCTCAGAAAGGGGAAGGATGGGGCTACTCTCACTGACATGTCAGATTAATGAATTAATTTTAATGTTTAAGCATCAGAACTTGACCACTCAGTAGCATATTAGGAAAGAAAAATGGCATGAAACATTTGCTACCTTGTTGTGGTAATAGCAGTTAGTTACTCATCATTTGGGTCACTAACAATCTCAGTTCTGTGGTTTATTCTTTTCTTCCTTTTCTATTTTTAGTAGAATTCCAATATTCAAAAGTTAATAGAGTTACAGGTTGATACGAAAAGCATGAAAAGGCAATAAAATGTTTTTGTCTCTTGGTTGCAACTGCTTTATTTACTCTCTAAACTGACTCTTAACTTTGTAACAGTTAGAAAAGAGGATGCAGAAGTGTGGTCCTTAGATTCTACTCATACGCCGGCTGGGAGTTCATTATGTGGTCCCAAGCAAAATGAGGAAAGTTTTGTTATCCTAATCACAGCTTTCTCTTCCGTCTATGGTTCTGGAATTTTGTTAGCTAAAATGTACTAAAAAATGACTTTGAGTTTTGTCCACAGGTGTATCACATCTTTTTTTTTTTTCCCCTCAAACAATCACTCATTCTTACCATCCACTGAACAAAAGCAGTGCAATTAACCTAATTAATTTCTGTATTTGTTGTTTAACAGTATGTGAAATAGCCTCAGGAGAACACAATTTAGTAAGCAGTTTACATTCTTTGTGTATGCTGATTCTTTATGAGAAGACTTTATTCTCTTGCTTGCCTGGTCCTACTGTGAAATTTGTGATGATTCATTTCATTATTGATAATGGAGGCTCTTTTGTAAAGGAAATGTGGAAAAATGTGTTTGTTTCATCCCACCAAAAGAAAACATTGCACAGGCAGTTTCTGGTCGAAGGGGATATTTCTTTATATTCCAATATCCCTTTGAAGTATTGCTGTGAAACGTCAGTGTTAGAAGTACTCGCTTTCGATATCAATCAATAATCAGCTATATTAAGAAGTTAAATTGGGACTTAATGAGACCCTTTATACCTATAAAGCAGCAGTATTTCCCAAAATTATAGAAATCTACAGAGAAAAAAGGTAGTTGAGAAGAGGCATATGGCAAGGATTTTTAGCTAATGAAATGGAAGAAATGAGTAGCCTGCATGGAAAAGGAGGGGGCTCTTAAGGCAGAACATAATTTTCTGTAATCTAGAAACTAGAAGCTGGGACAAAAGCGTCGCTAATGTGACTCCACAGAAAGATGGCTTGTGTTGGAATTCAGTTTGCTATGTGATTATTGCTCATTCTAGGTATTGTAAATATGAATATCAGATTTACATATTAGCATCAAGTCATTAACAGTTGTCAGTGTACACATTTTTGCCTCAGTGTGCTTGAGAAATCTAACCTAATTCCTACATAACCTTGTTTCCTTCTGGTTTTTTATCTACTAAAGAGCTTATAGTTTATCTGTGTGCTGGTTACTTGATTGGCCCTAAATATGCTACTTTAGTTTGTGCTTCTGCCCTTCATTCCTTTTAAGGATTGTCCAGCACTCTTTAACCCCGTGTTCCATTAAAGTAAGACCATGGGAAACAGATTTGTTTGAATCTCAGCTGAATGTTAACAAAATATTACTAATTAAAACATGGCCATACCATGTAGCGTGCTTTGGTCTCTTCTCCCAAGTAACAGGCAGTAGGACAAGAAGAAAAAAAAGCAAGATTGGATATTAGGAAAAATTTTTACACTAAAAGGGTTATTAAGCATTGGGACAGGCTGCCCAGGGAAGTGGTTGAGTCACCATCCCTGAAGATACTTAAAAGACAGGTAGACATGGTGCTAAGGGACATGGTTTAGTGGTGGGTTTTGTCAGTGTTAGGTTCATGGTTGGACTAGATGATCTGAAATGTCCCTTCCAACATAGACAATTCTGTGATTCTGTGTCTTTCCACTACTTTTGCTATCTGCATGTCGTGAACAGACCACAGCTTTGCTGTTACTGGTTTTTATTTATATATTGTTTCCCTCTCAGTAGAGCTGCTAGAGCACATTATGAATATACATTGAATGACTTACTCTGGAGATTGTGTCAGCTGCTTTGTATTCAGAAATAAAAAACTCACAATTCACTGGATTAATTTATAATTTTCTTTCTTCAAGCATTTTTTGCTTTCCTTACTCATTACCTTTGGAATGTTTGCGTAATGCCTTAATTTGTCAAGCATATTTTCTCTGGCTTGCATTTTCTACTACTTCATCTAATATAAAGAAATTTTGTGGGTATAAATGTGCAACCCTCCGTTTTTATTCTGTATGCTGCTAATTCTTTATACGTAAGAATTATTTTTTTAAATTATTATTATTATTTTTTTAGAATTAGGTAGGGAATTAGAAATAAAATTTTTAGAAGTAGGTAGGGAATTCCTCATTTGCTTTAAGTAAGAAAAAGCTTCAGGGAACAACTTAGCTGATTACTGCTTATTCGTTCTTATTTCAGATGAGATATTTGAATGCAACTATCGCATTGCTTTCTAGTTAACGTGTCCAAAAGTTATCCAACTTAAGATGCTGAAGACATTCTGAACAGCAACAGATAGGGGATGATTTAAAAGTTCAGGACTTCAAAATGTAGAGCTACATCTCAGGAGTCAGGTTGAAACAAAGAACTGGTTTGCACCTTAATTCTTCTTGAATCTGCCCTGTAAAAGAAAAGTATGTTTCTGGCCATTGATTCAGAGTAACAGTGGGGAAAAAACACCTTTTCTAGAAAGACTGTTGGAGTCTATTGCAATGGGGAAAGACTATCCCCATTAAATAAGAGGGATAACGAGTATTTCTTCCTACAGTAGCCTTGATTTTCTCCTAATTCTTTCTTGTGGTGTTAGTGACTGTGTTACCTGCATTTCTTTTGTACATAGTTACGTTTTTTTTGATGTTTGCTCTTTAGGTAATGATTCTGACGTTGACCTTGACAGGAAGGAAGATGAGCGAGAAAAAACTCCAAAGAGGGCAAGAGTTCAGAAAACAGAGAAAACTCCATCAACTAAGGAGACTGAACAGGTTCCCGGAGCTAAAAATCCGATTATAAGTGTGGTTTTGACAGCCCACGAAGCTATTCCAGGTAATGAGAATCACCAGTTATTTAATCAAATTTGTTTTTGTCCATGCTGACACTGTATAAAATAGTCATTGGTCTGAGACTGAACTGCTTAGGGTACTTATTGTCTGAAAAATATCTGGCAGTATTTGGTTATCTTGATACAGAATCTCTGCATCTGACAGCTACATCATTTTAGACCTGCTGTCAGATATCTTCGTAGGTGTGACAAATGCTTGACCTGGGTGAAGTTATCTACGTTAATATCAGTTATTTTTAGTCTGTGAGTGATTTTAAAGAAGAAACTGGAAAAAATCAGTGATCAAGGAAAAGGAAAGTATTTTTTACCTGCAATATCTTAGCAAACTATTTATTTTAAAACTAGTATTGAATTTGCCTGTTTATATAAATCTCACTTGGCTGACAGAATCCCTTTTGAATAGTTTTGTGCATTATTTTCAGCTTTATAGCTTTATTGTTCTCCTTTTCATTATTGCTAACATTTACGAATATTTGTTTTGCTTATAGCTCTCAGAACAACTGGAATGTATTTATTTATTTTACTGTTGTGGGTTGAAGCTAGCTGGACTTTCTAGGTTGTTCTTGAATGTCTTTTGATATTGAGATCTGCGATGTGCTTGGCCTTTGCTAAAATGCATTTCTGATTGTGATGATAGAGGACGCTGGATGAGCTCACCTGCAGATACCCTGTGTGCTAAGTAAAGGGAAGTAAAAAACACCTTCACATTCATTGTTTGAGAAACATCACACAGGGTTTTGGACTTACACTGAGCTGTTAAAAATTTGGTCTTGCATTGTTGTAAATGCGGGGGAAGGTGGAAGAGGACTGGGGAGCACTGGGAATGTGGAAACCTGGCTTCAGGGTGTTTTGAGGTCTGCACCGTTTAGTTTCATGAACCCCAGGCCCCTTTCTCTTGTGTGATGGGACCCTGGGCTCTTTTCTAGCTGTTCCTAAACAATTATTTGCCCACTGTGTCTCCCCTCCCTTTGTGCCTCTCTCCCACTGCAGGTAGCTTCTGCCCCATCCTGGTGTCCATTCCCCTCACTACCACACATGAGGTTCTCCTTGTGTCCTCAGCTTCTTCATCTGGGCAAAGAGCAACATACAACCACTGGTTATGGGGTTCATGTCAGACAGAGTTAGTAAATGGGTTCATATAGATATTCATTTACACACATCCTGCCTTCCTCAGGGCTTTTGGGAAATGCTGTATTTGGGGTTTCTTCCCTCCAGGTGCTAAATTTTATGAAACTTGTAAGAATCTTTATCTTTGAGATCTTTAAGTTTCTGGCAAGGACTAGAACGATTTTCAGGAGAGGAAGGAAACACACGGGAGGCAGTGTAATTGAAGACCCATTTTCTTAGGAAACTAATCTAAAGAGACAAAATAATAGTAAGAAAATGTGGTAAGCATGTGTTGTGGAAGAGGAAATGAAGATCTAGAGGAGATTGTTGCCTTCATTACTACCTAGTAAATTTTGTCTTCAGACAACAAAAAGTTTGGGTTTTCTCTACACATGCTTTTTGAGTGACTCAAAATATTAAAACAACACCAACTTGGGAGCTAATTGTGTGTGATACATGTTGCATTCAAAAGCTTTAATGAACCAAAGGGATTTACAGTCATATGTAAACCTGCAGCCATCTTTGAAGGCCTCTCGTTTATTTCGTTGGCAGTAGTAATCTTGCTACATTCAGGATCCCAGCAAGACTATATGTAATAAAGTCATTGCTGTTAAGAAAGTTATGAATTATCATCCTACTTTTCAGAATTTGGAAATTATAGAAAGTATTAGATAAGTGGTTAATTCTTTGAAGTTTCAAAGGAAAAATATTTCATTTAATACAATTATGTTTTAATTTATTTTTCATTGCTTTTCTTTCTATTTTTTTAATTAATTTCCATAATCTAACTAAATTTTAGTGTCACTAGCCATTCTTACGCTGTTCTGCTTCCTCAGTAGTACTTTAATGCCTGGAGTTTTTATACAGATCTTCCATTTTTCTGGAGATTTATCATGTGCTAAAGAGGTGAGTGCTATAGACTGCTGTTGAAGAATATGAATAGATAAAACATTTTTCCCCTGCTTTCTTTGTGCTAGATCATCTGTAAAATTAAGTTGAAATAAAGCTCAGAAGTGCTTAAGCACTATCAAAACTTAGTCATCTTTCTGCAAGCATTAGCATTCTGTAGCCACCTGTTATCTATCCATGCTAAAGATGCATGGAAATATCCCATTTCCTGTCCAGTGCAGTAAAATCCTCTTGAAGACGCCAGATAAACATTCTATCCATTAGAAAAATGGAGCAGGCTATAAGATTTAGTTGTATTTTATCCACAATATAGAGGAAATATTCAGATTGTATGTCTCCCTTCTTAAATGAAAGATGCTTTTAGGAGTATCGCTTAAAGAGTTTGCTGTAATTTTGCTGTACACTATTTAAGTTTGGGACACTGCTTTACATCATGTGTTCAGTAGATTATGACTAAATTGATCTCTTCAAAATCCCTCCTAACAAACAGATCAGTTAGTTTTTAACTTACCAGAAAGGACAGTCGGAAAATATTGATTTTTCCCTGTGTTGGTTTTCTATAATGTTTACTTGTGAAGCAGATGAAAGGTAATAGATTAACAGCTTTAGAGATCTGAAAGCTCGCATTAACCCACAGAGTAAATAGTTTAAATAAAAGTGGTAGATTTTTTTTTTCTGTGCCTTGACAGGCAGGCCCATGCAAACCTCATGGAGTTCAGCACAGCCAAGTGCAAGGTCTTGCATCTGGGTTGGGGCAATCCCAGGCACCAAATACAGGCTGGATGGTGAGTGGATTGAGAGCAGCCCTGCAGAGAAGGACTCGGTGGATGAAAGGCTGGACAGGAGCTGACAGTGTGCACTCGCAGCCCAGAAATCCAGCCGTATCCTGGGCTGCATCCAAAGCAGCGTGGCCAGGGAGGTGATTCTGCCTCTCTTCTCTGCTTTTGTGAGACCCCACCTGGAGTACTGTGTCCAGCTCTGGAGCCCTCATGACAAGAAAGACATAGACATGTTGGAGGGGGTCCAGAGGAGGGCCACAAAGATGATCAGAGGGATGGAGCACCTCTGCTACGATGACAGGCTGAGAGAGCTGGGGTTGTTCAACCTGGAGAAGAGAAGGCTCTGGGGAGAGACCTTATAGCCCTTTCCAGTACCTAAAGGGGCTACAGGAAAGGTGGGGAGGGACTCTTTGTGAGGGAGTGTAGCAATAAGACGGGGGGTAATGGTTTTAAACTGAAAGGGGGGAGATTTAGATATTAGGAGGAAATTTTTCACTATGAGGGTAGTGAGACACTGGCACAGGTTGCCCAGGGAAGCTGTGGATGCCCCATCCCTGGAGATGTTCAAGGCCAGGCTGGATGGGGCTTTGAGCAGCCTGGTCTGGTAGAAGGTGTCCCTGCCTATGGCAGGGGGTTTGGATGATCTTTAAGGTCCCCTCCAACCCAAACCATTCTATAATTCTAAAACTGGAGGGACCCAGAGACCTTCAAGAGAGGGTGTGCTGTGTTCATGAACATGTGCCTTGTATCAGATTAAACGAAGTACAATTTTTCATAAGCATCGCAATTAAGAATGTGAGTGAATAACTACAATTATATGCACATCTAAAAATACTTTGTTATGAATGGTAGATACTTTTATTCATAGTCTATTTTTAAGAACCAGTGCGTAAACTCTGCCAAATATTCAATCTTCTGGGTTTTTATGTATTTTATTTCCCATGTTTAAATTCTGTAATATTATCAAGGCTTCTAAAAGCAATTTATTATTCATGCTCAATTAGTTTGATTCAGGAGAGAGTCTACTTTGAACATTTAAATTGCTGTTTTATGGGAGTCCTGTAATATTTTAAAGACCCAGCCTGTTAGTAGTAGAGTTGTTTTAAGTTCCTGTAAAGATGGTCAATGGTAGGATTCTTGGGTTTTTTGATAGAGCTCAAGATATACAGAAATAGCATAAAATATTTAAATTCTTGATGCTTTTTTTTTTTTCATGCCTAAAGGAGCTGTATTTTTTTTCTTCTACAAGTTCTTAGTACAACATTCTGCCGAGTTGTTTTTTCTCTCTTTTTTCTCTCCCGAGTTTCCACTGAGGAACCACTATCCGTAAAAAGCCAGCTGTGTTCTCCTGCTGTACCCGGTGCTGCACTTTACAAACACTTGGTTCCGTCTCCCATTGAGATTTTGGGAAGCAGGGAAGAAGTGGAAGAATGTCATTTTGCTTACTGTTTTGGGCCTCAGTTTAACTGATGACAGTCTTCTCTGTTAAACTAATGACAGTCTTTTCTGTTGAAGATGACTTTTTTTTTTGAGCTCACAGAATGATGTTTGTGAGTTTATGACACATCTGAATTGATTTAATATCAGCCTGTTGCCAAGGAAGCTTTCCTGCTTGTCTCTTATTTCCCAGTTCAATTCTTTTTTGCACTGACAGTTGTGCTTGTGTCAGCCTGTGGTAAACTGGTTCAAAAAAGTGGCAAAATAAATACACACACATGCTCATGAATACCTGGGCACGTGTGTTAGTCATTAATTTGTGGTATAGTAGTGATTGCTGTGGCTACTCGGCCATTAGTAGCCCATAGTTAGGCAGCATCCCAAGTGGATGGAGGCATCTAACATTTCTTAATGCTTCCGTATCTTCTAATGGTAGGAAGCAACCACCTAACGTGAGGGGGTGTAATTGCCAACTGTGAGCGAGTACTTTCTCAGTATGTTTGAAGAATTGAATCTCCCTCTTCAGGTTTTTAGAGGTATTTTTCTCTCTACTTCTTGCATCGGGAATCTAGAGGCAGTGATACCAGGATGACTTGGAGCACTGTCCATTCCAAGTATGAAAAATACAGCTGAGTTAGTACTTACCTAGTTCACCTAATTTAGATGATTAAAATTTTATACTGGTAGCATAAAAGTCTATTAAACAGTTCAGCAGACTTTTCAGGAAGTGCTCAAACATCCTGAAAGGCAGAAGGGCCCAGAGGAGGTTCATTGCAGAGCATTTAATGGGGATCTTTGTCTCACATTCAGGAAATGGGAAGCCTGAAAGAGATAGCTGTGCACACAGAGCAGGTCAAGATCTATTTTCTTTTAACTGAGTTGTTTAAATGGAGAAGAATTTGCATCTATTTTAAAAATATTGAAGTATGGAAACACTAGTCTGGTGTCTAATGTCTGTTTTATCATCTTTATGTTGAACCCACTGATTGAACCACGTCTCCTGTATGACAAGTTCCTGTCTCACTGGGCTACTACTGTGCAATGTGGAAAGTGCAGAGAACCTGGCATTTGTGGGAGAGGGAGTGACAGGATGAAGTGATAATGTTCTGGTAACATTTAGGTTGAAAACTTGGAAGATAAGTTCTGATCAACTGGCAGAATCTCTAATACAGAACTTGAAAGCATTATTAGAAAACAGTAGTCCAAAAAAGCCACTTTTAGATCCAGGCAGTTCAGTGAGCAGCAGAGCTATCACAGTCTGTTTATTTTCAGAGTTGGCTGATGTCCCATCTGATAGAAAAAGCTTTGATACCATGACACGCTCCCAAATGGTCTCTTTTCAAAATATCTCCGTTTCCCGCTTTAAATCACTCGGAAGGTCCCACAGGATCTCTGTCTTTCTCCTTGTCTTGTCTACAGCACTGCTTTCCTCAGCTTAATGTCCCTAAATCTTTCACAGCTGTTGTTGGGTGGCCCCCACTTAATACTGATTTTTCTCATGTGCTTTACTTGCCTTTTCCTGATGCTTTTGCTGATCTGCAGGCAAAAGTTTTTTTTAGTGGAACTAGATTTAATAATTTGCTAACCAGCTGGTTTTCTTTGGTCTGTGAGCTCTCTGTGGTTTAGTTTTGTTCTTATAATTGTTGTTTCAGAGACTTTATGTTAATACTGCATGTATTTTGTAAATAATGTCTTCAGGAACCCACTCTTTGAGGGGAACAAGAATAATTTCATCCTTTTCGTTAAAGGAATAGCTAATGCATCATTCTCTGAACTTCATTCTTTCTATTCAGGTGATTCATTTAATATATACTTACATATGAATGACAGTGAGGATCTGTTAAAAATACGTTGAGTATGTTGACTCTGTCTTTTGCTTTCTAGGTGCTCATATTTCAGATTTCTTTTATTCTTACTGTAAATTCTTTTCTGTGTCACACAGATGTGTTGTACTTTTTTCCTCTTCAATCAGGTGATTGAAATGAGATTAGATTCTAATGTAATATACAGGAAAAAGAAAATAAAGGGAAACTTGCCAAATTTAAGTTTTACTTGAAGTTGACTTTGTTATTCAAAGATACTTCCATGTGCAACCTCTCTTGTTCCCTTGTCCCCAGTATATGATAGAACAATCTTTATTTACAGGTCCTGTAATATTTTTATCCTAGGATGGATGGTTGTTCATCTCTTACTACATATTCAATGTCTTGTTGTCTTTTTGTTATTCAGTATATGGTCCCTCATTTACTATTTGTTTTTCAGTATCAGACCAGAAAGCAACATTCTTTTTTTCAAAGATTTTTCTATAATACTTGTTAGTAGAACATTAAGATTTCACAAATGTATATATAATTTTGCTGTATATATGTGAATAAATACATAAATATACAAATGTATATAATTTAAACTTTTGAAGATAACAGCATTCCCATTGAAGACGTGGGAGTCACAGACAGACAAAGATGTTAAAAAGAAGGGAATCAATCAATAATGGGTGCTTGGTTTGATGTACATGAGGTTTTGTGGTTTGGGGTTTTTTCTGTGTAAATTAATATTTCTATGGATTTTCATTATCTTCAATGCTAACTGTGGGTGCCTAGCATTAAGTTTTTCCTGCCACTGTTCAGAAAATAAAGAACACCCATCTACATAATCTCAGCTCAATCACATCTCAAAATACGCTTATTTTTGCCCCAGCTGACTGTAAAGCTCTGAGGGATAGAATCTGATCTTATTGCATTCATCCCAAACCCCTTTACTTCTGCTTCTAGTGGAGATTGAGAAGCACACATGGAATATGCTCTTTTATTCTGAGGGGGTGGTAGCATGTCCCAAAATATAAGCAGTAAAAGATCTGATTAAGGAAAAGACGTGCAGGCTTTTAAATATAGAGTGTCTTTTCCCCAGCCTCAGTTGTAGAACTGATTGAACAGTTTGGCTGAAGTCTTCAAAGGATGTAGCATGAGGCAGAAACAAAAATTAAAATTACATTTTGACAAGTTACAAATTTTTAAAGGTGAAGATATTTGGATATAGGCTTAATAATAGGCAGCAAACACCATGAATAACCCGCAGAACTAGAAGTCGTGGCCTGTTACTTAAGCAGATCTGTGGCATAAGTACTGATGTCTTCTGGAATTGTATCCATCAATTTTGAACATGAATTTAACAACAGAAACTAAAATAGTTGAACCAATGATTACACGGTTTAATGTTTTGTTTACACTTGTATATCATAGACAATGCATGTTTTAATATGACAACTTTAATGAATGGTTTTTTTGTTCTTGCTTTTAGGAGCCACAAAAATTGTTCCCGTTGAGGCTGCTCCCCAAGAAAGTGAACCCACAACTCCAGAGGCAACAGTTCAAGACCCATCACAACGAAGAGGATACCAAGAATATGCCATTCAGCAAACCCCATATGAACAGGCAATGAAATCAAGCAGGTAATTTTGGAGTGCTTACATTTGTGTTCATGCAAAATATGAATGAAAGGCTTCCCTCTCCATTTTTGTGAAACTGAAGTATTTTCTGAGCCTTTTAAATAAAGGAAGAGCTGAAAATAATCGTGCATAAGTTGTAGAATTTAAAAAGCTTGTGGAGAATACCTTTTTTAAATAAATTAAACATTTCTGCCATTATGAATATCTAGAGAAATTTTGATGACATATGTCACCAAGTTTCCATATTGTAAATATAGCTGGTTTGATTTCTTTTTAGGTTGGGTCCAACTCAACTGAAAATTTTTACATGTGAATACTGTAACAAAGTCTTCAAATTTAAACATTCCCTCCAAGCACACTTGAGGATTCATACAAATGAAAAACCTTACAAGTGTTCCTACTGCAGTTACGCCAGTGCAATCAAAGCCAACCTTAACGTCCACATGCGGAAACACACAGGGGAGAAGTTTAGCTGTGATTATTGTACCTTCACTTGTCTCAGCAAAGGCCACCTCAAAGTACATATTGAAAGAGTTCATAAGAAAATCAAGCAGCACTGTCGCTTCTGCAAAAAGAAATACTCAGATGTTAAAAATTTGATCAAGCATATCAAGGAAACACATGACCTTCAAGATAAAAAGGTGAAGGATGTTTTTGATGAGCTTCGCTTGATGACACGAGAGGGCAAAAGACAACTTCTGTATGACTGCCATATTTGTGAACGCAAATTCAAAAATGAACTTGATCGTGACCGTCACATGCTTGTTCATGGTGATGAAAGACCTTTTGCTTGTGAGCTCTGTGGTCATGGAGCCACTAAATACCAAGCCCTTGAGCTTCATGTGCGAAAGCACCCCTTTGTATATGTGTGTTCTGTGTGCCTGAAGAAATTTGTCAGTTCTGTAAGACTCCGTGCTCACATCAAGGAAGCCCATACAGATTTGCAGGAGACTTCTGTTTTTAACAGTTCTATCAATCAGAGTTTCTGCCTCCTTGAGCCTGGAGGTGATATCCAGCCAGAAGCCCTTGGTGAACAGCCAGCCCAAAATGCAACTGAATTGACCGTCATGAGTACTGATGCCACTAACACACCACAGCCATCTGCTTGTGAAGGTGAATCAACAGCTGCAGATGTAAACCATAATGGTCAACATAATGGTGACTTAAAAATCGATACGGTCCCTTTGTTAGGATTTGAAAATCCTCCGGTGGAAAATGTAACAGAGATGCTGTGTCAGACAACAGACATAGCAGTCCCAGACATTCAATCCTGCGTAGCGTCAGATTGTTTTCTGCTCAAAAATGGTACTCCTGCTGCTGATGAGTTAAAAGTTTCTCCTGCAGTTGAAGAGGAAGTTAATCACTGCAGTTCTGTGAATGAGCAGGGTGAAGAGATTCAGCTTTTGCTGTCTGAAGACAAAAGTTTAAATCCAAGTCAGAACAATGCAGTGACTGAGAACCTTTCAGTGTCCGAAGAGAGAAATCAATCTCTTCCTTCTAGTGAGTCAGAAACGAGCAATCCACCAAGTCAAAATTCAACAGAAACCCCAAACCCTTTGCCAGCAGCAGAAGGTAACGCGGCCGTCAGTCCCCAGGCAGCTCCTTCCAGTGCAGCTACATCAGATGGTGGAAGTGGAGCTGTCGCCTTCATGCAGATCTTGGACAGCTTGCAGAAGAGACAGATGAGCACCGAGTTGTGTGAGAGGATAAGGAAGGTCTATGGAGACTTAGAATGTGAATATTGTGGTAAGGAGCAGTAGAATTATGTTGGGTTTTTTTAAACGTTGTGTAGTGGGCCGTCTTTTTCCTGCTTCTCAGATTTATAGTGTTTGATGTATTTGTGTATCTTTGTAGCAATATTAATTTTGTATGGATCCTGGGATCCAGCAAGATTTACTTTGTGCACTAGAAATGGTTTGAAAGGACACAAATCTCAAAAAACCCACTAGTGGAATATAGGATAGCAATGCTTTGCTAGGCTTGATTTTCTGTTGATTTGAAATTTGATAGAATTAGATTATTTCTGTCCACGTGCCTCTATTCATAGCTTTCACTGGGGCATGTGATCAGCACGTGTCAGTCCATGCTTTAACACTTAAGCTCCATTATCAGCTTTGTATAAAAATCGTAACTGGAAAGGAAACATTTTGGGATTTATCTTGTAGCCTTCATTCTTGAGAAGGGAAAAGGAATCAAAGTTTGGAAAAAAAGAAAGTTTTGGAACCCCATAACATTGTATGTTCGATGAATTGCTCTGCACTTTTTCTTTTTGGTGTCATTATGTCAGAAGAGCTTTTAGGAAGGAATAACAGGAAAGGAAGTAACAAAAAAAATATTGCCATTCTCTTTAATGTACAGTTGCTTTCAGATTCTTTGAATAGGAGAAGAGATTTAATGGACTTTTTCATTAGGAAAACGATCATTGATATGTTTTAAAGGTGCCCTTGTTAGGCTGTTTGAGGACATAAGGCATCTTTTTAGACAAAAGTGGTTTTTGTAAACATATTTTCAGTAGTGAAACATCTTTAGGACAAGTTTTCATTAAAGACAGAAGGGGCAAGATTCAAACAGAAAACTGGGTATGTACTATAATTTTCACTAACAGTTGTTTAGAAATTACTTTTTTCATGTCTAATTTCATTTTCAGGCAAGTTGTTTTGGTACCAAGTGCATTATGACATGCATGTTCGTACGCACACTCGAGAACATTTATATTACTGCTCCCAGTGCAATTATTCTTCCATCACCAAAAACTGCCTTAAGCGTCACGTCATTCAGAAACACAGTAACATTTTGCTGAAGTGTCCCACAGAACATTGTGACTACTCTACTCCAGATAAATACAAGCTCCAGGCGCATCTTAAAGTTCACATGGAAATGGTGAGTAATGAGCAAAACGGTACGTTTTTCTAAATTCAGTGTTGTCATAGTGTTTGGAATCGTGTGGCGGTATTTGAAGACATAGGTAAGAGTTCTTACCTAAGTGCTCTCTGCATAATTCTGTGCAGGGAATACACAAGTTACAGCGACTAGATATTTGGTCCATCTTGTAGTAGTTTCCAGCAGATTATGTCTGTATCCATTTTTTCCCTTTAGTTTTCCCAGTATTCTCAGATTCTTTGGGTTTTGAGAGAGTGAAATGAGGTCTGGTACTATTGTTACTTTACTTCATTCCATGGACCTGAACTCCCTTCCTTTATAAATAGATGACCGTGGTAAAATGAAAATATATTGCTCTCTTAATTACTATAGGCAGAAGTTTAAGTTGCTGAGAAGAAATTTTTTTTCCCATTAGCTCCAGCTCGTTGCAGCCAGTCTCTTTGAACATCTGTCATTTTCTGTTGTGGTTAGAAAGATGAAGAGATCACTTTTTAAAGGCTCTTATCTACTGAGTAAGCCTTCCAGCTCTGAATGCCATTGTGTTCAAACCAGGTCTGGTTTCCCTCTTCAATGTGCCCTGTTAGATGCTTTCTCTGAGACTACGTTGGGGTCTGCATGCCTCACTGGAAGCCCTCTTTGTGCAAGGCACTGCTTTGTGATCTTGCTCTGATCCAATATTGTAAAATTAATCATCTTTTGAGGGAAAATGTTTTCTACACCAACCCTGCTTGCATTTGTTTCAAAAGTATGTTTTTAAAAACATATGGTATTCAGAATAAGAAATATTTTAAAACTAAGGAATGAGAATTCTTCTTTCAATATTGATCTTCATTGCTGACTCAGATGCATTTTTAGAAGGGAAATTATTTACATGCTTTTCTTGCAAGATTAAGAAAAAACAATTATCTTTGCATTGTGTGTGTGATTTTCACACATATCAGTGCTGCCTCGCTTTTTTTTTCTTGAGTTTTATTTTCCATGAGTGAGCCGAATAGGTCAAACTGTTATAACAAAAGGTGTGTGTGCCATGGACTTCTGTTCCTGCCATGTGGCAGGATCCTTTCTGCTTGCAAAGGTATAATTGATCTGGGACATTCTAGACTTGTGTATAACCAAAGAGGTTACAATGTACATACAGCCACGAGTTACCTGAATACCGGTAAGCTCCAAATTGGTCTCTAGAAATGGGTGTTTGGCAAGAGCCTGCTCTCCCAGAATAATGAATTTATTCTACTTCTGACTCTAATCTTTCCTGAAGGCCACCTGGGGTGCTTAGGTGGAGCATATTACCTCATCTGATTTTATATGAAGATACTGGTATTGAAGTACAGTTTAGGATTCCATAAAATGTTTGGTGAACATGCTATTTGTAATTAAACTTGCTTGACTGATAATGCAAGACAATTGGCATGAACTATGTCCTTGCAATCTGGATTTTTAGTAATTTATGTGGTAAAATACTTCCAGAAGGCAATTTATCCTTCTTCTGAATTTATTCTTATTCCATCAGAGGAGAAAAGAATGAATATTTACACAGTTGGACCTTTCTGCATTCTTTATCTAACATTATTATTTTCACTGTTGTTGTCTTGTAAATAAGCCTTACAGACCCTTGGTAGAATGCACCATACGTGACACGTTCTCCTAATCATGAGAAAGCAATGTCACAACTCACTTAAAGTACTGTGGTAAATATTGTTGTCACGCTTCCTTTCACTAGTGAAATGTGATGCCTATAGTAAGGATTCATGTTAATTTTTCCCCAGATGTGGACAATTTCTGTGTAGCTTCTTAAAAAAGCTGTTTACATACTGTGCCTAGTGGTTTCAGGTCATCTGCAGTCAGCAGGTGGGCTTTTGGCCAATATTTCCAACTGATAAAGTTACTTTAAAGGTGTTTGTAACAGAACAGAACATTTCACCCCCTGCTGTTATTAAGTACTGATCTTCTGTAACTGCAGGAGAGCTTTAAAAACAAAACAGGTGACACAAAAGGGAAGACTTTTTTTTCCCTTTTGTCGCCCAATTCTGTAGATATTTTAAACAGAATCTGAATCTCATGAAATGTGCAGAAAGCTCATGTAATAGTCATTCTTTTAGGCTGCTTTTGAATTTATTATGTTTACAATGTCCATCTGATGGTAAAATTTGTGTAAATGATGTCTGAGACTATTTAAGGAAAAAGAGCCTAAAATTTTATATCCTATATCCTAATGTAAGTACCTGTTTTTCAAGTGTGATGAACATCTGACAGCTCCCACCAGGAGGATCATTTTCATGGTACTAAATAGAACCGAGAAAATGCGTTTCAGAACTAAAAACAGTGTGACAGAGAGATCTTTCAGAATTCTGCTTGCTGCTGCTTACCCCTCAAATATATTTGAGTATTTAAATGGATTGAAAAACTCTCATGTTAGAATTGACTCAGTAACTAAACTTGGCAGTTCTCATATTGGCCTTTGGGCCCACTGCTTGGTGTATTTACTTGATGCACACCTCACTGGCAGGTTCACTCATTCAGAAATAGAACGGGTGAACAAACTATGCACAGTTAAATGTGGAAAGCTACTTTAATGTTAATTTTAGTTTGCAAATTCAGTGCTTAATAAATGTTAAAACTTAAAGCTTCCCCAGAAATATTGGATGTCAAAATCTCGGTTGAGTTCATTGTATGAGTGCGTGTCGTTCCTTACCTTGTTTCTGGCTGCTCTTCAACTGGATCCTTGTCTGGTTTGGTGAACAGGATAAGTGATGGTTAATGAAAAGCAGTTTACTGTTCTGCCTTGTCACTCAGTGGATAGCCACCCGTTTTATTCTCATGCATCACTCAGGTCTTGCACTGAATTTGGGATTGTTTCTTCCCTGGGAGATGGTGATGGGGACTGTGTATGTGCTGCCTGTTGCCTCAGTATTGGCTACACGGCATTTTTACAGGGAAGATTTTTTGTGTTTGAAGTCTGAGAATTGAGGGTTGGCTTGATTTAAAACCAACATTTGCATATATTCTCTGGTTTTCAGTACCCATCTTTTTACCTCTACAATTTGTGTAGTGTTTTTTGAAAATTCTTGGCATTTATGGAGCTCTTCAGATGTTCAAACCATGATGTGTGAATCACTTCAACGTCATAGTACCTCGGAAAGGGCTGGAGAGTTTATAATGACTTTAGATTAATTTACTGAGCTAATGGTAACATTAGGGACCAGTTGTGGAACTAAACAATACTGATGTAGGTACCATAGTTTGTTTACAACTTCCAGTGGTTTTTACAGTACTCAATATGCTGAGCAGGTAAACATCATGGAGAGGTTTGTGTCTGAAACGATTTTAAATTTATATATATAATTGATATTCCAAGATAAGTACCTCTGTAAAAGTGGAGTTCAGACCCAGAACCTGCACTTGCTCTCAGGTGCCTGTGTTTGCATTCATGTACATTTCTGGATGTAAATGATTCTTGTCTTTGAAAGGGTGCTTAGAAATTTTATTATGCTGCTAACCTTTTGTGTAATAGTGTAGTTAGAGCTTTCGGGAGGAAGCGAGACACTTGAGCTCTGATTGCTTGTTTCCCCTTCCTGAGGAGCGTTCGTTTTCAGATCGTCACTGGTCTGGCTGTGATACCTTTACTGTGTCGTCAGGAATACAAGATACTGGAGAGGAAAGGAATTAGCCAGCCATTCATTTTTACTAGCGGTTATTTAATGAAAAAAATGCTTAAGTAGTTCCGTATGCAGGTGCTTGTCATTTTGTGAGCTGTGATTTCTGCTGCTTGCTAGACTTCATAAACATCTGTCGAACTATTTGCAAGTTTTTCTGTAGCTGCCTTCACACGTGTGCAAAGCTGCCTCCTGGGTACATCAGAGCCGTTCAGTTGAGTTGCATTTTTTATAGGATGTCATCTTAAATTGGGAATCTTTTGTGAAAATTTTGATTGGAACATCGTAACATCTGTGCTGAAGAGTTCTGGACATTTTCACTCCTGAGAAGTGTAACTCAGGGGCCAAATTCTGTTCCCTGAGATGTTAGAAATCAAATTTCTGTTGATGTGAGTAGGTGCAGGAGCAGGCTTTGGCGCTCCATTCCTCTATGAAATCACACAATCAAATGTTGTGTTAATTGCATTGTGGGAATTTCTGCTGGAAATGCTCTTAGAATGCCAATATTTAGTAGAGCCTTGTTTTATTTCCTGCTCATAAAATCACGTCACTCCTACTAAAAGGAGGGGAATGGATTGTTGGTTCCTGTAACATATTTGTCTTATTTGGGCCTGAGCACTTTTTATTAGGGCAGTGGTCTTAATTTTAAACTATTAATGAAATTGATAACGAAGCAGTCAGGAGTTCACAAAGTCTCTTTTGAAACTAGTGGCAGAATTGCTGTATAGATCATACAATATATAATCATATGTATTCTATGTACATTGAAGATATTTGTGTCATCAGAATGTCTCTTTACTGATGAGTGCAATTGAATAGCTGTGAGTGTTTCTGACATTTTGCAGTGTAGGTCATATTTAGTACAGTTTGATTAATTAAACAAACTTTATAGTGGTCTCAATTAAAGTGCTACATATACAGACACATCATTTCTCTCGTTGTGTGTATCCTAGCACACCTAGCCCTTGAATTACCTCGAAACGCATGCCTTAGAGAAACAAAATTCTCCATGGAGAGCTATAAATTGGTAATGCAATATAGTTGATACTTTCTTAGCACAATTTTAGTTCATTTATCTAAAGAGAAAGGCATTGTGATTCCTGTGTAAGTGGTCTTATTTTATAATGAAACATAGCATAAACAAGAAAATTCTGTGATAATAATAGATTAAGTTTTTTTTCAATGAGTTGAAGAATATGGAACTAATTTATTCCTGATTTGTGGAATGTGAATAGTACTTTCAGTCAGAAAGCTAACTTTATTTTGGAATTATTTTAAGTTTCTTATATTTTCTCAAATTGGCTGTTCGGGGGATTAATCAAATCTCAGGAGGTGTGGAAGTGACTTTGAAATGTAAGTAGCTTATTGGAGTAGGCAGCTGGTCTCTAGCAAAGGTAGATCCATCTCTCCTGATACTTTGCTTCTGTTTGTGTCCTTCAAAAAAAACCTCCTCAAAGGTGTTTAAAAGGCAGGTGCTGTGATAAGGCACAGCATAAATAACCTTTATTCTTACCAGAGGAAAACTTGCATGCTGAGAGTGTGATGAAGGTATTACTACAACCTTAGTCTAAGTCCTTCAAAACGTCTCTGTCACTGCCTGTGACAAGGGCACTCTGAAGAGCTAAAGCTGTGATGGGGGAGACCTTCTTTGGGGCTCTGTGTTGTGACCTGGGTGCTCCAAAATGCTTCCTTTGCAAGAGAGGATTTCTTAAAGGCTGGTTTTGAGAGGGATGGGATTATGCTGAAGGAGCAGCACTGTCACAAGCTCTCAGGGCAGTGACAGAAGTATACTTAAACATTCAAAACTAATAACATAAGCTCCAAAAGTCAGTGGCACTGACCTGGAAGAACAACCATGAAAGGTTTGACTTCAGCTGGATGCTTTCTGTGAGAGACTGGAGCTTGACAGATACGCTTTGAAGGCACTTGGTGCTCAGAAGTGCAATCTGTTCGTTACACTACAGAAGATCCCCCTTTTGAAGATCATTTACTGCAGGACTTGGTAGAGATAACATTCTGACTGCTTGAAGAAAGCTGTTTGGAGTATTTTGTTATTGAAAAATTTTGGTACCATCGTCATGTGGAAAGATGCATTCTTGGTACCTGAACTTTGTGTTCCTCTATAGCTCTCGATGCATTTACTGATGATTTTGATACTGTCTCTCAGGCATAGGCTTATAGCCTTGCCTTCTTGAGAGTACTAGCAAGAACGTAAAATTTTCACAATTACAGCATTTTGCTTGAAGTTGTGTGTGTGTGGTGTTGGGGTGGTTGTGTTTTTTCTTAGTTAACTTTATGAAGCAGTAAGCTGTATTTGTCCTAGTGTTTTGAGCACACTGAGAAATACTTACTACAATGAGTATTAAAGACCAGCAACACCCAGCTGCACATTAAAAGTATACTAATTTTAGTTTTTTCTCATTTATTGTATACTTTGAAACCAGTTATATAGCTAGTTTGAGGAACAGACTGGGATCTGTCAAAAATTTTTAGCTGGTCCCTCAATAGCCCCTAAATGATACTGTGTTTGTTTTCCTTATACATGCCAAATTATGAGTGTGATTGTGCAACCCAGTCTTTAAAAAGGTGCAACCATTGATACAGAGCTTTTTTAGAATTAATCTACCATTTTTTATTTGAGCAACTTGTTTATGTAGAAGTCCAAAATCATCAGTAGTGAGTTTAGGGATAATAGCTTATATCATTCCACAAATGAATAGCTTTTTCTTGAGAAGATTTTGTCAGCATTGTAGGCTCCAGCTGGTATTCGCTGCTGTTCCTTCTTCACTTGAGGTTCTCAAAGCTCGAAATGGTGTCTACCCCAAGTCCATCATAGCAAGATGCTCTCCTTGCTCTGCTCAGGGTGGTTATCCTTTAGGAGCTGCCATCCCCAGGAGCAAATGACCTTCTAACAGAGGCAGAATTCTCCTTAATGGCCACAGGAGCTTCATATTCCATGTCCTACTGACATGAAATTATTTATTGCTATTTCAGCCCATGGGTTTGAGGGTTAGTTCTGGTTATAACTTGTAGATACTTCAACACAGGGATTTCTTTCTCAGAGGTATGTGATACTGAATGCAAATTCCTGTATCATATTCCAAACCCTATTTGCCATAAATTTCATCAATTTTTGCTCTTTTTTTAAAAGCAAATCCATTTATATATGTCTAACTGTGGTGTATAGACAATAATAATCTCCTTGTGCATTTTTCCTTGCTATTCAGAGATGTTGTTTGGTCTTGGGTCAGAAACTGGTAGAGTCCAGGATATTTATTCTCCTCTTTACTCCACATTTCTCTTCTATAATGCAGGGGTCTGTCTCTTTTTGATACAGTGATCTTCTTCATAGTCCTTGAGAAGTTTTCTGTCCTTTTGAAGTGATTAGTGAAATATCTGTTCTGTAGCTTTAGATCCCCTCTTACAAGTGATCTCTTGGTAGTTTGGTAGGTACACGTCCCATCAGGTAATATGTTATCTGGTTATCTGCATGGGTATCACAATTAACTAGACTTTGTTTACTCCATCTGCTGTTTTGATAATCCATTCATATGTTAATTTGGTCAGTGCAGAGGTGACTAAATGACCCAGTCACTTGATTGACCATCCAGGCTGTTGTGTCAGCAGGTATTTCTGGAAAGAAGAACCTCACAGAATGATATGAGGTTGGAAGGGACCTCTGGAGATCGTCTAGTCTAAGAAACTGCATCAAAACTCTCCAGTTCAACTTGTTGATGGTGTTAAATCTTTTATAACATGAGTGACACTGATAAAAGTCAGTCATCTGTAAGTTTTAAAATCAAAATAGTGGAATAATACTTTATTGGAAATACATAAAAAGCTGAATATTTATGAAGTAGTTGGAAATGTAGGCACTGAATAAGTAATGGCATCTGTCATTGTTAACTCTTCTGCTCCATTTCAGGCCATTAAGTAACATTATAAATACACATATTGGTGGATGTCTTCAGAATAATGAGATCTGATTGTTAGGTTTCACAAGGGTGGACTTGTGAAAAAAATGAAAAAAATCCTGAATATTACTGCTTACTTCTACTATGCTTCCTTCTGTTATGTGACTTGATCTTTCAGCTCTTGATTCTCTAAAGAGTCAGTCAGAAGATAATGCTTACATTTATTGGGCATTTTCTCTGTGCTGTAGCTTGGAGCCCTTCATTCATGAGGATTAATGATGTGCTTAGAATACTTTAATAGTTCTCCTTCACTTATTTCACTATAAATATCTTCATTTTTTCCTTAAAAACTGAACCTTCAATTATAACTTTGTTGAGAACTATGTATTACTGAATAATGACTATAGTGATTACGGCAGTGGACTGATAATGCAATCTCTTTCTTTCTTGCTAAAGGATAAAAAGAGTTATTCCTGTCCTGTGTGTGAGGAGTCATTTTCTGAAGATCGGCTTATAAAATCACACATCAAGACAAATCACCCTGGTAAGAGAAAACCAAGGAAAATTTCTCAGTCTATTGCAATAAATGGATAAAGGTTTAGAGTGAGCAGTGTAATGTGATTATATTCCAAAGAAAGAGAAGGGTCTGTGTCTCACCTAACTGGTTTAGAGAATTGTATTGGGTTTGCGGCTGTTTGAATTCAGAGTGAAAAAAGTTATTGTTCCAGCTTGTGTGTTGTGGAGTACATCAAGTAATTGTGCTAAGAAATCTAGTAAAGAACTAATTTCTAAAAGAGAACCTAGGTGAATTCAAATTAAGCATTGGGAAGTTTAGAATTAGTCATATAGACATCCTGTAACAACCCATGAGACATTAAATTCCCATTGGCCATGCATAAACTGACAGAAATGTGTTTATTGCTCATTATTTTGTCTGTAGGTAATTCACATGAAGGCAAAGCTTCCTGAGCTGGCTGTGCCTGCCCAGTTAGTGTGAGCCTGGACTTTAAGTCCAGGGCTGAGTGAAATCTACTTGAACCAGCTGTGATATGGTACGGCCAGTGTTAAACTGGAGCTGAGAAGCCCGGATGGATCCAAGCTAACCATGGGCTCAGTTCAACCTCTGTTTATACCTTGCATTTTAGTGCCCTGATTTATCAGTGCAAGGGCAACATAAAATGAGTGCAGTGGGTCAGTGTGCTGTTCCTGAGAAAGCAATCCTTTCTCACATCTTGGGAACTCAGTGCCAAAGTGCTCAAGTGACTGGTGCAGGGAGTGATTTAAATCTGACTGATGTGAACTCAGCAGAGCTGCATTTCTGTGTCTGCACTTTCCTCCTCAGTGTCAGTATTATGTTGGATAAAAGGCCCACTGCTACTGCGGGTGAAGCAGAGTTGACTGCAATGGCCAATATACTTTAACTCATCTGTGTGTTACTTATCACCTGAAATAATTTGATATTAAGAAAGAAAATACTGGCCATGCTCAAACTGAGTTTGGAGAAGGAAAAATCCAATAAAAATGACGTAACTTTTCTTGCAACCTAATAGGTAAAGCAGTAGTTTCTTATCTTCCTACGGCCACTAGATAGTGCTAGACTCGTGTTTTAAACAATTTCCTTCACTTTAATTTCAGACTAACTCCCTCTTTAGCTCTTTAGTTACCAAACCTCTTTATTTGCAGACCACTCTACAACAGTGTGGTTGGAGGGCTTGTCAGACGTCAGGGGACATGTCTGATGCAGCAAAGTGAGATGAGGAAAGGCTTCTGTGCTATACTGTAGTCAGGAGGTATGTCACCCAGTAAGCATAGAAACTAAATCTGAAGAGCTGTGCCTATAAAGCCTGCATGCTGTCTCAGCCAGGCAGTATAGGAGGCCTCCCTAAATAATGTGATCTGTGAACTAGCAGTATATTATGTACTGTGCCCTTACTGGTTGCCATTGGTCTGTACTGGACCATTAACTGCTGAATTATTAGTGTATGCTGTGTCTAGGGTCCAGAAATACCAGTTAACTCTGGAGCCCTGACATGCTAAACTAATGCATTTGAATACTTTTGAATATTTTGTTTGGTATCTGAATCCATCTGAAAGTATAGAGTAAATTTTTTTTGGTCCAGGAAAGTGAGTTCTTTTAAATTCTGGGTTATAATAGAAGTAAGGTTAAAAAAGAAAATCTGCACGGCCTATTATTTGGTGTCTTCATTTTTAATTCATATGTTGTAGGCAAATAGAACTTAGAAGCAAAATACTAGATTTATTAGATATATCTCCATGGTACTAAAGAAATACTACATCTAATATATGCCTATGCTGTAGTTATGCAACAACAGTATTTCAATATATGGAGAATTAATGCACAGATCTTCTTCCTGTGCCTGCTGTCCTTGTAATCAGGAGGAAATCCTTTATTTATACAACATACTTAATTTCAAGCCATATAAATGTAAGGGGTCTGATGGTATAAGCTATCAAGTACTGCAGTGGAGTGAAATTGTTTTTAAAAATGTAAATGGAAAAGAATAAAGATGAAAGGAAAAATGGATACTGTTAAAAGGACTTGAATTCTAAAACGACATATCAAAAATTAATTTAAACTGAAACCCTTTCATATTCATCACTAAAATGCTATTTCTGGAGCTCCCCTCTCCTTCCTTTCTTAATATCATTCAGCATGACCCTTTTCTTGTCTCTTCTATTTTATCAAGTTGAAAATATGAAATTAAACAGTACTTCTTCCTCTTCTAGGTTTGCAGGGAATAGGAATTGAATTCTGGTCTCACGAGGATAGTGGGGTAAACTTTGGTAGAGCAGTATTTTAAACCAAAGAGAGAAGAAAGCTTGGCCTTATTGCCAAGTGATTTGGGTACAGAGCAGTGAAGGAGGAGTCTTGGATTCTGGTTCCAACTCTCAGAATTGTTTTCTTTTCCATCCACTGTCTGATTTAATATGAAATTTGTTAATAGTCCTGAGACATGAGAGGCATCAGCTTTCACAGATCCCTACTGAGCAGACAGTAGTCTGCAGTCATGAATGAAGGATCTAAGCCGTAGAAGGCAACTGAGGGTTCAGGCTTGTGTCTGTATTTTTCTTTTTTGGGTACTTTAGAACATATCTCTGCTCAGTTCATGAGTTTTTGTGTTTTCCTTGTACATATGACTTCAGGCAGGATTTTTGATTCCACTCTGGGACCAATAATTAGGAGACTAGGTTTGTATTTGGTAAAAATCAAAGTTTAGACTGTAACTTTAAAATTTTATAAGATTTTGGGAATAAGTCATCAGACTTCATGCCTTAATGTTTAGATGGCGTGACTGCTGTGCCTTCATTGAGTCAAGTGATACCATTTTATTAATCTGAAATGCATTGAGTAATTTGATTTATTTTTTAAAAGCATTTGGCAACATTTTCGTTATGTGTGTTTGGGTCATTTTAATTTAAACTTCATTATTTTGAGTTTTTTCACTGTGACAACCAAAACGTTAGCTCCTATGAAAGAAAATCTTACAGAGTTGAGTGTGTTTAGCCTGAATAAGCAAAGCCTAGGAGAGGAATCTTAATTGGTGTCATCAGCTAGCTAATAGGAAATTAAAAAGAAAACAGAGCCAGAATCTTCTTAGAACTGTACAGTGGAGGGACATGAGTTGATGCAAGGAGATTCTGATTAGAAATTAGAAAAACAATTTGACCATAAAGGTGGTCAAACACTGGAATGGCCAGCAGAGGTTGTAGAATTTCCATTTTTGGATATGTTTGGAACAGGACTGGATATGACCCTGAGCAACTTGATGTAACTTTGAAGTTGGAAGTCCAAAGTTGTCCCTGCTTGGAGCAGGTGACCGTAGAGGTCCTTTTCAATCACATTTATTCTGTGAGTCTATTTTTAACTTTAAAGTTTCTGATTATCAGGGGGTTTGATCATTATAGCCTTGATATCTGGAAATCTGGAGTGAAACCTTGAATAAAATCTTTTGAAAATAGTGAAGAAAAAAGTGCCAAATTAGCTTATTGGGAAAGTTCATTGTTGGAAAATGATTTCTAAGACAGTGGCACACCTAAGATATTTTTATATATTTTAATTATATTTTTTCTAGCCAGGCAGTTGAGTACAGAGATCAGGAGAGGTAGGACAGAACATCCTAGAAGCTCTAGAGGAAAAAAGGTCCTTATGTTCTTTGCTCAGGTCTTAGATAAGTGGCAGTAGAGGAAGCAGGGCTTTAAAAAAGCTCGAGTGAATCAGGATCTGGCTCTTCAATATTACTTATATAACATAGAACAAATTCCCTCATGTCCTTCTGGTTTTTATTACCTTTCACTTTTCTCTTAGAGGTTTCAATGACTACTATTTCTGAGATTCTTGGCAGAAGAGTTCAGCTGAAAGGACTTATTGGAAAACGAGCTGTGAAATGTCCCTACTGTGATTTTTATTTTATGAAGAATGGATCAGACCTTCAGCGTCATATTTGGGCTCATGAAGGTAAAACTCTGGTTTTAAGCTTTAGGGCATGTAATCAGTCTCATATTCCACACAAGCTCTGGTGACACAAAAAGGAATTCAAAGTTGTTACAATACCTGAATAATAAACTTTAGGCGACAGTAGAGGTTAAATAATTAGTTTAATAGACTCAGGACACATATGGAACTGCATGCTGATAACATGAATAGACAGTCTATATGTTAAATATTGTTAATAAGTTTATGATTCCATTTTTTTCCAAAACCCTTTCATAAACCTCCATAAAGTATTCTATAATAAATGTGAGTGAGGAGTGAATTAAATGCATGCTCAGTCTCTTAAAAGAAGTAATTTTCTATAACCTCTCATGAATAACTGCTGCTGCTTTCACATTTTTCCAAAAATACTTGGTCTGGAAATCTATTAGTGAAACAATTGAAATACAGTTGCTTTGATGTATGTATATAAGTTCTGTGCGTGTTTTAATGAAATCATGCTGAATGTGGCAGCTAGCTGACATGGACATGGACATGAACAGTGAGGAGAAACCTGTGAGATAATGCTGATCCTGTCTATCACGTTTTAGGGAGAAATCCCAGAAACATGGCGACACACAGGTTAAAAATCCCTTGGAGTTAAAATCTACGCCCAGTAAAATCTTGTGTCTACTCAATCTATTTTTATAACAGGTGGAAGACCACTCGGTATGCTCTTCAGTCAGTTAATTTATGGAACAGATTGCCTATGGCACTTGAGCATTATTTTGGCTTCATAAGCCATCCCTCTGCAGAAAGAGGATAACGGGATGTGGTGCTCTCAAACGGATGTTTTGGTTCCGAAGTGTTTGTTTCCGTGCAGAGAGTTCAGACATTCATACTAGTTCTGCACAGTTGTTTGAGTACTTTCACTGAGCTTACCTGCCTGGGTACAATAGCAGTGGTCCAGTAGCCTTTATTCCATTCAGGAGTTTAGGTAATGCAAAATTATAGTCTTAGAGGCATTACTTATGTATTCCATAGATACAGTTCATTTATTCTGCTCAAAAAGCTTGGAACTCATCTCATCTAAGTAACAGGAGAAAGAGGTGAATGGAAATTTATTCCAAAATCGAAGTTTGCAATCAAGTCTGCTTAAAGTAGGCTGTAATTCCTCATGCTTGTAAATCTACTTTTAAGGTCATGAATATCAATCTAAAACTGCCAGAGCCTCATGAAACTGTTGAACTACTCTGCCAGTTCAGATTTATTCAACTTTTCTTTGAAGGATTTACTTTGTTCTTGTGGACCTTCTGCTAGATGACATGCTGTGTGTGTCTCTATTACAGGAGAGAACTTTGAGAAAAGTGAAATTGGAATTGCTTGCATCTTACTAAGGGCGGGGGGAAGTACTACTGTGTGAGCCGTTAGCAAATCTGATGCTAATTAACAATAAAATACAGCTTTGCACATTTAACTTGGGCTTACATATTAAGTACCTAATGAACCAGTCCTCCTAAAATAGGTTTCTTCATTCTTTATTGTAGAATATAGAGAATGATAGTTATCTGATGACTTTTAGAGGGGGATTTGGTGTGTGCTCCAGCTAGGCATCCACTTAGGCAGTCTGGATTCTACTTTTCAATGAAGGATGGGCATATCAAGAACCAAACATTTCTATTTGCTTGGTTAAACTCAGTACCTGGCTTCATTAGGGAAGTATTTAATTCTAAAAGAATCCCTCCTTCCATTTGTAAGTTCAGTGATGCTGTCAAGAGCTTGGTATCATTTACACAGAAGCTATACATGCAATTTCTTAAATGCAGATATCCAAATGTTAAAATTGTGACCTTTTTGTCTATGTTGCTCGCATGGTCTGAAATTTCTTTCAAGCAAATGTCCAGCCTTTCATCAGAAGCTACAGCTTGGTTGTTTCATGTTATATATTTTTATTTTCAGGTGTCAAACCCTTCAAATGTTCTCTCTGTGATTACGCCGCTCGCAGCAAGAGTAACCTGAAAGCCCATATGAATCGTCACAGCACTGAGAAAACACACCTCTGTGATATGTGTGGGAAAAAGTTCAAATCAAAAGGCACTTTGAAGAGCCATAAGCTCCTTCATACTGCTGATGGTAAGTGCATGTTTGTTAAATCCAGGTTTATTTTAGGGCAATAAATGCTGGCTGTACTATAGGACCTTATAACAAGTGGTTTTAGGTTGAACACTACGTGCTGCTAATTTTGTTTATTCCCAGGAGACACTGATTGTGAAATAATTCAAAATTTTGCAAAATTAAGACAGCTATCTCTGGAATAGTTGATTTTCCTGAAATTTTGATTTGGCCTTATAACCCTATTACAAAGAGCTGTTGATAACAGGAAAAAGTGAGATGCAAATCCAGAAAAACACCATCTTCTATTTCAAACTTTGGACACAACTGTACTTTATTCATCTGTGATTATGAAAGTGAAATCAGTAATTTAGCAAGATAAGTTATACACCTTCATTTTGACACAGTAGCTTCATCTTTTTTTATTCATGCAACCTTGTGTGATCTCATTCCACTCTTTATTGACCATGTCATTTAAATTCTTTTAAATTTTTTTTTGCATATTCATTAGAGTTGTCCTTACAAAGAAAGCGCACGTGCTGTGTTACATCTCTAGAATATGTGAAGTTTTTGTGTCAGAGATACTTATTTTTATGTATGCTTATATCTATGTATAATATTAGTGAAAGAGATGACCCTTTTTACAGTGATATGATAAGTATTATAGAAAGCATATGGTTACTGTAGCATTACCAAAGCTACTGTAATAGTACCGTGAGTCAGTAAATCACTTGTTACTCAAAAAATACTTTCCAATAATTTGAAACAACTTGGTCAATAACAAGCAGATGTCGCACATACATCTAAACTTCATATGCAAGAATCAATGATGTTACTTATCAAATGCAATCCCCAGCTGATTCCTGGCTGGGAGAAGGAAGCAGGTTGTATTTGAATTAAAAAGAAATTTGGAGCATGATCAGACTATAAAGGAAAAAAGGCCTCTTTGTATGGTACTGTAAAAAAAAATCCCTTCGTGGGGTTTCATTTCAAAACCTTTCTGTTTTGTTTTCACCATCTGGCATGTCCAAATAGTGAGAAATTCAGCAATGGAAGTTGAATTTATTTTTACCTGTTAGTTCTATTTCTTGAACAAAATATGTTTGTGTGTGAGGAAGTATTGCAATTCCGCTGAGGCTGCGTTGAAAGTGTGGCACTGCTAAGAGGAGGAGTATGATCGGGTGGGAACTAGCCTTGTCTGGATTTGGTTTAAAGGTGTGAAGTTAGTTTTAAACATTTAATTGCATGGAAGGAACTATGTTCTCCGACCATTTACTGTTTGGTCAGGCTGAAGCTTTGACTCTAGAGGTGATGTTGTTACCAGGAGCCTTTTTTATCTGCCTTCGAACTGTCATCATATTCTGCGATAACTTGTTGATCCACCTTCTTTTTTGACTGATATAAATAAATCCAATACTTTATGCTCTTTTGCCTTGCTTTTTGCACTTCCAGGAAATTCCCATTACCTTTGGAAAATGCATTTTGCTGTTGATTCCAGTTGGAACAGAATCTTACTGTCTGCAGAGTCTTCGATAATTTTCCTCGCTAAGTCCTCCCCAGTGAACTCTTCATGCATTTCTAACACTTGTGAAAAATAAGACAGCATTTGTCACTAACAATGTAATATGTGATTTGTCAAGGGACTTTCAGCCTCTTGAATGCTGGCAATTTCTCTTTGCTCGGTGTCCCTTTCTATAGTGACAGCACTTCAAAAGTTCTTACTAGCACACATCTAGTGTTCTTCAGTTATTTCACAAACAAATGAATTTGAAAGATACTTCGCTGTTTATGAGTCTTGTCTTCCTGACTTATGAATCCAGGCAATTTTTGTTCAAATATCAGCCCTGCAAGGTCAATTTAACTAGTGGAATATAAAGGAGTTTTCTATCTGCTTTATTCTGCTCCAGAAGACAGAGATCACAAGAGTGGCATGATAGAAAACAGTTCCATAGTCCAGGCTTATTGCTGTTTGTGATTAGAAATAAACCAGAAAACCTGGTTTTCATTACTTTAATTAGATATCATAAATTGTCTTGAGGTTTTTCTTAGCTGTGTTTTATGGAAAATTTCACACTCAGTATAAAATGTTTGTATCTTTTTTTGAGCAAGATCCAGAATCTAAAGAAACTTGATCTCTTCGGGATAATACAGAATATTCTGTATTGTACTTCTCCATCCTTCCTTTTGGTGATTCTTCTTTTGGAGTAGTTTTTAGCACATCCTTATTCCATGTCAGGCAAATACAGTTTGCCAGCCATGGGCATTTAATACAGGATTGCAGTCTTTATGTATTTCATATACCTTGTAATTTCGCTATAGGTAGCAGGTCTGATAGAGTATAAAAGCCAAAATGTGGAGAAACAGAGTATGAAACCCAGAGAATAAAAGGAAGGAAACTATGTTACTTTAATTCATAGGGAAAAAAAATTAAAAGGTTTGGGAGAGAGAATGCTTCGAAGGGAAAGCAAGAGAAACCCACAGAATGGTAATGTGTTTGGGAGTTTCAGTCTTTGCAAAGCCACAAACAGCAACAGATGTTTCTTGAAAATGTCAGAAAGAATTCATTCCTATTAGAGAATCTTGAAAATATATAATGACAAAGTCTGGCCATCTTGCCTTAAGAAGGACTCAGACTAATGATTTTAGGGCCAAAAGCAGACTCGTAGAATCACAAAGTCTGATCTCTTTCAGAGTACAGGCCATAACTTAATCTAATAATTTTGCATCACGTTTCTGCTGGATTGTAGTGTATGTTTTTAGGAAGGGCTAATCAGACTTGATTTAAAGGCTTCATATGACAGGGCATCCATCTGAATTCTAAGTAAATTATCATAGTCATTAATCATGCCCACTGTTAAAAATATTGACTTTATTTTAGACTGAAGGTTCTGAGCATCAGCTTTCATTTGTTGAAATTCCAGTTCTGGTTCTTCGATTTTTATTATTGCTATTTCAGGTTGGAGGGTTAGTGCCCTCAGTATTGATGCCTGACTAGAAAGCTCACAGGCATGTAAAGAAATGTCAAGTATAATGTCTTGTCTGTAGAACTTAAAGCAACACCCTTCTTTGGATGACACTTCTGAACTGATGGGTTTTTTTCACAAAGCAATATATATAAATTTCATTGACTCTGTGCTGTGGATGAAAATATTTGACACAGTCATGATTTAGTAGCAATATGAAATTTATAAATGATTCGAGATAGATCAAGAGTTAAGTTTTAGCAGCACTTAATCATTAACCGATGCAAGAATTTACAAGGTGATTTAATAAAGTAATTGATCAGCAACTTATTTACAGATTCAAAGATGGCAAGATTCACACTAGCTTACTATAAAGTATCCTAAATGAATACATATACATAGAAGCACAAACATATGAGCACATGGCACTTACAGGGTCACACACATATCTACACCTGAGGTTTAACTGTTAGGACTAAAGGTCCTTGCACAATGAGCAACTCCAGTGAGTCGACTGGTCTCCCTTTTACTTGTGCACCAACAAATATTTGTATCCAGTGAAATATAAGAACATCCACTGTTCTTATAATGGCTTATAAGAATCTTTCAATGATGCTTTGGGTTGGTATCTGAAGAAGCAATGTTTATGCATTGTCTTTACCCTTTTTGTGGGCCACTCTATGATTATTTTGTTTTTTGAAATAATTGATGCAGAAGTGTAGAAGTTCAACTGTTACTCCAACTCCATACATTTTGAGAAAAGGGGTTAAGCCAGTATAGAAAACCCTTTTATGATATTGAGTCATTATGGGAAGATTAGTGCTAAACACATAACCAGATCTTCTAGTGAAAATAATAGATCAATGTCATACCCTACCAGAAGTACATAAAGAAAACTTACAGAGGAAAACACAAGAAAATTCAAATGTATTTGAATTGTAACAATTCAGAGCTTGGACCAGAAGTAGATAAAACCACATGTGAACATGACTAAACATCTGTGGCTTAAGGATTTCCAAGTCTGCTTTACAAATCGCAAAATATAACTGTGCCTGCAATTGTAAAGAATTGATTTCTTTCTTCCATTTAGGCTACACTATAAGGATTCTTTTTTATTCTTTCCCAAGTAACTATCCCAGGAGCACTATTTAATGCTTCTAATTTAAAGATGACAATAGAGTCTTTTTTCTTCCTTACTCTGCTCTTAGCTCTATTTAACCAAAATTTTGCAGAGCAAGTGCCAGACTTCTACTGTTGTTCATTGTTCATGTTTAGTATTTTGGAAGTCACCTTTATGAGGAAATATAATAAGTAGTTTTCTGAACTTAAGTAGAAAAAAGTTACCATGTTTTCTATTCCCTTTTCAGGAAAGCAGTTTAAATGTACAGTGTGTGACTATACAGCTGCCCAAAAACCACAGCTTCTGCGTCATATGGAACAACATGTCTCTTTCAAGGTAAGAAAACATACAAGTCATGCTTATTCATTCATCATTTGGAAATAAGTGGACCTTCAGCAACAGTTTTAGAACTAGCACCTTTTCCTGTTTGGTGACAATTATGGCATCGTAACATTTTAATATTATGGGAATTTTGACTTTATGTGCAGACTATTGAGATAGGGTTATTTTGTCCGTGAACAATTTCTAATTACTGTCTTTACTTGCCAAAAATATATGTATGTTTTGTTATAATGTAAAACAAACATTACTGTTCTTTTTTTTTTTTTTACTTCAGTCCTTGAGAGAATTAATCTAATATGTACCTTAAAACATCCTAGGGAAGTAGGAAAGCAAATCCCATATATCAGTCTTCATTGCCAGCCTTAATTTGTTCCGAAAGTTTTCCAGTCTAATGTACTATAGATGAGTTCATATACTTGAAGAAAATTGAAGGGAATTAATTTTAAAACTCCCCATTTATCTGAAATGTGTCTTGGAAAGAGTTTTGAAGATTGTTAATATTTCTATGAAGTGTTTAGATTAGAGATACGGTTTATTTTAATAAACTGTAGTATGGTCTTATTCCTAAATTTCACATTGGTTCTCAGCATGATAGGTTTTGATGTAATGAATTGTGAAACGTTATATTCAGGAAATAGAAATGATACTAATTTCTGTTCCAGAAAAACCAGCATTTTGTGTGTATGTAAATGTGCATTTTAGTGTAACACTTTATCTTGGGAATGAGCATATTTCTTATTGAAAACATCATACTATTTTCATATACAACATCTTTCATTACCTAAGAAATCATTTTGCTTCTATAAAGAATATACTTCAGCCACTCTTAATAAGTACCGATGCTGCATACCTCCATAAAGCAGAAAGGAGGACAGTCTTGATTCATAGTTTAAATCTTGGAAGACAAGACATATAAGAAAATGAAGCAAGTCATCAAAAGAGATGATACATTTTGAACAAATAATTTTTCTTTCTTAAATATGTCGTTTTGCTGTGGAATTACTTGTTAAACGGATTTTTTGTAAATGGAAATACACCATTTTCCTTCTTTAATGGCTAAGGGGATGAGTGTACTCATCATGCAGTTCTTGAAATACAGCTGGTTCTCACCTCGGGATCAGCTTTAGAACTGTTGACTCAGCATCCCTTTTCAGCCCTCTGTCAGCCTGCTTGTAAGTGTGACTATTCAATGCTGTATTGACACTGAAACGGGTCAGTCAGGGGTATTTGTAAAAAGGAGTTCAAAAACTGTTGGTAGCACGTTGCCTCCTTCTGGGACAGTTGTTTTCATGCGTATTGAACTCAAAGAGGAATGTCAGTATTTACGCTACCAAGTGATAATTTAATCCATCCTATGTCCAAGCTCCATGAATTTGCCATCCAATAGCAGATAACATCCACAACATGCAAGTATGTAGAGAGTGGAACGAGAACACAGCAGTCTGTACGGATTATTTTCTTGAAAAACAGTTTCAGCAGTAGAAAAGGAGAGGACTCCCTTGTAAAATTGAATATCTGAATGTTACAGTAGCTTCTGAATTGTAAGGTTATGGTTTTCTTCCTTATTTTTGCTGTTTGCAGCCTGAAGGAGGGTCGTGAGCAACAAGCTTAGGGGAATGTTCCGGTCAATGGACCCTGACTGCAGACATTTCCCTGCTTTAAATTTGGCTTCCTAATAAACAATTCTGTACCAACTGTTTTCTGCTGAGTAGCTTTAGGTGGGCCTGGTTGCTGTGCATGAAATATTTTGCATCCCATTTGAAGGTACTTGATTTATCCCCAAGGACTTGGTCAACACCTGCATTCTTTTCCAGGACCCTAATCGTTGTCTCGAGCTTCCTCTAACTGTGACAGATCTGACTCAGCAGGTTATTCTCAAAGGCTAACTTCAGGCACAAACGCTTGTTTTCCTAAACTTTTTTCTTTAGATATGCCTTCACCCTGTTAAGTGAAGGAAGATGTATGTTCTTAAAAATGAATTAATTTAGTTCCCAAAACTTAGCTCACCAAGTGGTCAGATGAAGGCAAGTGCCAGTGAGAGGGAAACAGTTGGGAACATGTTGGAGAGAGAAGGAAGTGAAAGGGAAGAGATCAACCCTGTCAGGTACAGTTATCTGTTAATTTAGGCTGGCTGTGCAATCATATTGTACCTTCAGTTATTTTAGCTTTCTTACCTCCCCCTTTTCAGACCAAAGCTCACGGCAGCTGAGTCATTTCCTTGTAGTAGAAAGTCTCCACGTGGTCAGACCTGTGATCATCAATTATGAAAAGACACAGTTTACTGAGTTACGAAAAGTAGGTAATAATCTTATAATGTTGAGAATACTTGGTGTCTTGCACATAATAAAAAGTACCAAATTTTAGGTAATGTTTAGTTACAACTTATTTATATTGAATTTTGGAAGGTTTCTTTGGAATATTACTAAACCAGAAATGAACATGGTTTCTTGGGATCAAAACATTGCAGCTTGTGTCCTGTGTCCTGAAGAGGTCAGAAAATATGTTCTAACGTTTTTGGTTTTGCTCCCAGCCTTTCCGTTGTGCACATTGCCACTATTCCTGCAACATATCTGGTTCCCTGAAGAGGCATTACAACAGAAAGCATCCCAATGAAGAATATGTAAATGTAGGTTCTGGGGAGCCTGCACCAGAAGCCCTTATCCAACAAGGTACATCTCCACCATATAAGACTTGTTATTTTTATTGCTGGAGCAAACTTAGTGTAAAGGTAAACTTCTGTGCAATATGTTTTCCTCAGTTTGTTGGGTGTCGTGATAAATCGTAACTTCTTTTTAGTAATTATGAAATGGGGCCTTTTATTCTTCATTCAGTGTCCTTTGTCCTTGGTTTCCAAGGGTGGATGAACCAAAGTTGTGATTCACCTTGCCTGTGCTTTTGATTGTTGCATACATTTATTGTTTTCACTTGTCTCCTTTTGTAAGTAAAGTGTCACTATGTGTTGAAATGAATGATAAATATCTATCGTTCCACTGATAAATTTCTATGACAGTTTTGCAAGGTTGAAGTAAAAATAAGGTTGATGGAATGTAAGGAAGGAGACTGAAGAGTAAATGGCAGCAAATTATTCCCCCGCTAGAGAAATGGTGGGGAAAAGAGAGCACGGGTAAAACAGGTTACAAGTTGTTACACTCAGAGTCTTGTTTATGGGCAAAGGAAGCACACTTTATCTATGTCAGTAAAGCCAAAAAGTTATTGCTAGTGTAATAGCAATATTATACTTAACAGTCTAGTTCAAGAAACACCATTAGTCTAGGCCCAATTCTTATTTAAAAAAAAAAAAAAATGTAGCTAGAGTACTTACATGCAGAAAAAGTCTCAATAGTATTATTGTTTCAATTAGAATGGTAACACACACACACTTCTTAGTTTCCATTCCTTTTGCTGGTGCTACGGTGACCTTTCCACTGTTTCTCTGAGTCCTAAGATGGGTGGTTGTCATCTGATGTTGGTTTTGGGATGGGGGTTTCTGTAAGTTGCCAGCATTAAAGAGTTCTTCACTGGGAGAAGTGCGATGGTCATCTCAATGTCCAGAGAAGCGGGTCTGGAGAACGTATCTTATGAGGAACAGCTGAGGGAGCTGGGGTTGTTCAGCTTGGAGAAAAGGAAGCTGAGGGGAGACCTTACCGCTCTCTACAACTACCTGATAGGAGGGTGCAGCGAGAAGGGGGTCCCCCCAAAACCAACAACAAAACAAAAAACACAACACCCCACCACATCACACCCACCCACAAACCAATAATCTTGGCCACTGTTTGGAGAACACGTGTCAGTGCCATGATGGAAAAAAGTTGTAGAGCTGTATAATATTTGTCTGCATTATTTTATTACAAACATCGGTTTTGGTATTAAAAATAGACAAGGTGTGTAATTCATTGACTTTCTCTGTATGTTACCCATTTCTTTAAAGAACAGTCTAGAAATGAATTTCCCTGAGCTTTCATATCAAGTCACTGATGTGGAGTTACGTATTACCAGTTTAATTCTATGCTTCCATTATTTGTTCTTTAATTAAAGTCATCACGACAAAAGTTACAGCTTTAATTTATCCGGTGTATTGTTATAATAGTTTCAATATCAAAGTAATGTGGAAAAGTGTCCTCTCTTTCACAACAGCAGGTTTTTCCCAATACTACAGATTGGTGTGAAAATGAATATTTAATTTCATTTTCTGCAACTGATGATATCTTTGTCCTAATCTGAACAAAGGTATTTTGGTTTTGTGAACTTCAGTTTCCCTTAATAGGGAAACTATTTCAGTTTTGTCTAGAGATGATTGAACATCTGCTGTAATAGTGAAGTGTGGTGAAGACTTAAAATCAATTGAGAGCAAAGAGGGGGAAATGGTATAGGAATAATAAGTGTCAGTGAATGACCCTAGCGACTGGGTGTAGTTATATTCTCTTTCGTCAAAATTAAAAGTTTATTTCTTTCACCTGATAGAATACCATATGGTAGGTTTCCATTACTGTAAAACGGAATCCTTTTACTAATCACCTTATTCATAAAAGACTATATGCAACGAGGACTTGGCTTATAACCAGCTTACAAGAGTATATTTGAAGCATTGGAACATGATGGGCAAGAGTCATTTGCCATGATAATGTGGAGACAGCCATCTGGTGGCATAGTTGCTAAAGTGGGATGGTGCCCTTCCCTAGCCATTAGGTTTGTTAGAGGGAGTTCTGCTCACCTAATGCAACAATTTATCACCCACAGATTATTTTTGTTCTGCTTTAGTCAATAGTGAGGAAAAAAGAGAGGGAAATACTTATTTGCATAATTACAAGCAACTGACATTTGACCAAATGACTTTCATAAGAAAAAGAAGTACAAGCTTTTTAATCTGGTGTAGGAAATTGGATGCTTATGATTTTGTCATGCTCAGTTTTTTACCTATAAAGCTGTGTACTCAGCCAGTAAACATTGTGCTAAATTCACGCTATGCATCATTTTGTAGATAGGCAGAAGACTTAGGTTTACAGTTGTGTTAGTTAAAATAAACAGTAGAAACTCTCAAAAGCAAAGGTAGTTGGGTGACGATGACATTGCGCTGTTAACTCTCCTTGGTTTGCTTTGATAATCATAGAATCATAGAATCATATGGGGTTGGAAGGGACCTCTAGAGATCATCTAGTCCAACCCCCCGGCCAGAGAGGGTCTACCCAGAGCAGGTTGCACAGGAACTTGTCCAGGCAGGTTTTGAATATTTCCAAAGAAGGAGACTCCACCACCTCTCTGGGCAGCTTGTTCCAGTGCTCTGCCACCCTCACAGTAAAGAAGTTCCTTCTCATGTTTAGGTGGAACTTCTTATACTCAAGTTTGTGCCCATTTCCTCTTGTCCTGTCACTGGGCACCACTGAAAAAAGACCAGCCCCATCCTCCTGGTACCCTCCCTTTAAGTATTTGTAAGCATTGATTAGATCCCCCCTAAGTCTTCTCTTCTCAAGACTAAAAAGACCCAAGTCCCTCAGCCTCTCCTCATAGGAGAGATGCTCCAGGCCCTTAATCATCTTTGTCGCCCTTTGCTGTACCCTCTCCAGCAGTTCCCTGTCCTTCTTGAACTGGGGAGCCCAGAACTGGACACAGTACCAGATGGGGCCTCACCAGGGCAGAGTAGAGAGGCAGGATAACCTCCCTCCACCTGCTGGCCATGCTCTTTTTGATGCACCCCAGGATGCCATTTGCCTTCTTGGCCACAAGGGCACATTGCTGCCTCATGGTCATCCTGTTGTCCACCAGGACTCCCATGTCTTTTTCCCCAGAGCTGCTCTCCAGCAGGTCAGCCCCCAACCTGTACTGGTGCAGGAGGTTATTTCTACCCAGGTGCAGCACCCTACACTTGCCCTTCTTAAACTTCATTAGGTTCCTCTCTGCCCAACTCTCTACCCTGTCCAGGTGTCTCTGTGTGGTGGCACAGCCTTCTGGTGTGTCAGCCACCCCTCCCAGTTTTGTGTCATTAGCAAATTTGCTGAGTGTACATCCCATCCCTTCGTCCAGGTCATTGATGAATGTATTGAAGAAGACTGGACCTCTTGTGTGCCAAATGTGCCAAAAAGCTTTAATGTCTGTTAGAAACTTGAGAAAACTAGAACAGCTGTCTTAGAGAAGGTAACTTTTTAAAAAATTATTAGTATGTCACTGCTGTGTATGTTATATATTAAGATCTCAGTATTTTTTATAAGCCCTTAGAAAATACCCCAGCACTTAGTGAAAGATTACAGTGTCCGATGGTTTTCTGTTGTGTCCTGAAGGGACCAGGGCTTTGAAGACAAGAGGGAACCAATATTTAAAGCTGAAGCTCGGCAGAGACATGCCTTATAGATTTTTGAACTAAATTTACATTTGAAGCTGCAATGATATGTAATGGAGTAGGCATTAAAATAGTCTCCAAGTAACTGTGATTTGAAATAAAGGAGTATTTAGAGGCCAAAGGCATTAGTTTAGAATGATTTAAAACATATACTAGGCTTTGTTTATGGCAGGCCTAAAGCAGAACATAAGTCATGGACACCCTCAGACTTGAGAAAAAATGCACTTGGAAACCATGAGTAGTCTTCATTGGTGCTACTAAACCTGAATTTCAACCAGTCATGGCTGTGGGAATGATTCTGCACAGGCTGAAGCATCCCCTGGGGCTGCAGCAGCTTTTTGTGGCCAAGGAAAAAACAAGGAGGGGTTGGTCAAACTTAGGATGTTATCATTCCTTAAAAAACTTTTCCCTCTCCAATATTCCTGCCTCTTCTAGAATGCTTTTGTTAATAAAGCAAGCACAAGTTCTTACCCAGTAGATAAGTTATTTACTTTGCAATATACATTCTCTTTTGTAGTTTGTCTGTCTCCCTTGACATCTGCCTCCTGAGAGACCAAACCCATAGTTCTTACATAGATCTAATTGCAGAAATAATGCTGTATCTCAGACTAATGCAAAGAGTAGTCTGCTCCTGCTCTTTCTAACTGGGCTGTGGTAGGGGTTCCCCTGGGATAGAGGGAGGGAAAGATGGGAACAGCATTCCTGCAGCTTCCCATCCCCTGCAGAGAGGCGTGCGGGCAGGGACGCAGGATTGTGATACCTTCCCAGATGCATGAGTTGTTCCAAACTCCTTCCATTACCATTATCCAAAATTGCCTTTTAAGCACTGTGAGAGTTCAACTACTTAGTTTTTTCCCCTTTTTTCACTCTGGACCCATGGTTAAATGAAACCCTTTTAAATTACAGTTATGTGGCTAGATTGAGATGAGGTCAAATTAAATGGGTCCTTACTGCCTTGATAAATAGTTTTATAGAATCATAGAATAGAATCATGGAATGGGTTGGGTTGGAAGGGACCTTTAAAGGTCATCTAGTCAACCCCCCTGCAATGAGCAGGGACATCTTCAACTAAATCAGGTTGCTCAGAGCCCCGTTCAACTTGACCTTGAATGTTTTCAGGGTTGAGGCATCTACCACCTCTCTGGGCAACCAGTTCCAGTGTTTCACAGCTGTTTTCAGTGTAAAAAATGTCTTCCTTAAATCTAGTCTGAATCTACCCTCTTTTAGTTTAAAGCCATTACCTCTTTTCCTGTCACTACAGGCCCTATTAAAATGGTCTGTCCCCATCTTTCTTATAAGCCCCCTTTAGGTACTGGAAGGCCACTATAAGGTCTCCCCGGAGCCTTCTCTTCTTCAGGCCCCAACTCTCTCAGCTTGTCCTCATAGCAGAGGTTGTCCATCCCTCTGATCATTTTCGTTGCTTCCTCTGGAGCCACTCTAACAGGTCCGTGTCTTTCCTGTGCTGAGGGCTCCACAGCTGGACGCAGTACAGCAGGTGTGGTGTCACCAGAGCAAAGTGGAGTAGAGGGGCAATTTATATGAAAATAACTCAAGGAATTTATTTGTGTTTCCTTGTAGGTGGCATTAAGTGTCCTGTTTGCAGCTTTGTGTATGGTACAAAATGGGAATTCAACAGACATCTGAAAAACAAGCATGGAATGAAGCTAGTGGAACATGATGGGGAGACCAAGTGGGAGGTAAAGCAAAGTTACCATAGCCCTGGCTCTAAAATTTAAAACAATTCTGGGGAGAAAAGTAGATAAGATCAGGAGGTCGTGTGATCTCATCTCCATTTTGAAAGCATACATTGCTGTGACTGTTAAGCTTCAGTGCTTTAATATCTAGTAGGATTAACAACATTTTATATGCTTACTTCTGCATTTTAGGGCTCTAGTCCTCTATTTACAACAGAAAGGGTGAAAGTTTTAGCAACATTTAAAAAAAAAAAAAGAGAAATTGAAAAACTTACTGCATTTTTTGTTACATGCCTAATAGTCACTGGCGTTAACTGCAAGATGTGCAAAGCTGTAAGCTGATATTGAATTAATGAAGGAATCATATGTCTTGGTTCCAGAAAGGGCTAGAATCTAGGAAACTGAATTTTTAAATTGATCAGAAAAAAAAAAAGATACTATTATACAGAGTGTGTCTTTAATTTTCTCAGTTTGGAGTGGGGTAGGGCAGCTACCTTGAGAGATCTTACCCTTTCAAGCTTTCCTCTGCTGTAATATGTGTAGCTATTGGTTTTAAAGTAAAAACTGTTTCTCTTGCAGAGCAGAGCTGACTGTAGAGCAGAAGCTATGGGAAAACCACAGAGCTATGTAGACATTTTTCTTTAAAAAATTTCAGTTGGCAAGCTGTGTCTTTTCCACTGCCCGAGTAGGTTATTGTTGGTGTCCAATGAGAGGAAAAAGCCAGAAGTCAGCTGCAGTTGGCTGACCTCCACAGCTTACGACCTGTTCTGCTAAATTTCAGGCAGTCTAGTCCCCATTATAAACCTAACACCTGATTTGAAAGAGCCGTCCTGCAGGTCTTGTTCAACAGTTTTTGAGTATCCACAGACATAATGCTAAGTCCTTGAAAAACATCAAGATAGGTTCTATACAGTTAGTTACTGAGAGAAGACAGGGCAAGCATTTTAAAACGTAGTCCTTCAAAGTCTTATATTCACATACATTCCACAAATGATTCTCTGAACACTCTCCCAGTAGGTGCCCAAACCTGAAAAAATAAGAGGACATCCAGGATGCAATCATGTCTCTGCTCTTGAAACGGCTATAAATAAAGAAGTCCCATCAGAGCAGGAATACATGTTGACAGCTTGTCTTGAAAAACCCTAGTTGTGGAAAGGATAATTTTCCTAAAATAAAATGCCACTTTCAAACTTCAGAGGCATTTTACCAGATCCGCAAGGACATGCGTTATAAACTCATTTTGTCCAAAATGTTTTTACTGGACCCTGATAGAATAAAAGTCTGTTGTTAGTTCTAGAATAACTGTGCAATAAAAATGAAGTCAAGATAATCTAGCATGCTTAAAACAATTTGTGAATTAGAATGTAGAAGAAAACTACGGGATGGTATCCCCACTCCCATGTAATGATGTTCTTGAATTCTGTTTCACCCACTATTTCTATAACTCTTGTTTACAAGAGTTACATGAGAGTGAGATTATTCATGCATTGGCTGGGTTTTGTTTTCAAGTTAACGGCCGAAGTTTCTGAAGAAGCATCCACTCAGTATCTCCATATTACCGAGGCTGGAGAAGATGTTCAAGGCACTCAAGCTGCAGTAGCTGCATTGCAGAACCTTAGATACACTTCTGAGAATGGTAAGTTACCTTCTTTAGGTCAGAACACAAAATACATCTGTTTTCATAAATACCTAATTCTTTTTGGGTATACTGGGCAATGCTTGATCTCCTGTGGAACTATTAAAAATGATGAAATTTTTCATCTATAACTTACTTCTGGGGGTTTATATTTTTCTTCGAGGATAAATAAAGAGAAATGACCGTTCTTCATGAATTTCTTTATCCTTAAGTCATTAATACTTGTCATAGTCTGTTTTGAGCTTTATTATTAGGTATGTGGAATTTCCTGCCTGTATTATTAAATATATTGTGAAATCAGCTGTCTTGGCAGAGTAGATGGTGTGTATCTAATGACAATTCTCTAGCTATTATTTTTCTCCCTGCTTAAGTCAGCCAACCTGCAGAAGTGACACAGTGGAATAGCTCATTTACCACGTTCCCAAGACAGTACTAATAAACTTAATTCTGACGATACGCAAAATAAAGTAAGCCATTCTGTATCAGATTGAGGAAGAACAAGAGTGGGATTAGATAATGATTGATAAGTGGGAAATAGCCAAAGCTGTAAGAAAAGAAAAAATGTTCAGATTTCTGAGAGTTTTGAAACATCAGAGACTAGACGTGTGGTAGTTACTAGAAGACAACATTTTACAGTTCTTTACCATTATGTTCTTTATAGTTCGTAGTACAGGTATGTTTCAAAACCTCCCATTGTTAATGGAATTTCTAAGCATATTGCAATTAAATTACGTTACTGACAATTTTTGTATATTTTATTTTAACGACTGGGAATTTCGAATGAGTAAAAACCTCTTGAGAACTTTTCTTAAGCTTTTGTATATTTAAATTAAAAGAAACATGATCATCGCATATGCTGTATATTACATTTTTGATTTTAAGCGTGAGGCTGTAATTTTTGAAGTAGAATAATTTGCTTTAGTGCATCCAAGTTTGGATGCTCTTCCAGCATAATCCTTTTAATATGAAAAATTGTAGTATCTTGTCTAAAAGCAGTTATATAAGAAAAAAAAAACCACCAAAACTAAAGCAAGCAAACATTTTTAGTGCTCAGATAAGCTTGTTTCTCATGTAGATAACAAAATAACTACTTCTGCTTTAAATGAAATTACCTGACCTAGATCCCCATAATAATATCAGCCTCAGCTTGAAAGGGTTTGGGGTTAAGAGATGAGCTTTATTCTATTTACTGTCTCTTTCCTGGCCCTTCCCTGGCTCCAACAGTGATTACAGCAAATACAAGGCAGCTTTAACGTGACCCTGAGAGTTCCTTTCCCTTTCTGACATATCTCTCATACCGGGCGTGTGGGAATGGTGGGCCACAGGAGGGGAATTTGTATTCCTGCATAACAAAAAACTCCAGCTTCCAAATCTTTTCTTTTCACACTTTAGCAGAAGAGAGGGTACATCTGTGTATGGGTTTGGTTTTGTTGTTTGTTTTTTTTTTCTGTAAATTTGCCTATCCTTTGGCAGGGCTACACATGTTAAGAGGATTTTTAAAAAAGAATAAACATGTTCTGATCCCGTGCTCATAAAATGATAGGCAGGAGCTCTCTCAGCAATTAACTTTTCCCTCCAGCACATTAGTGATAACAGTATTTCTTTTAGGTTGAGGGGTAGGCAGATGGCTGGACAGATGGTAAACACAGGTTTGTAATATAGCAAATAGCTGTTGTGGTTATAGGTGGAGAGTTCAGGTTCTGTTTAAGCTCAATGCCTGGCAGATACATATTTGCATTTGTAAAGTCTTGCAGCTTCCTAATTTACAGGCACTGCTATGAGTTGTACCTGTTCTTTGTTTATTCAGTGTATTCTTTTAGATCTCTTTCAAATAGGCATAAAAATGATGAGTGTGGCTTCACTTGCTGATTCATGTGTTCCTCGGGCAAATTTGTTTTATGAATGTATTTCTGCCATAGATCTATTATTAAAGTGTCATGTTATTGAGCTATTTGAAATTTATAAACAGTGCTGTGAGTCGGATTTAAGGCAGGAGGGGAAAGAGTGCCTGTAGCACTGAGATTCATTTACCCTTAGAGCTGTTTTACTATAATGATCTTATGGTTACTGTCTTTCTGATTAAGGTGAAAGACTTGATCCAACAGCTGTAAACATCCTGCAGCAAATCATTGAGTTGGGTTCGGAAACCCATGATGCTACAGCAGTTGCTTCTGTAGTTACCATGGCACCTGGCACTGTGACAGTGGTAAAACAGGTAAGAGCTCTTTTCTTCTCTAAAAATGCTATATTTCATTTTTGTATAGTTATTGTGAAATAAATATTTAGCAAGAGCTAAATTTTGAATGGGACGTACAGCATTTTCCTTAAACTAGTTTTTGACTACTCATTGTACGTATGTTTGTATTCACACACGCATACATGTTGAAAAGTATAAAAATGAATACATTTTTGCATCTATATAAGATACGAGTCACCAAATACACACATATCTATGTACATATATACGTGTGTGGATGTGAGAAAATACTATTTTTTTTTCTAGGAGACATTTTCAGGCTTTTTAAAATAACATCCCTGCTTTGTGGGTGGGCATTTAGTCCCGTTGTCATCTAAAAGAATCATCCACATGTTCATCCACATACAGGAGACAAACCCTATAAGATATTGGCACACATCATTTTAATGTATGTGTATTTTTCTTGAAGCTTGGTACCGCACAGTTTTTGCTAAAAATAATTGCAACGTATAATACTTCAGTATTACTGAAGTACTTTAGAAATTAAGAATGATAAGGTATACAAAATCAGCAAGTAAAAGGAAATAATTTTCAACTTGAGGTGGCTGTTGAGTGCAAACATCAAGCCTTTTGCCCAGTATTTCATCCTTAGGTGTCTGCTAACTTTGTTGCTGACATTATACGTTTCTCCTGGGTGTTCTCTAAGCTTCACCTGTTCCTCCCGTTTCATCATAGCTCTGCTTATCCCTCTTCCCATTCTGTTTATTGATTCATTGGAGTCACTGCATCCCACGTGGTTGATAGGTGAGGGAAGGAAAGTACATGAGAAGTCTTTAATTTCTGAAGAGTTCAAGTAACTCCTCCTATTTGAATGAACCAAAAATCTGGTTATTCTGAGAGCTACAACTAACTTTTGAGTGCAGTAATTTTTGTAGCATTATGGATGTTGAATTCATGAGAGCTCCACAGAAATGGGAAGTCTGTAGTCTGTGAATACAGTATTTGGATAATTCCTAAACCTGCCATTTGAATGTCAGAGAGATAAGGCAGGATTTCAGGACAAAGCATTTTGAGATGTTCCTTTGCAATACTTAACAGGCATTTTGATTAGAAATCATGTAAGAGGTTTTTTTTTTGTTTTCCCCATTTTAGAGTCCTGTTGATATAAAATGCTTTTTTCCCCTAACTTGGAAAGAACCAAAATCAGTGAAAAATTGCAATACGTCTCAAGCTGAGTGATCTTGTGCTACCTCTGTTTACGTCGGATTTTAGTAATGTCTTACTTTGATGCCCGAACCCCATTCCTCTAGTAATCTTTATCTTATCTTCCTTGTGAATGTCTACTCATTTCTTTTTCTGGTAGCCTCAGTGACTTCTCACTGTGTGCGTGCAGAAGAGTGTGGGTCTCTGGTTTCCCTGGGGAGGATGAGGGGGCAGTACACCTACCGAGCGCACACTGACTGCTTAGTTACCTTCAGTGGGCTTTATGGAAGTAGACGGAGGACCAAGGGAGGTTTGGAGATGGTGATGATGGTTATTTCTCTTTGAATTTTTTCTCTTTTAATTTTCTATATAAATCAATGTTTTATCAAAGTCTGTTTGACCTGTTATAGAGCTTTAGTTAGTTTCCAGTTCTTGTCTTCCCACCAGAAGATTGCCTCAGAATTATAGCTGCAGCCATTTTTAATTGGAGGGAAATAAGTCTTTAAATGTTACTAACGTGACTGCAATCCTCTCCTATTCAGAATTCTCAGCTTTTCTTTTTTCTTCAATACTGAGTTGCTTTCTGCGAGGTATCACTCATTTGTACCTACAGTTTTGTCAGGTTCTAATTATGCTGAGTTCCTAATTATTAACCTTGAAGTGATCTTAAGACATGTTCATATTTTACTTTCCTACTGGAAAAATTATTCCACACTTTCTTTGGTGACCTTCAGCTTCTCTTGTGGATTGTGAGACAAAAATTCGTTCAGGGTGTCAGCAATATATCAGCATCATCTGTCACTGAATTTCCACTCTTGTTCTTTAATGGCCTCACTGAGTCCTTGCTTAGCAGCTTGGTTCCATTTTTTTTCCTTAACAACATTTAGTGTGGTTGTTCTGATTTTTATGCTGTTATGTTGGTTTTTTTTCTTTTTCTCTAAGGACATACATTATCCACTTTTTTCATCACTTCTTACCTTCATATCTCATTTTTAGCCAGCCCTTGCGAGTTGCCTTCATATTTCTATATTTGCACCAAGCAATTTCTTCTAAATCCTAAATTACTAGAACGTTTTAAAAGTATTTTTTTGCTGTAAATGCTACACTATATTGTTGCTATCTTTGTCTCCCATTTCCTTTCTGGAACTTTCTCCCACAGCTGGCCTCTTCCTTACTTTTCACCCATAAAAGTGCCATTTACACTTGATCCTTAAAATTCTGTGTGAATCCAAATGTATCTATTAATCATGCTGCCATCTTCATGCTTTAGCACTTCCCCTGACCTGTGTGCTCAAATACCTTTGGTCTCCTTGTCATCTTTCACATTAATGTAAGACTTTTGCCTTCAGGAACAAACTCTGTCTTTATCCATAAGTCCTTTTCAGCATAATTCAAGATGTCCAGTGTATTAGCTGGATCTGACTGGTATATTTTAAAAATTGTTTTCTACTAAGTAACAAGAAAGAAAGGATACCATGTTTGAGGTGTTCTGTTAAGTTATTGAGTTGCGCGTAGTCTTATTGCAAGTATCTTAAATCATGAGTGCACATTATAATAGAGGTGAAATCAAGTTCAGATTATCTGTTCAGAGCCCCCAGCTCCTGAATTGGGTGTTGAGAAGAAAATGAGTTCTAACTTTGGAAAATTTGTATTTTTTTATCATATAAATGATTTTATAAAAGAGAATACTTCGACAACATAGCAATAACCAATCCCAGCATGACTTCGGTTTAAAATTGTAAGATGAACCCTAAGAAATGCAAATTTAGCCCTATTTAGCTTGCATTATGATTGGGAAATAGGAATCGTTGTTGGCTCTGATACTGTCATGTGTATGAGGCATTTCAATGATTGTGTCTAGAGCACAAAATGAGTTTAGCACATCCTTGCCTGAGAGTCAGTATACTAACCTGTTACCAAAGTTACACTTCTTTCTGGTATCTAATTTGGGAGAAATCTTGCTGCATGACAGCTCTGAAAACATAGAGTTGCTAAGGAAAGTAATGCACACCAAGTGCCTGAGAAAAAAACTTAATAATGTGAAGTTTTATCAGAATGATCTGAGATTGGCAAGAATCCACACTGAAACTTTGATCACAGCAGGGCAGGAGAAGTGTAGACTTGCCAGTTTGAGTCCTTTTCAGTTACTAGTGATCCAGTCTGGATCTCCTTCTGACAGAGCTCATGAAGAGATTTCTTTATAGCATGATGTTTGAGTTCTTCTGCACTACTAAAGACCAACAAAGTTACAAGGTGGGGAAAAGGTGAGAGCAAACAGTGCTAAGTCTGAAGAATAACTAGAAAAGGGGCTAATAAATGCTTAGAAAAGGCAGGAAATGTTCATGGTGGATGGTAAACACAGACAGGAAATTTGGAAGAAAGCAGTTTTGAGGGAGCAGAAGATGACAAAGAAGATCGTATTAATCACTAATAATTATTATTAATCACTAAGATGATTATTCTATCAGTATGCCTGCGCAATTATTTGTCTTTAGTCCACTTTCTTTCTCAACCCAATGGGATGTAAATCCTTCCTGTTAGTGAAGCCAGAAAGCTGGTGTCCTCTTCAGGTAGGATTCTTGGGCCTTGCATGCCAGTGATAAGCTAAATATTTCTGGATTGTTCTGCATGATGACTTCTATAAGGTCTCTTATTTCAACCACTTAGCTCAAATAGTTGTCCAAGACCTCATTACTGTGTGCTGCAGTTAACTCTGATAGTCTTCTTTCTACATTCGCAGACTGTTTTGCTTCTTTCATATTCTTCCAGAAAAATTCAAAGATTACTTTTCTCTGCCTCTTTTGACATCACCCTCTCTTATTCCGTTCACTTGATGTTTCTTTTTTTGCCACATCAAACAAAACCTTGGTTAAATTTCCTAAGAAGACTTAGTGTCCCATTTCTCATTAGCTGTAAAGATTTTGACTTCTACCTTTGCTCAGTCGATGAAGAATTAATTGCTCATTACTTTTTTCAAACAAGTTTCTTAATGCCATCTTCCATATTGTGCTTAGTTATGTGGATTTTTAATTAAGAGCAATTTGTACCTCATTGTCTTCTTTCAATTACTCTTCAAATATAGGATGACAGTAATTATCTGTGGTTAGGCTCGTGGTGTATTGATACTAATGCCTGTCACACAGAACTACCGCTGTCTCATTTCTGTTGTACTTCCCCACTTCACTTTTCCTTGTCTGCTTACCTTCTCTTGTTTTCTATTGAAATTATAAGGCCTTTGGGGCATCTAGCATACCTGATACAATCCAGGTCCTGGTGCAAAGGACTACTCGAGTATTAAGAATAAAGAGTAGTAATTGGCTGCTAAATTCTTTCTCTTTTTCTCCCATTCAGAAATAAGAGACAGGACTTACGTTACTACCTCTGTAGCTTAGAGTGTAGGGTTAACTCTGTTCCTGAAAAGCATAGTAACCTGTTTTCAACCTAGACTTCTACACAATTTGCTCTTCAGAGTAAGTATATCAACTGTTTCACTAACTAAGCAGATCTTTATCAAGCTAAAGAAAACATTTCCATACATTTCACCCTCTATTTTAGTTCCTTTCATCCTTTTATTCTGTGATCTCTTCAGGCTCCAGTAAAATCCTCCCGTGGTAACAGTCGCTTTCTTCAAAGTGACAGCAGTAGCAATGCACAGCAAAGATTACACACCAGCTTGAAACTGATCACAGAACAGAATTTTATAGTGTAACATGTCTTCAGAAATAAATATCTAGCAATATTAGCATGGCTGTTGTGTTCAAGGTGCATTTCAGCAGCATGCCTTGTATTTCAGTCTGGCTCTGATTTGTACCTACATGATGCTGGGTGCACTGTTAATCTATAGAAAATTTGCCAATACATGGAGTTGTATATAGGTTGATTGTGAAGATTATGATTCTTTTAGGACATGGAGCAATTTGGTGCTTAACTTGATGGTACCTGCAAGGGAAAGTTTTAATTGAGGCAGATGGCCCTCTTTTCTCAGGCTGTCTGGAGTTCTTGTCATCTGTGTAACATAGAGATAAAATCTTATTTTAAGATTACTGTCCTGTTAGAAGTCTTGACATGATGGCAATCTTGCCATACTTCCCCAGAAGGAAACCTGGTCATACAGCATTTTGTCAGTTGAGGGAAGTTGTCAATTACAGTCTGTGTCAGGATATATTCAATCAGCCAGTTGCTAAAACTTTCTAAAAATCTTCATTACCACTATGAAGATTTGTTTGCCACCTTGCACTTTTTATATTATGCAAAGCAACTCTTGCATATTCAAGTCTCTACTTATTCTGAGACCATTGTGTGCCAGATTGTTTTGTAGCTCATTACAGAGGATCATGTGATGAAATTACAGTGTTTTCTGTGTGCATCCCTGTGTCTTTTTCACACAATGTATCTATATGTAAACTAGAACCAAGAGAGTGAGTTCAAATTATTCAAATGGCACAGAACAAAATGGTAGAGACATTCCTGTAGGCACCAGCAGAAGCTGAAACATCACGTATCCAGGTGCTCTCTGTGATCTAGAATGCTGATACTCACTTCTCCTTTTAATACTTTCTGTAGTTATTTTGTATATTTTCTTACAGAAGTAGGAGGGTCTATAACCTAGAGTAAAGTTCTGAAATCCTTCAAGATCCCTCTGACAAAGTTTTATTCTTTGTGGTAAACTGAAAGGCAGCATTCAATCTGAAATCAAGGGGGGGATTCTGTAGAGGATTTTGGGGCAAGCCCAGCAAGACAGTTTTAAACACCGTAGACCTGGAACTCCTGCTGACTTCAAAAGAAATTTAAGAGATTCATTATTTCTCAGATTGAGCTCTAGAATGAGAAAGCAGCTTACTGCAAAAATACTTTTTTTTACTCGTTTTCAGGGAAGGGAAGAAGTATATTTAATGGCTTGAATTAATTTCTCTCAAATGAAAAAAGATTTGCTTGTTTTGAAAGGAAGACATTCCTCGAAGAATTTTTGAGACATTTTTAATGTCTCTTACATGTATTTGGATGGTCCTCGGATATTTAAATTAGTAACATTTATAATTTCAAAATGTTGAGCTTCTTAGGAAGATGTGGGGGTGAAAGTCCCCTTGGCTTTTGTGACAGACACATTTAGCTAGTAAAGAATATTTATGCAGGTAGTGAATTGATTTAATGTGCCAGCTGTGTGTGGCTTCAGCTTCTTGCTGTCATTCTTTAGCGAAGGATAATCAGCCAGATGCTTTTCAGCTGGCTCTCAAACAGAAAAGAGGTCTTGGCTGCTACTCTTCAAAAGATTTCAGATGCCAATAAAAAGAATGGAGTGTAGTGACTTCATTCATCCTGATGGCAGCTGTCCCACTGTTTCATCAATTTGAGGGATGTGAATTAAAGTTTTGAGATTATTCCCTGTGGAACAATCTAATAGGAACCGAGCAGAAGCATGTAAACATTGAACAGATTTGAAATGTAAATATCCAAAATAATGTGGTGATTTGTCAAACTAAAAGGATTACAGATAGCTGTCCAAAAAAGATACTGGGAGCTAGAAACACCAGAAATATGGGCATTAGTCTTCTTTACCCTGCATGACAAGGCTAATAAAATCACATTGATAAAGTCAGGTAGGAAGGTTAAATTAACTTTCTTTATTGGCCATTTTCATTTCAAAAGCATATAAAACTGAATAAGTGTTAGATTGCTGCTATTGAATTGAATGGAATTCTGGTTTCATTTCATTTTCGTGTCAACTGTGCTTTATTTATTTTCCTTTTTTTGTTATGTATGTACACTCACAAAACTATTTAAAATTATTTATGGGTTTTGATTTACAGTGACTAAAGCGAGACTGCAGGAGATCCTTCTCAGACTGCGTTGTGCATTCTTGCAGCTCTTAGCAAATGCAGTGTAATTTTTCTGGCCTGAGGCGTGTTGTCAGGGGGTTATGTGTATTATGTATAGTGCTCTAACGCAGGAGAAGTTAGTATATATTGCAGAATTAAAGGGCCAAATTTTAGACACCCCTATTTGTGTGTATTTTTTTGATGATCTCTAATATCAAGGGCTGTAGTTGTGAGCCAATTTCTAACAAGCTGTGAGATTTTAATAATCTAACATTTTTAACTGCAGCTTCTTACCTGGATTTGCTTTTGATATCAGATTCTGATATCAGATATCAGCTTGTATCTGGCTGTTACGATCTTCATTAGTAGATTATGGGTGACATTACAGTGGGGTTCTGCTCCAGGCTGCCTGGGAGAACAGTTATAAAAAGGGAATCATGTGTATGAATTCACAAAACTCATAGAATAGTTAGAGTTGGAAGGGACCTTAAAGATCATCTAGCTCCAACCCCCTGCCATGGGCAGGGACACCTCCCACTAGACCATGTTGCTTAAAGCCCCATCCAGCCTGGCCTTGAACACCTCCAGGGATGGGGCATTCACAACTTCCCTGGGCAGCCTGTTTCTATTGCTTTCAGTAGGACTTAGTGTTTCTTTAATAATTAAAAAAAAAAAAAAAGCTGGTGCGTGGGGAGGAACAAGAAAGTTAACAGTGCTATCTATGCTTCTTTTCTTGATTTAGCTCCTTGCTTTTGGAAGAGATGCTCAGTCTTCCATTAGTAAATGCCACTTTGGTGATAGCTATATTTTGTGACAACATAAATTAGTTTTTCTGAGGAGTTTGCAAATTCTGTTGTGTCAAGACAAGCATCCAGCAGCCCCCACTTCTGTAGGATGTTAAGATTGAACTTCAGCAGGAGCTGTTTAAAGTAACTTTCAATTAAAATGTTCAGATATGCTCAGTAAAAGAAACAGAACGTGGAAAGAACTTCAGATCATTCCTGTACTTTTATCTCTCTAATCTGAATCCTGTGCAGCAAAGCCAGAGTCAGCATCAGTAGGTACGATTCTGCTCTTGCATTATGGTCAATGACAATGGCAAGATTCTCTTCAGATGTTAAATCTTTCACCAGATAAAATCCACGTGTATTTCATCAGCATATCACAGACATACTGACTCTGGGACCTCTGAATAATTTAACACCTGAACATACTTGTTATTGTTCAAGAAAAAGCTTTGTAGAGCCTGATGAATTGAGTGAAAGTTCAAAGTGATATGAAGTCCCAAGGGATTTGTGAGTCTCTTGAAATTTTTTTTCATCTGACAGATATTTTAAACACAGAATTAAAAAGTGAAAAGTCATTGCACAACAATGGGAATGGTTGCTTGGGGGGAAAAAAAATGAAATTGGAAAAGAGCATCAGGAAAACAAACATCTAGAACTCCTTTTTCTCCTTGCTGGTCTCTAAGGAGTCAAGCACATGCTTGGAAGCTTCGCTGGAGTTCTTCCCTTCTGTTCCCGTTATTGAGCACCAATAATGATCTTAATTGTATTTTCTTGAACTTGATTGTTCTAATACTAGTGTTTACAAAACAATGTCACATAAATAAGAATTGGAGAAGAACTTTTTAATCAGCTTCTAATTAACAACAAAAAAAAGCCCTTTCTAATTTGCATAATTTAGATTCTACACCTTGAGAATTCTACCATGTTTGACCTATTCTTTTCAAAATCGCTTACGAGTTCGGTGCTGCCAAGAGCACGCCATACCAGGGTACACTGAGAGCCAGTAAATCCATATCTATCAGTCCTTTGTTCTCTTTTTATTACACTTTGGATGGTTATTGGAAGTACCGTGGGGGTTTGCTTTCCATCACGAGATGTAGGTGAGCCAGCAATTCTGTCTTCCTTCCCTGTTGTTGGTGTAAGTGGACAATTTATAGACGCGCTTGAGGATATGAAAAAAGTATTTGTTGTAGAGAATGTGACCTCCTACAGATTCAATCGGCTACTTTCTTACAGTAAGAAATAAACATGATTTCTCTCTGGAAGCTTACTTCATAAAACGTTTGCTAAGCCTTAATGAAAGAGAAACAGGCCTTAACAAAAACAAGCCATTTTCTAAACAGAGTTGGAAGAGAGGATTTGATTAACTGCATGTTGTGCTTGCAGGTGGGTTGGCATTTATGATCCAGCAAACAAACAGCTCTTCAATGACCGCAGGGAGTGGTGGTGTACTGAAAACATCTAACAAATGCCTTTGCATATATCTTGCATACCAAAAAAAGACTATTCCATTTTCTCCTCAAAAGTACATTATTTTATCACTAACGTGTGAGAGAATGCATTTCTTCCGCATGATTTACAGTTTTCTGATGTGTTTTTACTGGCCTGGAGTACCTTGTATAGGAATTTTGTACGGATCTGGTAAAGAATTAAGATTTGTTCTTGAATTCTAGTAAGTAGTGTATTTTAATAATTGACAGATGTCCGTTTGAACTCTTAGAAATTGAAAACCAAATCGTGCTGGTTTTTTTTTTCTTTTTGACAAGAAGCAGAATGTTAAATAAAATTATTATTTTCAATTGTTTCTGTCACTATCCTTTCAATAATGTAAAAATTGCTGCCTCACAGACAGTAGGCCTTGAGGGGCTATTTTAGTAGTATTGGCATTTCACTGTTTTCTAATAAAAGTCCATTAAGGCTTACAATAAAATTTTTACTTCTATGAGCAAACTGTTGGCTGGGGAAAAAAAAAAAAAAAAGAAAGAAAAAGAAATGGGTACAGTAGACGTTTTTTCATGTGGTTTTTGTTGGATTCTCATTTCAGTGCTACAAGAGGAATTGTTTGACTTCAGATTTATTCAGATAAGAGCGGTTTTGAATGAATGACTGCTGAGAGATTAAATCTGTCTCCAAAGACCTGTGTTCCTAGAGCTTCGCAGCGCGCTCTGCATATAACTGAGATGCTGAGTTACTGCTTTCCGTGTTCTGTCTGGCCATACACTTATTCATCAAAGTGCTCACTACAAATTTTGTGTAAAACTGACATTTTCTTTCAAAACGATCCAATTTCTAGTTTCTAATTGTCACGATACAGGGTATTTATTGGAAAGGTGAAATTTCTGTAACCTCTTCAATTTTTCCACAGGTAAAAGAAGAGGAACAATCGGCCAATCACACCTTGATGATCCAAGAGACACTGCAGCAGGCGTCGGTGGAGCTGTCTGAGCAGCATCACCTGGTGGTGTCCTCAGATGAAGTGGAGGGAATCGAGACAGTGACTGTCTACACGCAGGGTGGAGAGGCTTCAGAATTCATAGTTTATGTTCAGGAAGCTCTGCAGCCTGTAGAAGAACAAACTGTGGAACAATCGGTGCAGGAGCTCTAGAGAGCTGTGATCAAAGGAGATGGACACTTCATTTGCCAAAGCCAAAAGTTTGGGATTTTTCTTCCCTAGCCAAAAGCAAGCAAGCTGACAAATTTTCAGTTATTTGTGAAACAAAACCTTGTTACTAGATAGTAACACTGACTGATTTTATCAGTGACCTAAACATACTATGTACAAAACCTCCTCAGACTTTTTTTTTTTTTCTAAAAAATGTGCATTTTTTGAGGAAAAAGGTATTCTTCCCGTTCTTAGAAGATCTCTCACTTGATTCCTGTAAATCCCCACAAATATTGTTTGTTCAAAACCGTGTTATCCCATAATAGTAAAACATCTGTAAAGGTAGCTAGAATGTCTAGAAAAGTCCATACATCCTGTTTCATACATACTTAATATGTGCTTGACTTGACTGAAAGCAGGGTTCTTTTTTCTTTAAATTAGAAGGGCTTATTTCTGAGTACATGGTTAGAATGCGTTTGGCGAGTTGTGGATCTAACCCAAACAAAGGCTCAAGACTTTAATTACTAACATACTGCAGATGGACTGTAGCTTGTTCTTGTGAGATGATCCTTTGAGTCAGGGAGGTTTTTAAAGCCATATTTAATAATTCTGGGTACCAGTAGGATGACTGTTACTTAGAAAACTGAATAATGATAACATTTTCTATCCCACTGGATAAGTAAATACCTGTCCAGTGCCATATGATGAAACCAAATCTGTCAAATCAATGAAATATTATTTTGTTTTTAAGAAAAAAAAATTAAAATTATTTGTAAATGCTATAGAAGATATATGTTCATATGTTTTAAACAGACATGCTTGTAAATATGATTGTCTGAAAGCACTTGTACAAAAAGCGTAAGTAAATATTGACAAGAATCTAGTTATTCTTAATTATGCATGTATATAGTTCCAGATTTTTCTTCATGAATCTTGAATTGTTTCTGATTTAATATTTTTAAATTTGAGCTATAAAAGTTATTAATTAATAACAAAATTGTCATGTTTTTTCCTAATGCTCTAATTTCCTACGTGTTGTCTTCCCTTTCCCAGATAAGTAAAAAAAATGCTGTTTTGCACTGACTTTGACAAATTATTCCTCCAGTTCGTAGTCTCTAATCAAGAAAGTAGCATGATGAAGTCTAGGCAGACTTTTCTTTGTGACTGAACTTATTTGTGGGTGTCCTGGGTAGAAAAGTGGGAAAAAGCTTTTAAATAAGATACAAAGTAGTGAGTTGTTTGTCTGCCTCTTCTAAGTCTGCTGGGTTCTGTTAATGATGCCAAAATCCGAGTGTGAACATTTAGTGGTAGCTTCTCCCTTAACTGTGGTGACAGGGAATTTAAATTTTAATTGAAGTGAGCATGGTTTGAGTTTGGTGGCAGCTGAGTTTCCTCGGGTTTGATGTTGAAAGTGCTCAGGAAGTCCCAGGGATGTCACATTTGTAGGATGGAGACCTTTGTGCTGTTCGGTGTAACTGGAGCTTGTCACAAATGTCAGGGATGATTTTTTATATCTTCAGTGAACTTGACTAGAATGAGCCATGAAGTAGTTTGATAACATTTACAACAAGATAGAAACTGATGCACAAAATGTATCAACTTGATTAATCTGCATAAGAAACTTTGTTTTTGTAATTGCTGGTTAAAATTCAGTGTTGATTCACAAGAATAATACGTTCTATTAGCTAAAAGAGAAGAGAGCAGTCTCAAAAAGTTTCCTTAGAGTTTATTGAAATATTCACAGCCCGCTTGCTATTAGGACCACGTTTGGAAGAGCATCATGATCCTGTGTGGTAACAGCAATGTTCTCAATGTAAACCCTTTCTGAATTAGTTCAACGATGTATTATTATCTGACTGGGGGGGGAAACGGAAAGGTATTTTGCAATGCATCACTCAAGAATTCTGAAGTAAATTATTTCCAGATAGACTCAGTACCTATGTCTGTGAGAGGTATGAGAGGTGTGTCTGTATTTGGAGGAATGTTTTTGGTTTGGTTTTTTTTTGTTGTTTTTTATTTTAATTCCAATATATCACGTCCATGCACACCTACTGTAACTTAAGGCTTGATCTACAATTGATGAGGTATATCTCATCTTCCTATACTGAAGCATAAACATTTTTGTGAATTTTCTGTATCCTTTTTTTTTTATTATTTTTATTTTAAAATACTTTTCAATGCAGGTCTTTTCTTAAGTTCCTTTCTTAAGGTTTTTTTCCCCAGCTCTCCTTGGAAGTGCAGCAGTTGGAAACACAGGAGGTGTAAGTCAGGAAAGACTTCCAGCTGTGTTGAGTACATTGATGTCTTGCCTCAATGAATATATTTTCTTTTTCCTAGAATATGCAACACCTGTAATGCTATGAGGAGGTAAATGCTTCCTCTTTAATATAAGCAACTGTACTTTACATAGTGAGATTTGCATTTTTTCAGAAGCATAAAGAAAACAAAGAGAGCTTTGTTTATTCCAGACATTTGTTTGGAAAGGCTTTGACTTTCCACTTGTCTTTTGTCTGGATTTGGAACGACCTAAAAGGTAAGACTTAAATATTTTGCTTAGCAAGCTCTGCTTCTGTTGTCACCTAAACAGCACAGATTGTTTTCTGTGTAGATTCAACTCCTTTTATCCAATTAATCTTTCCTGAGGGTTAGGTGACCTTTTCAGTTCAGGGGAGACAAGTAGTTACGGTTTTAAAGTTGGTCAAGTAGCTCCTGTTTCTGAAGGTTATACATTCTTCCCACACACTGGTAATAGCATTTACCATGCTATATCATGTTCTGTTTTTTCCTCTTTGACACCTAAGGAGTATCTCGGGTGTAGGGTAACACTTGGCAAATATTACTCTTTAAAAGTTTATGCATGCAGAAATGGAGTGACTGCTGGGCTAACTGATCTGCACAGCTGGGAACACATCAAATGGTTCTGCCAATGTGCTGAGCTGGGAGGGGAGATCGGTCTTGGAATCGTGCAAAGATTTTAAAAAATGAAAAAAGAAAGCTGCAAATAATTTTCATGGCAGCAGAGTCTTATTTAACGGAAGGTAAGATTCTGATGCTTGAAGCTACTACTTCAAAAGGTCTTATAGAAATTAATTGGGACACTACTTCTGGAAGGACCTCATGTTACAGAGTGGTATCGGCATCTGAACACAAAGGGGAAAACGTGGACCTCACGGGGCAAAAGGGGCACCGAAGAGGGTACGGGAAATGGAGGTTCCAAAATTTTTTACACCCCTAATTTATTATCTCCAGACAGGGTAATTTCTCTTTCCTGAGCAGATAAAAAGATGGGATCTGCCTTTCTTTCTGATGCGGTTTGGTGTCTGTGCCCGGTGTGGTTCCTCTCAATCCCAGCACTGTTTCTTGATACTGGGTATTTGTAGCTGTTGTAGCATCCGAACTTAGACGAAGCTGCACTGGCAGAGGCTTTGTGCTGGCACCTGTGTCACTCATCTGCAAAACCCACAGGCTGAAAAGAGAAAGGAACTGCATTCTTCTACTCTGCTGTTTGATGTGTGAAATCACAGCTAGAGACAGGAGTTAGACCACTTGTGCCTACTATAATAAGGAATTACACTCCGTGAGTATATATATACTTGAAATGAATGCTTTTAATGGCATGCTTTCAAACAAGATTCCAGAAGTGACATCGCTGCAAGACTTGAAATTTTCAAAATATTTTAATAAATCTCTTCTAAAGTTATAAAGTTCTGAGTCCACACAGCATCCTAGTGCTGTCACGTAGAATGTGGCACTTCAGCCATTTCATCTTAATAAATGAAAAGAAAAATGCTTCAACATTTCGGTAAATTTGCTCACACCGTGGACACGTGCTTTACAAACTTAAAAAAAACAAAACCAAAGCACATAAAAGGAACTCCTGCATCTCGGGAATAAGCAAGTACTGTTAGCACAGTAGAGAAATGAAGAAAGTAGCAGAAATAATATTGCAAGATATTCAAATGTTCAAATAAAGGTTTTAAGCTCCAAGCGGGCAGAGTTTGTTGTGGGAGGGAACCTGTTGGAGCTGTGTTCTGCTGCAGGATCAGGACTTGAGTTTTGGCTTGAACTCTTCGTTCCTGCCTATGGAAGAGTCTCACCATTCACTGCCCAAGATTGTTGAAGCTTTGGTAAAGTCAATGGAGATGGGAAAATTTGCCAATGAGGAAGCTTTGAGTACTGTGCCCTTCTGAAAATCAAGCTCCTGGTATGAAAGAGTGCTGAAAAACTGGGACTAACCACTTTGGGAGGACTTTTTTCCAAAGTCACACCTAATCTTTTATGGAGGTAGGAGAATTATCAACCAATCTTAGCCTTAAAAGACTGCAAGCCTGTCTTTTCTTGTCTTGCTTACATGTGGAGTTGTATTTTTATATGAACAGCGAGGTTCAGCTCTGTACTGTTGAACTGTTATTGAATAGAAGAGAATATTGATTTTTATTTTTTAATTATTTTGATCTGAAAGTAATGATGACATCAGATTGCACATAGCAGAGCTGAGTGAAACAGATGGTATATACAAAATCATAGAATACGGGTTGTTACGGTTTGCTTTGTGGTTCATTTGGGGGTTTTTTTTATACCATCTTACAGTTTCTGCTTTTTGTAGGTATGTCTGAGCTGTGTGTGAAGGTTTAAGCAGGGAAAGACAGGAGCTCATTTGCAGGCTGCATCATTAGCGAAGGTGTCATTTCTTCAGGTGATGCTAATAATACAGCCTTTGCTCATAACATGATAAACTGCAGATGTTCTTTTCCCTTCTGTAACCCATCCCAGTGAGGTGGCCGAGTTGTACTGCACGTGGCTCGACAGCTTCTCAATTTGCAATTCCAGCAAATTTCCCGTCATTAGCGGACATCGTTTCCATCAATAGCAGCACTGCTCCATTTGTCTTTTTTTTCTTCCTTGAAACGAGGACAACTTTTCATCTTGGAAGACTTTCATGTTCGCTCAGTCACGGAGATGTATTTGGGCACATCCTGAGAGTATCAAACTTGATATTATGACATAAATACACAGTATTATATTCATCTCTGCTATCATTCCACAAGGTACAGGTAATTGGTGACTGATCTTTTTATGTGTTCCTGCTCTCAACCTGCCTCCATTGGGCTTTAAGTGATTAAAAGCAGTGCCGTGCATTTCAAAGGACAGTGCAAATGACAGAGCCCTTGTTGTATCTTCCTAACAAAAAAAATTCCCTTCAGGTCTGTTGTGTTCCCTCTGTCCACCTTGGAGATGGTTGAGGCAGAGAAAGGCGTTTCTCTTGCTAAATACTAATGGATGGAAATGCTCTGCTTATATGTAAACAGAATTCCTTTCGGTATAAAGCAGATCACAGGGCAAACTCACCATCCCAGAATGACTTTTTCTTTCTCAAAATGAGTTGCCAGTGAGGGAGCTGGTGGCCTTTTCTCAGCTGAACCAGCAGGATGTTTTAAGCGTTGGTGCTCCTGGGAATGACTCTCCACATTGATGAAAAGCCATCAGCTATGACAGATGCTTGTCAAGGGGCACAGACTCAGCCCTCAGTTACAGTGGAGTTAAAATTCAATCTAAGAGTGCTGGAAAGGGACCTCTGGAGCCGCAGCAGCAGCTGGTTGGCAGTGACTGCTGGCAGGTGTATATCCCTGCCCTGACAGCACTCTGTGCAGGAGGGGACCAACTGAGGAGTCCAGGAGTTTGGGGCTTGTTCCTAGTGCAGCTCCCTGGTTTCCTCTCCTCTAGGTTAAGATAATAAATCCTCACCAAATCTCTGTGCTCTCTGGGCGAAGGAAAAGAATGGCAATAGTTATCCTAGTTTTCAAAAAATACATCTTTTTCTGATGTGAACACTTTGCTCCCTCACTCCCGACCTCTCTCCCCACAGGGCTGGGGCTGGGTGTTGGGGTCCCTCCATGGCAGCCCCTCTGGGCCGCTGCTCCCTCCTCAGCCCTCTCCCTGCTCCAGCGCGGGCCCTGCCCCGGGCTGCAGTCCTTCAGGGACACCCTGCTCCCGCCTGGGCTCTCCAGGGACCATAGTTCCTTCAGAAGAAGATTCCACTTAATAGAGCTCAGTGCAACTGGATTGGCCTTTTTTTTTTTCTTTTTTTTTTTTCCTGAATTCAATGGTGTTTTGTTTTTTTCCTGCTGAGTTCAACTGGCTCCATATCAGCCTACAACTCCTTAGAAACCAAAACGGGAAGAAGTTGGAGCTAAGGATTATTGAAAATGTTCTTTGCCCTTTCTGCTCTCTCTGTGGGATTTGGTTTACCAAAGTTGACCAGGTGATTGGTGCCAGGTGTCCATGTGTACAGCGATCAATGATGTTTAAGGATTTAACCAGAGAAGAAGAGGCAGGGCTCAGTGTGACAGAAAAACATGAAATGATGGGATGTCATTGAGCAAAAGAAATATTAGGCCAAATAATAGTATTAACATACACTGTTGGGGAGAACTATTCACTCGAAAGACAGTACCTGAAATAGTAGAAGTTTCATTTCTTGAGTTTGAGAAACTCAGTTTCTTTGAGTTTTCTATTATTGTGCTGATTAAAATGCAGCCAGAGATTAGGACTGAGCCCGGTGGGAAGACCAGGGCAGCTGCCCTCAAAGGATTCTCCTACACCTCAGCTTTCTGGGGGTTTAATAACAAAGGAGAACAAAATGACATAGGACTTGTTTTATATTCAGAGCCACACCTAACAAGGATGCTTGTCAGAACTTACTCTGAAGGAACTGATGGGATGGGCAATGATGGGATGTTAAATAAAAGCAAAATTGTCGCTTATATTTTCTTATTCTTATGTCACTTACTCTTAATGAAAAGTCCAGTGCAAGACTTGAAGTGAATAGTGGTTGCCAGTAAAATACAAAACCATGAAATAAACATCTCTGACAGTGCTATAAATGACCTTTTTATTCGCTTTAGAAATATTTTTTACAGTCTGGTTTGCTAAAAGTGGATGAAGAGGGAAATTGCAGTCAATACATTGCACAGAGCTCTGGTGATATTTTTGTTAATGCTGTAAATTTTTCTGAAAAGCTGAAAATAACTTTATTATCAGCCTAGGTAAATTAAAAGGGATCAAAAGGTCTTCAGTGTTTTGGAATGAAATCAAATAGTTAATGGGAATTTATAAAACAAGCTTCATTATGTTTTTTTTCTTCAGTTCAAGGAATGTTATCTTCTGGAAAATAAGGGATCATTTTGTGTCGTGCACCCAAATGAAATACACTGTAAGTGTATTTTACAGGAACATGTAAGATATATGCGAATGAGACCACAGGAGCTACCTTATTTGCAAAATTCTTTATGGGCTAGCAATGAATTAAAGGACAAGATACCACAGAGAAGTAAAGAGCTACTCAATGTTTTTACAGTTTGTTTTGGAAATGGTTCCCCTTTTTGATTAGCCTTGATAGCATTTATTTTGCCACTAACATTAGGAGTAAAAATACTTTCTGGGAGCTGAAAGCTGAATGGGTTTGGAGTATTAAAAAACAGAGTACCGAGTTTTTTGGTACTAGGTAGCTTTCTCAAATCCATATTCAAGTGGTAGGAATCATGTATTTCCTTCATCTAATGGTAACTCAACAAGACACGTTAGAAAAGGTCCAAGTCAAAAATCACCATGTAATTGGGAATGAAGTAGCATATCAGTTTTTTACTGAAATAACATAACTTCAAACAGCCACGTGGAGCCTGAATTTAGGTCATCCTCAAAGTAGTTGAAAAACGCATTAGTAGATCAGTGGGGAAGTTTCTGTGGCTGTTGTGATGCACCTTTTCTTCTCTGAAAATATGATTCATTTCGGTGATGACAGAAATGTCAGATAGTTGGCTTTTTACATTATTCTGTCTGAAAGTTAACATCCAGTGCAGAAGTATTTTGTGTTAGAACCAACCAATCCAAGATGCCAGAATTGGAATTTAAAAAAAGAAAAAAAAATGAAGAGAATGTGTTGCTGCTGAGAGCCCTTTTCACCAGGGGGACTGGAATCAGAGTGGGAAGTAAATAATCCTAGGGCAACTGTTAAGAACTTCAGACTAGAAAAAGAATGGAAGATAAATTAAGAAACCTTTTTTTTTTTTTTTTGAGATCATGTTACCAGTTTTCATCATGTCACAAGCTCAGAACCTGTAATACCCACCCAAATTTCAAGGAAAAAAAATCACCTTATTTCACCTTGTGGCATGTGTTGTCTCATTACAGCTACAGCTGGTGTCTGTTTGTGGCTCAACAGAAACAGGGTACATGAGGGATACTTATGAATACCAGGAAATTGCAGTTCTCTAACTGATGTGAAAAAGCCTGGATGATGTATCTGCTGTCTTTAACTCTGGAGGGTTTTTGTGCAGACTTCTTACCCCTTCATCAAAGGTCAATCATTTTATCCAGCAAAACCAGCTGTCCTTCACTTGCCACAAAGTTAGCCTGGGCAGTGACATTCTATTTAACATTTGGGTTTAGCTATTCAGGTTGTATTTTAAATCCTTAAATAATGAATTTCACGTGAAGCCTTGTCTATTTAGAGTGCACTCCCACTAGCATGGAGCTGCTTTCCATTTCTCTTTGGGTGATGCTGGTACCTTGGGTGTTGACTTGAGCTCCTAGGGCAAGAACTTTTTACTGCAAATCATAGTATTTGCAAGTTCTTCTGGCAGAACTGTGCTATTTTGTGATGTCAGAAAACAGCTGGGGGACGGTAGCAATTGAAACTACCAAAATTATTTACTGAAGTGGTAGACAAGTGTCCATTTTTTAATCTAGAGGTGTTTGCTAAAGACCGGGTGGTCTCAAGTGCTGTTCTCTTCCATTTGCTAGAGGTTACTCAGTAGCTTTGCCAGCAGGAAAGGTCACATTAGGAGCTCTCTTATCCACTCCAAGGAAACAGGAACATTAACTTAGTCCCGTACACGTCTCTTGAAGCACATTGGAGAGTTTCATCTGAGCTTTCTGCCCACAGAGCTATGGGGCAACCTCAAGGAGATGGTTGATCATGAGCCTTCAGGGGTTTCACTCATCAACCAGTATGGCTGTGGAAAAGGGTACAGTGGTGACCAGATAAAACTCTTTACACTGGTATAGCTAAGGCTAGGAATATCATGGGAATATCATGTTTTAATTTTGCATTACTCTAATGTGTTTCTTATTTAGAATAATTTCTTTTCCCATTTGTCTGAATAGAGTATTTTTCTCCTGGCAAAACGCCTTTGCTAACATAATAGCATCTGCATCAGAAATGTGACCCGCTGTAGTTCCCTCTCTCTCTTAGGCTGTGATTTTAACAAAAAACAAAACAAAACAAAGCCATGGACAAAGCTGTAGATGGTGTACTTTAGCCAGTCTCAGTGCTTTAATTTTCCTGGGTCAGAAAAGGAAAAAAACCCACCAAACCAAATTAGCTGACAGTAAATGTAAATTCGTATGTACTTTAGCAGAAAATAAATAACAGAGGGCCTGCCACGGTGGTTGTGTTGTACTTTTTAGTGATTAGTCTAATACCATTTTTATTTTATTGAAACTAAATCAGAACTTTCATTTTCCCCAGCTTCTCCAGAGCCTTGTCAGAGTGAGGGAGACAAAGGAAGCAGCAATAATGTTAGACTTTTGTGCAAAGGTGCAAGATGTTCCTTTTTCCTAAACCTACTATTTATTTAATCATACTTAAGACAAGGAGTCAGGCTGAAATCTGTTCCTGATGTTCTGTACTAAGCAAGATGCGCTATGTGCACAGTTTACTAGTTTGGGGTGTTTTTTTGTTGAGGTTTTTTTAACCATCATCTTAAAAATTGTTGCAGCAGGAAGCAAAGTGCAACGCAAGATCTGGCATGAATTGATAAAATGGAAATATATTACTATGTCTTATATTCTGGTGTTTATGTGGACCTATTTATTTCGCTATTAGCTTGTACTAGAGCAGAATTTAGTCACTGGTTGATCATGTGGCAGGTGCTATAAAGTCACATAAAAAATCCTTGCCGCCAACATCTTACTCTTTAAGTAGGCTGGATTGATATGAGTTCTTAAAATACAGGTTTTCCATATGTGTAAATGGAGAACTGGAGTAGGGGGCAGCTGTAAATCTGTGGCAGAGCCCCGAGAAGCCAGATGTCCTTGTCTTTGTCTTTCCTCTTGAGACACAAAGCAGGAGGAAGCTGCAGAAAGGCCTACAGGCAGGTGGAGGGAAGCGTAGGTGGAACCTCTCCTGGGAGAAAGCTTTTCTCACAGATCAGAGGGGTTTACCTGGAGTCCTTCACCACAGGCTTTGTGGAGTGCAGTGTCTGTAGCGATGCAGCGTGGAGACAGTGCCAGGCACATTGCCAGTGCAGCTCTGGGAACACTGGAGAGCCTGGAGCTTTTTAAAGTCTGATAACATCTCCGTGGCAGGGGGAGTGGAAGCACGAAAGGACAGGTACAGGCTGAAGGATGGCAGCCTGCTTTCAATTGTCATGCTGTTTTTCAGGCAGGTACATTTTTGGGTAGTATTCTCAGCATGGGATCAACTTTCAACATCTGTAGATGCATAAAATGAGTGTGTTTTCTCATGTGGCTACTGCTTTGCCTCCAGTGGTAGACGTTAGTAGATACCGAGGTAGGACTGTAACACCAAGACAAGCATAAACACAGCTTGCAGGGACACCTGTAAGGCATATTCTTGAAAAGCCCAAGTTTGTAGTGCTGCCAAAGAGAAGTATTTCTATCTTGATTTAACAATATTAATGTGTTTAGCCAAAAAATTCTGTGTTTTGACTATTCTCTGTGTAAGCCACCAGGACTTCGTTGCCTCCGCTTACCCCTCGAAGCACTGAAAGCCTGTTGTCTTCAGCTACAAACTTTGATTTTTACTTTCTTCTCTCTTTTCACAGCCTAGTTCACCAGCTGTTACTGCCTGTATTTTATGCTTAAGTTTGGCTCACAAAGACTTCAGGGCATTGAGTGCTGTGAGGCATCAATAAGGTTTCTACGCTAGATGTCAGAACGTCCTACATCACAGCTCAGCATAAAGCCAGATTGTCATTTAATTGCATATTTCCCAGTTGAGCCAAGATCTGTCTGAATTGGACATTCATGCTCATTCCCTTGTGCTATATATTCAGAAGAATATGCCGTGCCACTTTTGAGATCTCTTGCTGCTCTTTTGTTGTGCTGAATGCTTAGGTTGGTCCATTTTTCAACCCATGTTCGAGGCAGTTTGCTTTATCCACATACTCAGAATTTTAAAAGGATTCTGTGAATTAAAGTATTTCACTTGTTCTGAGACAATAGATCCTGCTTATAAAACAGAAGGTGCTGAGACTTGGGTACTGTGTGATTTACTGCAAGCCCAAACCATTTCACTGAGGCTGACACCACAAGGGTATATGAAATTGTATTTAAATCACCCTCCCAGTGATTTAGAAGGACTAGTTAAATACCTGATTTAGAAACTAATAATTGAGCCGATGTGAGCTGGCAATTATGCATGCAGTAATTGCATGTGTTAGGAGCATGTATCATGAAAATGGGAACCAATGGGATTATCCCCGTTCTCAGGAGGTTTTAGAGATTGAGAGGAACAGCTAGTGTGGTTAAAAACAAAATTAGCTATGCATATGTAGAGATTATGAAGCGCAGGCACGCAAACAATGGAACTAATTCCCCAGTGCCAATGAGCTCGGGAGCACCCAACTGGGTGGCGGGTTGAGGTGGGACCTGGGCAGGAATTGCTGCCCTCCTGACACACAGGTGGCCGGGCGATGCGTGCAATATATGGAGTATGAGACAAAGCAGCTGTAAAAATAGATGCCAAACTCTTTCTCGGTGTCTAAAGGTCAAGTTTTATTTGCATAAAACAGAGCATTGCAACTTTGCGGTGATTTTGGTTTTATGGTGTCGTAGGCAGGGGGTGAGTGCCAAAGAAGTCAGTCCAGAAAAAGAGGTAGTTTCAAACGTTCACCAGTAGCACGTACATTTTCTTAGCAGAATTGCACAACTAGTAATAAAGCACTTCTCCCTAGATGTAACGCTCTCTCACATTCAGTTACACAGAACTTCCAAAGCTGTCTGTAATAAGGGTGTCTGCTGCCTGCAAAGTGTCCCAGTCCTTCTGGGTTCTTCTCGCCATCCTTCTTTGTCATTTGTAGGATAAAAATAGCAGAGGTTAAAGCAGTATCATTCGTTTGTTAGTGGTAGGTAGCGACAAGTTAAATAAGGATGCAATTCCTTTTTTGATTGAAAATGAATTTTTATTAATCTTAAAAAGGAAATTCATAGTATGATGTTCTTGAAGGTTGCACAGAGCCAGATGTCCAGGGCTGGTCATCAGAAGTGAGGAGTACCTTATGTGCCCTCTGAAGTTTTTGAATATCATGAAGTTTTTGAAAGTCAAGCACTATGTAACACAACCTGGGCTTCCAGTCTTACTTTTTCCTTTCTTATCATGGGTATCAGGAGTTCTTGCCTTACATCATGACTGGTGTAACAGTATGCTCAGTAACCCTGCCTAACAGAAAACCAACTGAAAAACAAAGTATTTTGGAAGCTGGGATCAACATTGAAAATGTCATGGGTGTTTTGGAGACATTCTGGCCTCGTTTCCCAGAAGGACCTTGGACCTTGATTGTAGGTAGCTTCTCTCCAATCCTGCCTCTGCCGTGCCTCTGTCTCCTGGATGGACCACAGACCCGCTCTGTGTCTGCAGCCGTTCCTCCTGCCCAGTCTCCTCCAGGCTGTTCTTCTCTGCCTTCCCTGGATGAAGCCTGCACCTGATTCATCGCCTTGCTCCGTCTGGGATTCCTGATGGACCTTGTTACAACCACCCACCTCTGGCCGTACAGTTCTAGGTCTGACTGACAGGCTGAATAAAGCAGTTGGGCCCTCGTGCATGATGGGCTTGGGAATGCCACTGGAATAGAAGTCTTTGGGAGTAATTAGCTCAACCATTTAAGCATGTTTAATGCTCTCTGTGGCCTTTACGTAGCTGCAAAGCACAAATGCAAACTGAAGCAAGTAACATCTATCCCAGCTTCATTATGTGTATTTGTAAGTAACTTGAACATCATTTTAAAAAGTGTAAACACTTTAAATTTTCAGTGTAAAACTAGAACTTTAATTCTAAATCCCAAATTAAGTTGTTCGGTGTTAAAACAAAGCCTGGCAAATAAATTAATCGGTACATTAAAAACTTCAAGAATTGGAAGACATCTCCCACTCTGTCTATGCTGAGGCCTGAGATGTCACTGAAATTTTGAAAGGAAAATGTTGCCTTAATGCAAAGTAAACTACTCTATTTAATTTTTTTTTCTAATCTGCATATTAATTACTGTCACACAGCTGATGCAGTGGGCTGCAGCTACATTCATCCCCTTTAAATCAGTTTAATCCTTTGCAAGCTTGCAAAAGTAATTATTCTGCATTTCCATCTAACACTGTGTAATAGAAACTTCAATCTGTTCAGCTCCTGCTCCAGACCCTTGGTGACCTTTTTGCTCACACACCAGCAACGCCGACTGCAATTAATTGCTTCTCTCCTTGGGAACCTGCTTGCATTGATCCGCTCTTCATAAAAGACGGTAAACTCTCACCTGCTGGATTACCCTTTAAATAATATCTCTCCCTCTCGTTTTCACTTCTATAAGTGCCAATATTTGGGTCATGCCTTTCCTGGCACAGCTTTCTTGTCCAGCATGTAGACCATATTGCCATTAATTTCTGGTGGCGCTCCCTGGCCTTGGCCAGCCCCGAGTCCTGCAGCTTCTCTGCATCTGCTCCCCGGGTTACGTTTCTGCCTTGGCAACGATGCATCCTGAGCCGCTTAATTTGTCCTTTGGCCGAGTTCTGCTGCTTTATCAGCCTGATTTAATTGACCATCTCGTGAACCTGAGGTGCGAGCCATTTCCTCTGACTGGGGGGCAGCGCATTACAGCGGGTAGAGCCACTTCGTGGTGGCCATGCAGCAAAACTATTAACGTGGCAGAGACCTCTCTTAAAAGGCTTGAATTCCATTCTACTTTAGGGTTGTGCAGTCCACAGAAAATTGCAGTAAATCACTTCTTCATGGATTTGGGTTTCAGATTCTCCCATTTATTCCCTGCCTCTTTTGCAAAAGTCATTTCCAATTCAGAGCTCAATGAGCCTGAGCTTTTCTTCTGTGACCATCATTAATACAATGATCACTCTTTCATGAGCATTGCTATTATCTTACCTGCCTTCCAGAAGCATTAAGAGAAAACAGCACAGATGTCACTTGATGTCAAAGATATATATTTTTGCATGACGTTCAGATGAACTGAATGACTTGCAGAGCTGTGGCTGTTTCTAACAAATGGCCCAGAATAATTGGAATTATCATTACAACATGCTTTTAGCTTTTCTTCTGGATACAGGTGACAGTTTATTGTAATCATTCGATGTCGCTAAACAAGGTATCAAAAATATGTAGCTCTATATAACAGGGCCATTGCACAACTTTTCAGCCTTCACAGGTGATTCAGAGATTAGTCCACCTACAATTTTTCTTGCATCACTTAGTATGTTATTTTTATGTGCATGTTTAATTTTTTTATATAATCCTAGTTCCTTTTTAATCTTTCAAGGACGGATAATTACAACTGTTTGAACCTACATGGAATCTCAGCCACGTTGAGAGCGGTGGGGATCCAGCAGTAACGCAGGAAGGTGAGCAGGATGGAGCTTCTTGCAACTGCTATTTTTAGATATATGCATATTCTTAACAAACAGAAACCATTTTATTATACATAATGAAATTAAAGAGCAATGGTAATCATTTACTTAGCATTATGAAATATTTCTGCAGCTCTAGGAATTGAAACCTCAGTTGGGGTCCTTAACAGCAGGTGCTTCCTACACACCTGAGAAATTACACCCCATCCACCCGTCTGCAAGTTGAATTCTGAGGTATTTTCATTGCCCAGTAAACTATTTTACCTGTAAAATATTGTGCCAAAACTGATCAAACTGTTACTGCACTGCAAATAAAAGACCTAGCGTCTTGGCAATGTGGGAGTGATGTAGAGGTGATGATCCTCAGCTGCCCACCCTGTCACGCTCTCCCCGTGGCTTTTGCCTTGTGAAGCAGCTCCTGAACTTCTCATTTGCATTCCGATAACATGAGATAATCCCGGATCACACTGCTGTTGTGTGTCGGGTTCAGTTCTTGCTTCAGGAGCAGCTGAGCTGTTTGTACAGCAGGAGAGGGAGCCCTTATGGGAGGTGGGATCAGCAGCTGCTGCAGCCGCCTGGGCACGCTGCCTCTTCACCGGTCAGAGCCTTGCAACTCTGAAAATGGAAATTTGGCCCCAAATGGACAAGATAAAAGGAAAAGAAGTGTTGATCTCCCGACACAGTCGCTGTTGGATCAGTTCATTACTTCCTGAGCTCAAAAAGAGTTTTGTTGACAATTCAGAGGCCAAACTCAGTGCACGTTCCCACCACGGGACTGGAAGACAGAGCAGTCTAGATGAATATGGCAAAATGTGACATAAAATCAAATTTTCAAACACTCAAGCAATAGGTTTCGTTCTGTATAAAGGAGAAACCCATCTGGCGGCTGCTGATGATTCAAAATGTCAAAGATTACATGTTAATTGACTCTCTAGCAAGAAGTTGCTTATTACCTTTCAGTGAAGTCTGTGCACAAGATGAATTGAGCTTTGAGAAACGTGTGGAACAGCCGTGGAAGTGCTCTAATGGGAAAAAAAACATCATGTGCAAAGGACATCAAAAGTCTGACCCTGTTTGCTGTTCTGCATCATTCTTTCTCCCTTTCTAGTTTCTAATACTTCCAGCCCCGCTGTGCGGCTTTTTAATTAACTGCTCTTATTTTATAAAAATGGTGGGGGTGACGCTGCCCCAACCTTCTGTCACTGGGTGTATAGATTGGAAAAAATGGTTTCTCGTCACAAACACGAGATGCAGAAGTAACAAAGGAATAGAAAGAAAAAACTAACCCTGCTTTCTAAACCATCAGGTCCCTCTGATTCTGATCCAAAACCCAGTGAAAGAAAGGCGATCCTTTTTCCATCGGCTTCTTCTCTTCTTTGGAGAGAGCCCTCTGTTCGAACAAGTGCCAGCTGTTCTCCTTTAGTGATTGTAATTGGTAACAGCGCTGCTGTAGCTAAGGATAAAGGAAGCAGCATTCAATGTCTCCATGGGAAAAGAGAATGCCCTCGTAACATCTTGTCCCCTGTGTTCACAATAGCAACATGTAGTGAACGTTTGCCGAGGGTATGATGGTTGAATGCTGGATGTGCTCCATTAAGGCCCCGCAGCCTGCTCTGAGGGCTCGGTGGAGTCAATAGGCTGGTATTGGCATCTCTAGCTATGATGACTTAATCCTTGTTTTGCACTTGCCTGCATCCATTTATTTGGGAAGATCAAAGTGCTGGAAATTAGGAAACTCATTAAGGCTCCCAGCCCCTTCCTGGAATCAGCATCCTGAACAGGTGCTGAGATACTCTGTCGTGGATACTGCACATTAAGTGAATAGAGCAATTTTGTCTGAATGCATGGAGTGTGTGCCCCCCCTTGTTGCAGGAGGGAGGGAGAGGGGCTGCAAGCTGCTGTCAGGGTCCGAGGGAGCTCCAGAACATTTTGCGCTGCCCCTCACAAACAGACCCACCTCTTCCAAGCCTCTGAGGAAGGAGGCAGGATTCTTTTCTTTACCAGACTCTGCAAAGAAGTTTGTGATGCTTCAGCAGAGAAGTTGGGCAGGCGGCATGTCCTGTGTGCACCAACCTCACCGGGGGCTACAGGAAAGGTGGGGAGGGACTCTGAGGGTGAGTGTAGTGATAAGATGAGGTGTAATGGTTTTAAACTGAAAAAGAGGAGTTTTAGATTAGATATTAGGAAGAAATTCTTTACTGTGAGGGTGGTGAGGCACTGGAACAGGTTGCCCAGAGAAGCTGTGGATGCCCCATCCCTGGAAGTGTTGAAAGCCAGGCTGGATGGGGCTTTGAGCAACCTGGTCTGGTGGGAGGTGTCCCTGCCCATGGCAGGCGGTTGGAACTTGATGATCCTTAAGTTCCCTTCCAACCCAAACCATTCTATGATTCTATCCTGGACAGGTTTAGGGAAGGCTCCAGCAGTCCTGGGGGTTACACTGCACCCTGCCAGCTCAGGCTCAAAAGCCCATTAAGGGAAACTCATAGTTCTTTCCATCTGTGGTCTTTTATTGTCCGTCCTAAAATCTGGCATTGCCTCCTATCGTTTTTGCTAAAAGAAGAGAAGGTTTTCCCCCCCACCCCAGCACCCTGGAGACAACATTATCATACAAGCTTCAGCTGGGTGCTGAGCCCGAAGCAGCATTTAGAGTCCGTGCTTTCTGAAGCGCGGTGGATCCAGATATGTAACCAGAGGAAAAGCCACCAGCAGCATCAGATGTGCACATCACTGGGCATCATTAACATACAGCTCCTTCTGCGGGGGACAAGAGCGCAGACCGCACACCGAAAAGTGGCAGATTTCTGTTATCGGAGGGTGAAGGGAATGACAGGGCACGCCAGCATTTGTCACAGCCGTGTCAGGGACTGAATGACAAAGGAAGGACAGCGATGTGCCTCTCCAGGCAGATAGTTAAAGATAGCAGCCTGGAGTCAGAGCCACTCTTGTCACTCAGCCATTGTGAGATGCCACAAAGAAGCCGGGCGGCTGCCCCGCCGTTTAGAAGCAGCATGAATTATTAATGGTGTGCTTGTAAAAGTGAAGTTGCCAAACTAAAAAAAAAAGAAAAAAAAAAAGAAAAGGGGAGAAAAAAAAAAAGCCAGCATGCTCTGCTGCAAGTACAGCGATAACAATTCCCTCCCCTCTCCTTCCCTCGTTTTAATCAGAAGATGGAGCATTCTGGGTTGGTTGCTTCTATTTCCATTTAATAAGAGAGTGGGGTTGGAGTGACACAGCCTGGGTTCTGAACAGATTCTACACGTTTTTTTCCCCAGTAAATATTTTCGGTCTCTTTCTCCGTTTACAAAACCCTCTATATAAAATTCTGAACGTGAGCGTTAAAGTTTCTCTCCCTCCAAGCCCCTTCCAATAATATAAGTTCTGTCTCTTTTTTTTTTTTTGTTCCCTGAAAAGTTTCTCACCTTGTGCAAAGTGGCAAGATCGGGTCTACTCTGTTGTTAAATTTTAAGTGGAATACCAATTTTTCTCCGCACAAAGTATGGGAGTTTGCAAGTCATGAATTGCATTTTAAAGTTTAATCGCTGCCAGCCTGTTGTCCAGAGAAATTTCTCCTTCAGTGCTCAAACTGAAAGGCAGCTGTGTAGACAGGCAGTAAATAACAAACTTGAGATGATTGGCGTTAGTGTTTTCAAAGGAATCAAGAATTTATAACCTATTACATCGTAGCAGTTCTCTTCTAAATCCTGGCTGCAGGATTTCTTTGAATCAGCGATGGGCTTGTGCTCGCCTTTAATTTTTTCTCAAGTGCTCTTCGCTCCCTTCCTTCTATTTCACCCTCACAAAGACACGCGTCTTGGGTCTGACAGCCTGGAAACATGCTTGAGGGGGTAAAATTAGCCCCTTTTTTCACCTCCTTTGTGTGTGGGGTGCGCTTGTAATGCTGGAGATGGTGTGTAACTGCGCTGACGGGGAAGTTCTGAGTCACCATTTCCATAAATGAGGTTTGTAGGAGAGCGTGGGGACCCCTCTGGGTGTGAGCCCGTGCTCTGCTGGGTCGAGGGAAACGCTCTGTGTGTCTGTCTTCCAGTTCATGCTGGTTTTCTGTCAAGTGTTTGTTTGTTCCTGGCCCTCTCTAATCCTCAGCTTACAAAATGCCTTGTGTATCCCATCTCCTCCCAGCTCCTGCCCTGTGCAGCCCTAGGAAGGCAGCTGAGCCCATCCACAGTGCAACAAAACATGAGAAAAACAGCAAAGGGCATCAGCAGCACCGTGTTGGAGATCACAGTGAATCCCTGGATGCGATGGTTTGTTGTTAAGTTCATACTCGATAGTCCTTCTGTGGGGTTGTTTTACAGAGCTCTGAATGCTTTCCCTCAGGAGCAGCAAGGATAAATTTCACACCAGTGTAAGGAAGGGCTGCGATAAATCCGTGTGAGGTTAAATGTGATATAAATATCTGTGTTAACAAAAGAGCAGCTGGCAGCAGCTTTAGCTCGCAGGGTGAGAAATGGCCTCAAGTTGTACCAAGGGAGGTTTAGGTTGGGTATTAGGAAAAATTTCTGCACCAAAAGGGTTACCGAGCACTGGCACAGGCAGCCCAGGGAAGTGGTGGAATTGCCCCCCCTGGAGGTATTTAAAAGATGGGTAGACACGGCGCTGAGGGGCATGGTTTAGTGATGGTTTTGTCCGTATTAGGTTGATGGGTGGACTCGATGATCTGAAAGGTCCCTTCCAAAAGAGACAATTCCATGATTCTATGAGTGAGATACACGTGGTCTGGCAGCAGCATGAGCAATCTGTGCGGGAGGAGATATGTCCTGCAGCCCTCCCACCACTGGTCCCCAGGACTGGAAGTTGAGGAGGAGTGGACCCTTGGGCATGGGATATTGCCTAGGTGGGTTTATGGGCAGACAGATAAACAGAGGATTTGTGTTTATGGCATTTCCTGGCACCTTCCAGTAGCATTATGTACAAACATGTATTTAAAGGAAAAATAAAATCCTCACCTCCCACAAGAAGTGAATAGAAATACATCTTTTGCTACTGCAATGCTGCCTGCAACATAAATAGAGCTTCACGCTCATCCAAGAGCTCTTTCACAGCTATTTAAACAGACACGATAAACTATTCTCAGTAGTACATAATAAACATTTCTTTGCATGATTCTGACTGACAAACAAGCCAAAATGAATGTATACTCCAGCCAACTATGGAATAAAACTGAAACTTTTTCATTTTTTCAGTTTAGTTTCATTGCACCACATTTTCAGATGTCATTTTGAGATACCGTTTGTTTTTTTTCAAATAATTTTAAAATTAAACGAGTCCTCTTCAGTCTAGAGAAAGTGACCAGAAATATCACCTTGTTTTTCTCGGTCCTGCCCCACGCCGGTGCAGTCCTGGGTCCCTGGTCATGACACTAAGGGTCGTGGGTTTGTTTAAGACTGGAAAAGCAGAGAGGACCTCAGCCCAGCCTTTTCCTGAGGCCTCGGTAACCCCTGCTCTGCACAGGCTGAGCAGTTGCGTTTTCTGATTGTACGGGATGCTTTATGCATGAAATACTGTGAGAAACAGAAAGCAATTTTCCTTTCAAAATGTTGGCACCATTACATCCAGCTGAGACACGGCTGCACAGGAATATATGAAAATGAAAACTTACTTAGAAAGACAAGAAGGGACTTAAACTAAATTCCTAGGCTCAGGAATTTACAGAATTTTCCAAATTATTCTGCCTCATCCATCTCTACTCACTGGCCCAATGACCGGGACATCAGTGTGACTAGAGAGATCATCTCTGTAGCTAAATATGACAAAAGGGCTTTCTAACAGCGTAGTAAGTAAAAGTCATTCTCTGTGGGAAAGATGAAGAAGTGACTCATTTACCTTGTTTTATGGAGTTGTCTTCCAATAATAATTTCCTTACAATTTGCCCTGTTGGGAAGGTACTGTGCGCAGGGGAGTCTTGAATCTCTCTACCTCTGCCATCAACAATACATAAAAAAAGAAAGGGGTGGGGGGCAGCCTATAATAACAAATCTTTTACTCACAACAGCTTTCATGTAGAGCTTGCAAAGTGGTGTCTCTATGATATGACAGCCCGCTTCAGCAGTTCGAGGTGGTGTATTGGTAGCAGGACAGAAGCAGACCAGTCCCTTGGCACTGGGCAGGCTGCCGTCCGCTCTTGGTGCAGGCAACATTGGCCAATATGCACTTTAATCTAAAAATATAAATTAGATTTTTACACAAGCCAGATAAAAACTTTCCATTAGTGTATTCTTTAGCTCTTGGCTTGGAGTGCTGTGGATGGGAAAGCTCACCAGTAGTATATCCCCAACTCCTTAGCCTTGTCATTCAGAGTATAAATATAGACCTGTAAGAATGATGTGAGTTGCTGTTTCTTTCCCTCCTCCAAGGCACTTAGTCCCTGTATGACACGCGTAGAAGAAAAATCAAATGTTATTGTTCCTGCCTGAGACAGCATCATTGAGATTCACAGCGATGACAGTATCTGAAAGAGCTTTGTTTTCTGTTACCTACTCGTGGCTGCTGCTATTTCAAATGAACCAGAACTACTTTTGAGTTTCATCCTTCTGAGTTATCACACTTTCCCCTGCTGGGCTGAATGTAGCAAAAACTCCATCAAGAAACTGGCAAAACTTTGACATGAAGCTTTTAAAGAGAATGCTTAAGGAGATGAGCACACACACCAGACGCACCCAGGGCCATCTCCTCCTTCAGGCTTTATTCTTAAGGTAATTTATCTGCAGTTTCTGAACAGGTTTCCTGTCTTCCTTTCATGAAGTGATTGGGATAGTCAAGCTTCTTGTTTTATGCCTGAGTGAAGACTAGTGGTTTCACCAAAGTGGAATACTTGTCACCTTCTGAAAATCAGAGCACATCCCAGCTATTTGAGTAAGACACTAGATTGGGCTTTTGCAAAAACCTGCTATTTTGGAAAGGAAAAAAAGAAGCTTTCTTAATATATATAAATCTGTGAGTATCACTGTCTGAGTGCTGCCAAGTGTATCTTTTCTTTCCTAAAAAAAAAGTTATTTTTCTTGAGTAACTTGACCTTCTCATAAATTAAGGAAATGTGTTTATCAGGTCAAGTTTTCCACTCGGACTTGACCAACATTCTGCCTGTTTTTGCTAGCAGTGTATTTGACCTCTTGCCCTTAATTTAAAGAAGGTATTTTGCTTACAGAGACATTTATCTAACAGGGACCTGTAAGGGAAGAAAAAATTTGGTTTACAGATGGCTTGATTCCCTCAAGGTACGCGAATCAATCACATAAATCGTAGTGTGTCCTACACTTCAGCTTCAATCAATAGGGGATTAAAACTCCAGAATCAGTGTGGGGAAGATAAATGCCCATACTGATGCTACTAATAACACCTGGGATTACTAAAAATGTACAGACGCTTTAAAAAATCTCACTTTTTTGTGCTTATTTGTCTTGTTTGGTGTTTCCACTGTTCCTCTCTGTTAGGAGGGTGAGAACAGAGGAGGAACTTTGACTTATTCTAACCTGCTGCCAGGCATTGCTAAAAAGGTTTATTTCCTGCAACCCGGTACCCTCTGTGTTGTGTCTGGATTCGCCTGGCTGCAGCAGAATATTAACACGAAAGTAACTCGTGAGCAAAATTAAGAAGGACCTAGTTTAATACAGATTTTTTAGAGGGTCTCTACTCTACCATGCTGGTCCTTGTTCTGCCACATTCTCCTTATGTTGCCCTGGGCAAATCACTTAGGTAAAAGTCACCCATGATCCCATGTGTGCAACATCCCCAATTTCAAAGCAGGTATTTCCACAGGGCAATTCAGGATGTGTTAGTACCACTGATTTGGCAGACCTCTCCTTTGTCCCCAAGTTTGTGGTCCACCCCCAGCCTCACCAACTGCCCACTAGGTTTTTCTCCCTCTGCAGTGATTAATCTCTTTTAGAATAGTTTGACATCCATTAAGATCTGTATAGCTGGGGGACAGGGATCATTCTGGTGCCTCCACAGAAAATCATCTCTGGGAGCAGGATCCCTCTCCCAGGGCGTGAACAATGTTCTGGTAGAAGATGAGGGGTTTTTTTTCACACTGACTGGGAGCAGCCTGGAGGCAAACAAGGGAAATATAAGGGCTTGATGCAGTGTGGCATGTTATGCTTGTTGTTCTGCTGTGTGGTCAGAGTATTTGGTCTTCTTGCAGACATGATACCTACGTTGTGTCATCTCTGTTCAGATGAGTCAATGTTGTGTCTTGACTACCTTTCCCATAGCATGTCCAGGGTCTGGGAGACCTGCATTCAATTCTTTCCCCAGGACAAGAAGACTCAAACTTACATCCCCATCACTGGGTTGTGGCATTGTCTGTAAAAGTCATTTGGTTCACAACGAAAGCCACCAAGCCACATGGGACAGCAAAGAGCAGGAGGCCTTACTTTGTGGAGTGGGAAGATAACAGTGTCCTGGTCCCTGCTGCAGAGACCCTTTCACTGTTTGATATTGGACAGGACATTTCAGCCCATTTCACAGGCACTCCTTGGAAACACTTAATGGTCAGTCTCTTTTCTCCAACCTTTTGTTTTTCATAAAGGGCTGGAGAGTCCTTTCCACAAGTCAGAGCCTGATCAGTGTAATGACATCATAAGATGGAAATTATGAACTCAGTATGTAAAAAACCGCCTACCTGTTGCCTACCCCCGTAATGATATTTTACTAATACTTCTGTCTCTAGAGCTGAATCTATAACTTCACTTGAGGCTGATACTGAACATTTTCTGCTTCTGATATATGAATTTAAAAAAGAGACAGAAGTAGGTCTCTATTTTTTAAATGTGGAAAATACTGTTTAAAGAAAGGACCTTTCTTCACTGGGATTAAGATCTGCTGCCTTAGCATTTACTGCATCTTCTGACAGGCCTTCCAGTCCCAGAAAAGCCAGACTTTCTTATATACATTTCTTGCTGGTCCACATCTATTATCACGTATTTTGCTCTTTTGTATTTAGAAATTGGAGCTTAAATAATATATTTCTTCAGAAATGAAATTGGTAGAATATATTATGCCACATCAAACATGATTTCCATATCAGTGTGCTTTTGAGCTAATAAATCCATTGCAGTTGTTAGTGAGTTTTATAATGATCTCTTGTCTACTTTAGATGGTTGTCATTGATTTTGAAAAGTGCTTGATGTACATGAAATATGGTTTTGTAGATTGTGTGGTTTAAACTTTGGAGACTTCTGCTTTAATTTATTACAGCTCTCAAATGCTTTTGGCAAAGGAAGGAGTCTGCCTCGTGTAGGTCTGAAACCAGATGCAATTAAGAATATTTTCCATCAGCAGGACTCCATCCCCACTCTTTACATGATTGGTTTTGTATCATCATTTTCTGTGACAACTGTTGGAGGGAATTGTTGTCTGTCCTCACTGCAGTCTCTCAGTGACTGCAAATCTTATAAGTGAAGCTTTGTAGTGAATTTTGACTCTCCAAAGACAAGATCAGCTTTAGCCAAGGCGTCCTGGCAGATGATGAGCCAACCTGTTTGTAGACATCTCTGAGCACTATGGCCTTCACAATTCTCACAGGCAGTTTTCTCACCTGAACTGGCATCTTCTCACAGAAGCCACCCTGGTAGACTCTCCAATACCCAATACAGGTGGGTTCACCTTGGAGATCCACCAAACTCCCACTCAGCCAGTCGTGCAGTCCCAGGGCAGGGGCTGGGACAGCAGTTTCTGTCTCTGTCTGGAGTGTCAGGGCTCTCCCAGTGCTCTTGTGCCTCTGGGCTCCTCTGTCCTGTGCAAATGAGTCTTTTATCATATAACCTAATATTATACCCTGGTCAAAACAATACCATGTTATTTTGTATAATCTAGAAAAGCACATATTCTAGTCCTGGCAAAGGATGTCACACACCCTGTGTTTAATAAATTTGTCTCCCTTGCCCTGTTTTACAGGACTGTTCACTTTGTGACAGCCTCCAGTCTTCCTTAGCATTATCTTAGGCAAACAGTTCAACTACAATCACATCTTCTGTGAGACCTGCTCTCACTACTGCGTCAGCAAAACCTTTATATGATTACAAATACTAATCAATGTCTACAGCAAGGTCTGCAGCTTCGCATCTTCAGTAGGCTGCATGCTGCTTTTCACACATCCCAGGATCATTTTTGGTTTTTCGCACACCAGGACATTGTTGACTCAGCTCCAACTTGTGACTCACTATATCCCCCATCTCCTTTTCTGAATAGCTACTGCCTGGGGTGTTAGTCCATATTGTGTGTTTGTACAGTGGATTTTTCCTACCCCGCATGCTTTCATATTGAGTTTCACCCTGCATATTTCAGATGTCAAGATCATCTGAGAATTTGACCTTGTTCTCAAAGAGGCTCAGCAGTGCCTTCATGCCATTTGAAAATTCATTAACGACTCACTGTTAAACACTGAGCAGAAGGATGGCACCCCACCCGATGCATTTTTCCCAAATTGGCAACAAACTACTGGTTAAAGTCTGGACGAACAGTATGAACGATACTAGTGTGAAACCAGGTATGGTGTCCTACTTTTTTTGCCCCTGCTATGCATGATTCTGTCTAGAATGTGCTCTTTCTTATTTATAATATAATATCTTGGAAAATAGTGTCAAAACCCCTGCCAATTAAAATGTATGATAGCCAAAACTTCTTTGCTGCCATGTGAACTTGTGTCTAGTTTTGGAAGGTAATTAGATAGGTTCAGTCATGATTTAATTCTTGGCACTTTGGTATTTTTCTTACCTAACTCCTTCTTATCTTCTGGATTCTTTCACAGAGCTGATCTGATGATTTGATCCAGAAATTCATCATGGATTTAAGCCAAGCCGAAAGGCCTGTATTTTTACCAGGTTCTCTCTATTCCTTCTTTTCAGGACTGGGAATTCTTGTGACCTTCACAGTCTGTTGGTTGTTCATCTACCCTTTACAAATTCTCTCTGCTGACCACCAACAGACCCCAAGGTTAATCTCATAAGGCCAAACTGTATTGACCATATCGAAGGCTAAAATGAATTGTTTAAACACAGAGTGGCGTTTGGGATGCCTGAGCATGTCTAAGCATCTGCATGGTGTGTGGGATGTACGACATCTTTCTGTACCAGCAGCTGGTGGTGGGGTGAACATCTCACATAACTCTAGCTGCCTATGGCTACGTGGTGCAGTCAAAGGCCAGCTGTATGTACCTGTGACAATAAGGACTCCCTGGAACTTTCTCTTTTCCATGCTGAACAAGCCCAACTCTCTCAGCCTGCTCTCACAGGAGAGGAGTACCAGCCCTCTGATCGTTTTTGTGGTCCTCCTCTGGACCAACTCCAACAGGTCCATGTCAAGTCTGTCCTCTGGAAATGCAAATTCCCTTCCTTCTACGAGAATCAAAACGTATCATTTCATGATCACTGTGCCCAAGACGGCCTGCAACCATAACATCACCCACAAGTCCTTTTCTGCTGGCAAACAAGAGGTCCAGCAGGGCACCTTCCTTAGTTGGCTCATTCACCAGCTGTGTCAGGAAGTTATTTTCCACATACTCCCCCATCCCCCATGACTCTTACTTCTCGACTGTATTGAATTTCTAGTAGACATCTGATAAGTCGAAGTCCTCCGTGAGAACAAGGGTAAGTGATTGTGACATTTCTCACAGCTACTAATAGAATATTTCATCTGCATTTTCATCCTGGTTGGGTGGCCTATAACAGACTCCCACCATGATATCTGCATCGTTGGCCTTTTCCCCGATTCTTAGCCATCAACAATCAACCCTTTCATCTCCATTGTCAAGCTCTAGACAGTCAAAACACTCTTTAGCACACAGGGCTACCCAACCACCTCTCCTTCCTTTCCTATCCTTTTTGAAGAGTTTATAGCCATCCACTGCAGCACTCCAGCTGTGTGAGTCATCCCACCGTGTTTCTGTTATGGCCACTCTTTCATAGTTTTCCAGCTGCACAATGGCTTCCATCTCCTTCTGTGTGTTGTCCATGCTGCGTGCACCAGTGTAGATTCACTTCAGCTGGGCTATTGGTCCCACCAACTTTATTGTGGGAGAAGCTTTAATTCCTGTGGGACTGTTCTCAGGTGTTTCTGTAGTTTCTAACATATCAACAACCCTTATGTCTTTGCTACCACGTAGACCTTACTGGCACACTGTCCTTCAAACATTGGCGTGATGCCCCCAGACTTATCTCTATCAAGCCTGGTTTTATCCCTTTCCCCTTTCAAATCTAGTTTAAAGCTCTTTCAGTGAGCCCTGCTAACTGAGGGGTAGATACCATTGGTCCTTGGCAGAGTTACAGCACCCGTCCTGCGTGCCCCTCCACACAAACTGCCACTCCATGCCCCTGTTTGCCCGACCTGTTTGTGATGCTCCACAGGGGTTTCTTTACTATGTGAACAGCTTGGCCAGCATTGCTCCTGGCACCACCCAGGTCTTCTCAGCCTCTGTCACATGAGCTGTGGGCTTCTGGTGGGTCTCTCCACTCCCCTGAGGTTCTCCTGGTTTGGGAAACCCCTCTGTGCACCACACTAGAGTTGTCTGTTGCCGATCGTGCTGGTGCTGCTTGTCTCCACAACTGACTTTTCATTTGTTTCTTTCATTTTTCTCCTTCCATTTGCTTCATTTGCTGTCAAAATACAAAGTTTCTGGCAACTCTTTCCCTCTCTATCTAATCTCTTCTAGGGCTTCTCTGCTGAGCATTAAGAGAACTTGCATTTCCAATCCACTACACCCAGTAGACAACACAGTGCTGTGGGGCAGATATAAATCAAATTTTTCAAGTAAATTATGGAAACTCAGTGTTGAAGATTATCGGCATGTAGCTGTTTAGAATTTACTTCAATGACTTCATCATGAAAGAATATCTAAGTAGCTCAAATAATTAAACCAAACCAAGTTTTCTGCTCCCACCTCTTAAATAATGCCAAATGCAAACTGGTTTTTGTTGCATCTCCAAAATTGAAAGCAAATTCTCCATAAAAAATTAATTGCTTTAACCTGGCTTTGCCCTTACTCATAAGAAATAACTATATTGGCTGTAGGCCTGCGGCCATGAAAACAGCGCGATATTGAAAATCTTTACTTCTTTCAAGCTTCTCTTTTGATCATCATCATGCTGGCTCCATTAATAACTCTTTAGGTTACTGGAATTTGTGCTTTGAGAATGGAAAGAAAGTCCTTCCTCTTTAATTGCACCCCAACTTTTCTTGGTTTTCTTTTTGTTGCCATTTTATTAAGCTGTTTCTGACAGAAGGCACTGGTGATTCTAGTTCCAGCAAAATCCTTGGCAAGTAAATATTCACGGACCTTTAAAAGGCTGGTACTGAGGTAGTAGACCTTAGTAGACCTCCCTCCTCTTTGGTAATAGCACAGTGTTTTGACAGCATGGAAATGGCACATATCTTTAATAGTATACACTTAAAAGCAGGGGTTAACACAAAATCAATGCAACTTTCAACCAGAATAAACACACAGCACATGATGCACTCTACCCATTTTTAAGTTTCACATTTGTGTGATATAAAACCTGTTTTTCTGTTAGTTATGAGAAGTCACCACCAACTTTCTGCTATGAGCAATAAAAGCAGTACTGCGGCATTTATGCTATTATTGTAGTCTCAAACTCAGTTTATGCTGTTTTTTCAATTTGCTTCATGGTGATTTTTTTTCTATTAACAATGCAATTTCACATCATGAAAATTAGTTGTTGTTAATTAAATGCATTAGCCTGCAGTGCTTGTTAAAGCTCTAATTCAGTCCAATCATTAAACAGATGCTTAATTCTTGTGTATTTTTCAGGTCAGTCACAAATAAAGACAATTTCCTGACTCATGGGTCACTGTGCTTTGGTACCCTGGAAGATCAGGCTGCATTACGTGACTTGACTTGGAATACAGGACTAGAAGGATCTTGAGACTCTGCCTCCCACAGAGGTACACACAGTTCCTTAGCCTTGTACTCTGCTGATCGGGATCCATCTCAAAACTTTGTTCTTGTTATTGATGTTTACTGTGTGTGATTCAGGCTTTCATTGCTCTGAGATTTGGAAACTTTCTCCTGGTTTCTATCTAAATGTATTCACCCCCAGTTTGTTTGTCTTGCATTAACCTAGTTCTCCCCTCTGGAACTAAAAAAATTGAAGTAATTTTTAATAAAATCTTTCTTCCTTTTGTCCTGACAGCTTGAACAAACTGGTTTGCTTTTGTACAGCAACCCAGCTGCACTGCTGGCCTTCTCTTCACCATGCCCAGTTTGGATTCTCTGGTGTGGGACCTCACTGGCTCAGAGGACAGCAGGTGAGGTTTCTCCAGGAATAAGGACACCAAGGTACTGTGAGATACAGGGACACATACTGGAAAAATCTCATCTCATTTGTCTGAGAAACACCTTTACCCTTCTCACAGATGCAGCAGGGATGACTCTCAGTCCCTCGCGATGGGCAATTACAAACCAGCCTCAGTTGTTCCAAGTTATTGCTGCCCTATATAAGCTATTCCACTAACTAATTGACCTGACAACTAAATACCACTGATCACTTCCAAGAAGCACACTTAAATTTCCACTCTTACTGACCTTACTTTAACACATTCTCTGAATATTATCACCATCTCTGTCAGGTGGTTGTTCTTTGTACCGTAATGCTGTAAATTCCTTTAGCTCTTTTTCCTGTGTCACACCTTGAAATTTTCCTGTTGGACTTGCAGCCTTTGTCTGGCATTATTCCACTTTATCTCAGAATTTTGGATGCCAATGTAGATCCTATTTCTGCATGTCAAAGCATTTGCAAGGGCCAGCAGGAAATGTGCCACTGTATAGAATCCTGTTCTCCAGGCAGAGCATGCATTAGGCAAAAGAAATAGGAGAAATGTTTCCTATAACACCTGCAAAAAAAAAGGCAAAAAAAGAAAAAGAAAAGAAAAAAAATTTTTTGAAAAGAGCTTCATGGAAGAGTTGCTTCATGTTGTATAAACTCTTGAGGACAGCCTGTGAAAGCAACAAAATTTAACAGAAGGTTTAGAAACCATTGTGTCATTTAAGTAAACTGTGGCTCCTCTGCAGTGCTCCAAGTTAATTTATTGATTTTATGTCTTAATAGATATCCATAGGGAAAATGTATACATTAATGCATACTTATGTATAAAATAAAAACAAGCAAGAACTAAACCAGTCACTATTAAGAATTAAGTTTTTGAAGACTGTAAGAAAACACTGTGGAGGTAAAATAGGTGCTGTACTCACATCTCTATGAAACATTGTACTCGTTCAAATCAATTATGCTTTTACAGATGTGATTTCATAAAGGGATAATTAGTTCATGTCTGAAATTGCATCAGCAAAACCAATCTATTTTAATTGTTTCTATATCAGTGAACTGCATCACTTTTTTTTTTCTAGCCACAAAACAAATTTAATCAACTCTGCCAAATAAGAAGTCATTTGTCACTTGAAAGATGAAATTGTTTATTTTTCTGTCAGCCAAAAAAAAATATTTCCCTATATCTGCATGCATACATTTTTTGCATTTATAAATGCACCCGTTTTTGGCCTTTTTAAAAATCCAGTGCAGAATCATGTAGGTGACTCTCCTTCTCTTCCATTACCTTTCATAGAAGTTGCTCTTGGGTGTGCAAAGGCTGTGCATGACATAAGTTCTGCTGACTCCTATTCAAAGGCTTCTTTAACCAGGTGAAATTAAAAATCTCTGCCTGCAAGGTCGTTTTTGAAAGTCACATATGACACATGAATGATGAAACACTGCCTTTTGTTTTTCTCAGGAGGAATTTATTAAAGGGACCAAACTAATACAAAGGTGAGGAAGCTCAGTGGATAAACAGCACATTTTGAGTGAAATTCAGTCAAAATGTGGTAGATATTTCCCAATATACATGAATATGGGAGGTGTGCCCCACAGACTTTGCTCCAGCCCAACAGAGTGGGTGGATGTGGATGGACAGACCCATACAGGATGCACTTTGCAAACTACAGGCTCCAAGGGCAGTGAATTTGCCCAGTCCCCTGCAGTCAGCAAGCACAAACCAGTGCCCTACAACCAGCACTGGGAGCTGTGGGTCTGCCCCATCCAGCCTGGCCATGCTGGCACTTGAGAGGGAGCAGAGCACATCACCAGTCCTCACTTTCTAGTCTTCTCTGTGCCATGACTTCTCTGTTGCACAATGGACCAGGTGCTCTAATTCATGTGGGTAGAGTTGTCAGCCCTATTGGTGACTTTTTTAACCTTATGATGAAGGTTGGACGCTAGTGAACCTTTCTACAGACCTCTCCATCACCATTCCTGCCCTACCTGTTCTCCAGTTCTCCATTCATTTGCATACCAAGGCTGCCTCTGTAATTCCCAGAGTACTCTTGGGCACAGGAATGTGGCTTGATGTGCTGGTAAATCCCTAGACTGTTGCCTGTCCAGAATTTGTCCTGTTCCAACTTGCGCAGTCCCCAGCAGCCCCTGGATGAAATTCAGCAGCTGGCATGATCCAGGGATCATTCCCCAAAGTGGTTTGTGTGCAGCCACCTTATTTTGGGGACTAACCATGGTTTACTAGCAGGGGTGCAGGGTGATGTGTAACACTTGACTTCGAGACCCAGGAATATGTATTTGTCACCGTAGGCAGCCAACATGTCCCATGACATCCTTCTCTCTGTGCCTGTCAGCTGCCCTTGTGGCATCTGCCATTTCAAATCTCAGCTAAGGCAATAGACCCTTATTCCCTCTCAGTTCAAACCATTTTCAAAAGGCTCCTGCATGTCAAGATCATGTCTGTGCTCAGATGTGAGCTAATCCCATCCCTCAGCCCATCAGGGATGTAGCTGCCGACAGAAACATTAACTGCAACAACAACTAGTCAGAATTTTTCTCTAGAATATGAACAGTAGAGATCTATTTATTGGTGTATTTCTTTCCTCGACCTTGGAATACAATAATCTGATTAAATTCTTATTTATTTTTTCTTTCTTATATTGTTGCTGCTCAATGAGACAATTGGAATAGCTGAAATCTACCCATGGTATTTTGAATCGTGTCTTTTCTGATAAGACTTAGACCTCTGGAGTAAAGGGCAGGGATTTGCAGCACGACTCTCAGCACTCTTTGCACATTGATAGCTGGGTAATTGGGAAAACAAGGGCAATTCAGACCCTGATTCACATTGGATTTACCTGCAGTGGCTGAAGAGGTTACCAGCCTGGAAGATAAACTCTTCAATTGTTGCAGCTAAATCAGAGATGATTGTGAATCTAAGTTGTCAGCCTGCACAGTTTGCAGCGTGATGTTTTAATGTAAACTGAGATTGATAGCGGTTTACATTTACTGGCAATAGTGAAATCAGCCCCACACCTAATCAATAATCTGGCAGGGACATTTGGGGGTGGCAGGCTTTTAAATCACCCTGACCTGAAGTGCCAAATCTTGTGAAAAAGGTGGGTTTAAGGACAGGGCTTTAATATCTGACTCTGAATTCGCAAGTCCACGTTCATCAGCCCTGTGGATTTCGGTGGCCTCATGAGAAATAGCTGACCTGTGATAGTGTGATAAGTATTTTTCCTCTGTACAACTTCTCTTCATATCTCTTGATCTCATGAGAGATCTTGTCAAATCAGAAGATTGGAGTAGATTTATTGAAGTCGGTGAAAAAAAAAAGAGCTGGCTAATTAAAACCCAATTAGTATGATGGCAGTTCTATCTAACACTTTAGAAGAAATTTTTAAGGAAAATATAGACATACAGAGAAATGAATGAATATGCTGCAAGGCTTTGTCAAAAATTGGTTCCCCAGAATAATCTGAAGTCTTCTTTGATAAAATATGAGATTCTCTAAATAAGTCAGCAATGCATTCCTCTCTTGACACGTAAGAAATTATTACTTAAGATAAATAAATTGAGTATTAGTAAAGAACTGTGAACTGAGTAGGAATGAAATTAAAAGAAAATTAAGAATAGGTTGTGGTGAGGATTAAATCATCACAGAAGAATAAAGGTGTCTGTCTTTGGAAACTAGTATGTAAAGGCATACATTAAAAACCTCTATGGAAAAAAACAGGAGTAAACTTATGAAAATTACTTATGAGAAAAATTAAGCAGAACTTTCATCTCAGAGCATGCTAGGAATATAATTTAGGAAGAGTTAGATGACCACAGGGTAGCGGTGGCCTAAAAACTGTCAGAATGAAATGCAAGTCACACAGGCCTTGAAAACTGGAATTTCGGCTGCAGCATGGGAGACCATGATATGAAATAGAGGAGACACACCTAACTATCCATTCAAATGTACTTCCAAGATTAGGATTATCAGGCAAGGTGTTTTCAATGGAGATAAAGAAATGCCAGACTGTAAGACTTTCTCTGGAATAGCATGGGAATTCTGGTCTCCCATGCCTGAGAAAAAGAAATAGGAACTGAAGCAGGTAGAGGAAATAGTAACCCAGTGGTTTATTTTATTGGAGGCATCCAAAAGACCTTAATCTATTTCACAAAGGGAAAAAATGATAAGAGAATGCACCCCTGGTAGGTGTGTGCCTCCATCCAGGGAATGTCCCTGGTGAAGACTAGTGGATTCTCTTCAGTGCTGCATGCCTGGTAGGGAAACACAGTTTGGTGCCAAAATGGTTCCAAAAAAAAGCATTTCAAACCATTCTGAAAAATTATTTCAGTTGTGGAAGGGCCAAATTGTTTCATCACTCCTTGAATGTTCCTGAACAAGTATGTGGCATATAAAAATGATTAAATTGGAGGAGGTGAGGGAGATCAAATGGAGAGGTGTCATCTCAGGTCCTCGGTCTGTCACTGCGTGGGAGCGCAGAGGGATGTGACTGCCCCAACTTATTTTGGTTGTGGGTGTTCTTGTAAATTTTGTGGCCTGTGCCACCTTTTACAGATTATCCCAGGCACATCTTGAGAGCCAGCAGGGTCCAGGAAACCTTCCCAGTAGCAGCTTGCTGACATCTCTGTGAGAGCGTGGGTGTACCCAAGGAAGACCACAGTACTCTGCCCCAGCTTGTGCAGTGTCTGCTCCGTGCTGCAACACTGAGTGGTAGTAAAACTCATGGGCTGCGGGCTCCAGACCCAGGCTTGGGATGGAAACATGAAGTTTCCTATCAGATTGAAATGAAAGAAGGAATTCAATCAAAATATCAATGCTAGTATGCCATGCAAGCTCTATGAGGACCCCCAAGGCTTGTTTATCCATTGGTTAAAGAGATGTAACAGACTTGCCCTGCTTCAAAGAGGATTCATAAGAAAAGGCAATCAATAAATACTTGTGAAGACCTTTGAAGCTTGAAAATGGAAAATGCTATTTTCACTAGATGTATACAACAATCCAAGTACTGTTTTGGAGGACCAGAGGGAGAAAAGCAAACAGATTTGATCAAGAATGAGGTTCTTTGCCATGATTACCCTGAGAGGTAAATCTGAAAAATAATAACAACAGGCTAAGAAAGATCTGATTTAAATGATTGTCTTCCAAACTTAGAATAAGTACAAGCTCTAGAAATGTAATAAAAAGAATATTGAAGAAGATAGACAAAGGCCCTTCTGTCAGATCAGGTGTTTCTGTGTCAGGACTAATGGGAGCAGTGCATCAGATTAGGAAGGCACAGTTCCCCAAACTAATGAAAATATAGGGGGATGATAAATGTGTTTTGATACCATCCTAAGACCTAGGTGTCCCCAAAGAGTTTACTGCAGAAGTAAGTGCAGAACACAATTCATTTTCACGTAATTGCAGGGAAGGCAAGATTGAAGTCACCTAAATACTGAATTTAGACTAATGTTCTGCAGAATTTGGACGCCAACAGCTCAGACTTCAAAATGACAATTGTCTTGATGTCCTCCTTATTGTCCATTGTCTATGTGTCTCTTTGGACACCCCCAAAGTTCTCTGTCTATATAAACATGAATGTTGCACATCCCTCCTGTCACCTATTCAGATCAGGTTGGTGCCCATGTCACCTTCAAGATCCCTTGACATTCAGATTTGGGCACCAATGTCTATTTCCATCCTGGAGAGCTTCTGGCCCATGGTACAATACTTGCAGGTGCCCTCTGCCATGCTCTATATGGCTGACAAACTGCAGATGTTCAAACCCATGACAGTGAAGAAGAGAATACCCCAAACTCAGGAAATTAATCTTTCCCTGAGGGGAGGAGTTTTGAGTCTCTGTCTCTCACATCACCAGCCATCATGCTCTAAGGCCATGCTCCGCCCCTCTGGATGCACAACTGGGAGTTTAAGATTTGTGAGACAAGGAAAACAGAGAAAAAATCTGACTGCTCTGAGAAAAGAGGCTGTATTTCTGTCTGGGATAATAAGCCTTGTTGAAGGAGAGAGCAAAGGTAGGTTTAATTTGGTCCTGAGCACTACTATAGTAACACTTTAGCAGTTGGAAAGTTCTGCACTGCCCACCTGTGTGTGAAAAGAACCTGCCAGGCTGACCTTTCTTGTCATTAGAGTTTGCTTCCCTTGTGCAGATTTGTTTAAAAATGCCTCCCCCTATGCATTTGTTATATGCTTTTCCATCTGTCTCCTAGAAAAGAAAAAAATGTCATTTGAATATAACCGTAGACCTATTCCCATCATTAAATGCGATGAAGAAACCGTTGAATACAATGATTTTCTAGCAGGAGACTCATACATCTTTAAATCAATAGAGTTGCATTTGCTTGCTGTGATGAGCCAACGGCCCACCTATGGCTGGCAGGGGCTGGATCAGCTGGCTGGCTGCAGGACTCCGGAAACATGTATTACAAAAACATCAAAAAGAGCACATCTATCCTGTCAGCTGTTTTGAGAATCAATCCTGTGCTGGGCAGCACACAAAGACCGCACCATGATCAGTCTCCTACCTAACATCTCAGCCTGTCTCTTGCACCATTTTCGTGCACCTGTAGTCTCACTATGGCCACAAATATGGACTCAATTCTGCCCTCTTGCCTGCCCCATCTCTTGGCTTCATCACCATGGAAGCATCATCTACCTGCCCCTTTGTCATAACGTGGGCATCTTTCCTTTCTCCTCTCCTGTCCATTCAAACCACTGCTGTTCATGTTATCCATTACGTCTTCAAATGTTGATGCTGTTCAGTGGTCCTCAGTACACCTAGGAGAAGCTAGTTGAAAGTATTTCACAGCCTACATCTCTTTCCCTCTTTTCCTCACATTTCCCATCTTCCTGACCTCAGCTGGGCCTTGGCAGCACCTCAGTTGCTTGCTTTATGCTTTTGAGCTAAGTCCTCTGTGCCTTCCCTGAAGTTATGTAGGAAAACCTCACAAATACCTCTGAAACTACTCTGTTACAATCCTCCTTTGAAATCCCTTCCTAAAATACCTGTTAGCTGTGTAAGCAGGGCTTAGGTCCCTCCTCTCTTGAAACCAGTGGCCTTACCACTTTGACCAACTGTGTGTACTAGTTTCCTTGTATTTTCCTTGGCTGCCTGTTGCCTTTCATCTTACATTTACCCCGTGAGCTCTGCAAGGCAGTGAGCTCCCCTTTGTCCTGTTTGCAGAGTCCTCCAGGAGGAGGACTGGTACAGAGGTACGTGCAACTAAATTAATACCCTACAGGAAGCTGTTTGCCCTTTTTGTCAAGGCAGGAACCATTTTATTCTGTTGCCTCTCCATGTTATTTGTCACACTCGCCTCTACAAACAGAATGCTCTCCTTATTACTAAATGGAATGTATTTTCCTCACTGCAACCCCTAAAAGAGGCCTACATTTTTACAACAGCTCTCTTAGACTCCCTGGTCCCCAGGCTTGGACCTTCTTTCGCTGTGTGTATTTTATTTTTAAGCCCAGAAAGGATCCCTGTTGGTCTGACCTTTGCTGCAACACAGACCAAGATAGCAATATTCTGTCCTGCTATGCTGAAAGTCATCAAGGCCACTGGGCTGTTGGGAAACGCACTCAAATTGGTCTGAAAAATCCAGAGAGAGAGTTATCAGCTATTTCTTTTGGCTTCAGCAGAAATTCCTGCAGCTGTTGTTTAAAAAAAAAAATAAATTCCAGGCTGGATTTTTAAGTTTCAGCTTTCAGTCCTCTTATTCCAATTATATCTTCATTAGGCACATAAAAAAGCTCCTTAAAACCCAATATATTCTACAACTGCAGTCTGCTCACTTTTCAGCCATATCCTGTACCTTCAAGAGTATAATAATGAAAAGAGTATAATAATGAAAATAACAACTAATAATGATGATCAACTCCATTATTCACAGAAGAGACAAAACACACAAAGTGAAGAACATATAGAATCAAAAGTGAAGGTTTGAGCATAGCCCAAGACATTTCATAAGCTGAAAAATGAAGGCCTGAGTATAGCCCAAGCTATTTCATAGGCTGGGACATAATTGCTCTTGATTTCTTTATATTGGCTTTTTATCTCAAAGAAGCCAGATGATGAATTGCCAAGTGATTTATCATAAGCTATAGTACATGGTTTCTCTCCCTTCCTCCTTGTCCTCATACCCTCCTCCTTTGCCTTTGGATTCTTTCTTTTTGATATTTTTAAGTCTACACAATTTAGAAAGGCCAAAAAATGCAGAGCACAAGCCTTTTACACTCTGCAGCCAGCTGGCCTCCTCCTTACTATTTATGCACTGCAGTTGCACTTGAAACTCAGTCATCTTTGGTGTTAGACAAACCCATTTAAGAAGGCACTCCTGCCCTAAGAGGTTTGCACTGAATAGATGGAGCATCTAAGAGATAGAGGATAAACGACAATGACTCATCTGGAGTCAGCAGGCAGGCAAAGGGCAGCCTGGGAAGGAATTTATATCTCGGCAATGCCTTAGTCACTGCTTTTCCCATCAGCTACTGTCCTTTTTTTAGGACAAAGAACGTTGTGGCTGAGAAATTAGGTATTTCTCCAACCTGGCAGTGGCCATCCGGTCCATAAAGGTCCACTGGTGTGGTCCTATGCAGTTTAATAATGTTGCAATATGCCTGTATCCCCAGGGAGCATTTTTAAGCCGACGGTCAGATCTAGGTTTCCTGGGAAAGAGTTAGGGAAAGATTCCAGCATCCCCTCTTCCCTCTGCCCCAGCAGACCCCATTGCTATTCCTTCTTCTCCCAAAGGAATAATGACAGGACCAGAGGAAATGGTCTGAAGCTGCGGAAAGGGAGATTCAGATTAGATTTTAGGAAGAATTACTTTACTGAAAGAGTGGTCAGGCACTGGAACAGCCTGCCCAGGGAGGTGGTGGAGTCACCATCCCTGGAGGTATTTAAGAAACGTGTAGACATGGCTCTTCAGGGCATGCTCTAGTGCACAATTAAGCAAACTTATTCTTAGCTAGATCCTGTGAGGTTCAGTATCACGTGGTTTAATTTTCTGTTTTTTTTTTTTTTTAATGTGGTTGGACTCGATGATCTCGGAGGTCCCTTCCAACCACTAAGATTCTGTGATTCTGTGATTCCTCTATCATGGCACTCAAACCTCGAGCACTGTGGATGTGGGGGGCCTGGCACTCCTCACCTTTTGATCCTGATTGCTGGTTGTAGTCAGCTGGAGACAGCTTACAACACCGGCAGCATCAGGGTGTACATTTTTCATCCTCCCTGTGATAGGAACAGAGGTGAGGAGTTCAGCACTCTCCCTTACCTCCACTGACATCAGTGCTGTGTCAGCCCTGATGGTATTAGCACAATCTTTTAAAAGCAGTTCATCTTATTACCACGGTGTGCACTCCCTGAAGGCCATGGACAAATGTTAAAGTCTGGAAGTGTGTGTGATGTCATGGAAGAAATATGAAACAGCAGCTGAACTGCTAGCTGCTACAAGGGCAAATTTTGGTTAATGTTTCCTATTAACTCCTAGCTCCTCTGTCATCCTTCTATCATGGTAGGGAGAGACTAAAGGAAATAGCTTTCTCATCTTCTGCTCAAAATTGCCATTTGCCAAGGATTTGCTAGAGGTCTAATTAAAGCAGAATAAATGTATTTTGCATTTCTCACCCAAGAGGGTAGTTTAGATCACAATCAGTGAAATGAATACAGCAAGTTTCTGACTGAATTGCCACTGCTAATGAAAAGGGATACTCTGAATGATGAAGACAAATGTACTCCAAATGAAGAATTAATACTGCTCATAACAACACAAATATGAAAATCCATATTCTTAGAACAAATGCTTTGGTACTATTAGGCACTTATGTGACTAAATCTCTGTTAAAATCTGCAGCTGGAATAGACAAATATTTGTGCTGGTATTTATTACTTAGTACTAACGTGCCTGTAATTTATACTCCCCCATAATCATGTCAGAATGCCACTTCGTGTGCTTTGTGCTGTGGCATTTCCACTTTCGATTTTCATGTCCCTGAAGCAACTCTTTGTGGGGAAACCCATTCTTCCAGCCAAAGAACAACTGTTCTCAAATCTCTGTGGTGCTCTCTGAAATACAAATAATAACACTAATAAGGCCCAGAAGCTTCTGCATTGAACAATAGACAACTAGCTTGTGAGGAATGTTTTCATCACAGGGGACCTTATGTTCTTAAACAATATGCATCAAATGATTTTTGCAAACAAGCAGCTATGGCGGGTAACCATAGCTAGCCAAGATATCTGGCTATGAAGGCTATCTATAAATGTGAGTTGCAAGAATATCTTGTTTATATGGAGAGAAGCAAACAAAAAAATATTAATGATATCACAGACCTTACAGCCTTACAAAGCAACAGCCTTGATTGCTCCTGTTCCAGCATCACTTGGAGATGCATGTCCTCTTGACAGCCTTTGCACTGGATTAGTCCCCCAAATGGGTATAGAGGTTCTTAAAGATGGAAGAGATGTATAACCAGATTTCTCTCTCCCATACTCTTTCTTGGAGCTCACATGTCTTCCTCTTGATCACGCACTTGGGAGCACATCCCTGACATTCTCAGCTCACTCTTCCTGCTTCTAGCAGACCAAATGGGCCAGTGAAGCACGTCTTTGGTAACATGAAGGAGCATGTCTCATCCCCTCCTAGGGGAAGCCTAAGCCTTGCTGTATAAAACTTTCCCACAAAACTAAACTGAAGCCCAATTTCAAAACTTAACACAGGTTCCTGGAATCTGTGTTAGAAGAGTGATGCAGAGTGTTAAAGATGGCAATTGGTGGAGGGTTAAAACTCTGAGATCAGAAACATAAAATCTAAGATGTATTTTTTTGCTGGATCTTGCTTTTCCATGGTCATCTGCTGTGACTGTTTTTCAGTGACATTCCAGTAGTGGTAGATTGTCAGTTGGAGTGTTGCCTGAAAGGCTTCCTGTGTTTAAATCTCAATTTTTCCACCATGATGGACTCTGTGACATAATTTTGTCTTAATCTCTCAGTCTTCTTTTTAGAAACAAAGATAACAATCAGCTTTGTATAACTATTCTGTAGAACAGAAAACAGTGTTTTTAAACATTTTTATTAATATGTGAAATGGATTGTTTGAGGCTTGCCCCATTCTTGCCTTACAGACTGTAGCTGTTGCCAGACTAACTCCACTTGCTCCCATTTAATATAATGTTGTAGTAGTTTCTCCAAGTACATTTTTTTTCTGCAGGTTTTCAATGAACCATTACTGTTTACTCATGAGAAAAGTCATTGGTGGTATCTTGGTTCTTTGCAATAATGAAGATATTGGCTTACACAGCAAATAGCTGTTCCTTTGCCATTGAGTTTATGTTAACATTTATAGTATCAATTAAACAACATTTGAGGATCAAATATGTGACAATAACTGGAGGGGCTGAAATAATTGCAAAGGTTAGATCACGTTGATCAAGCTTCCAAATGCATTTTACAGACCGCTGATGTGAAGTCTGCAGGTTATTTCTTCTTCCTTCAGGTGTCAGAACTCATTTAGGCTTTAGACACCACCATAAAAGGCAATCAGATCTTCCTTCCCAATCTCCAAAATCATTTTAACACAAGTAATATCAACAGAGTCACATCATTTCAAGCCTTCTCCTACCGCCGTACAGCTGCTCAGGCAGTTAATTACAATATGTTCCCAGGATGAGAGGCTGAATAGGCAGTCACATTTCTGCGCTTCATTAAAATGAGCTTAGCAAAATTAGGCTGATAGGATAATGGGGATACCTTGTGCAGTTTCCACCATTCCCAGCAGCAAGGATTGTGCCAGATGTTAATATCTTTGTGTAAATTATATACTTTGTATTTGTTGACTAGGAATTAGCACATGCTTTCATCTTACACCAACATGCTAAACAGAATTATTTTAAAGACTTATAAATGAAAGACACATCTACTCGTGAAACATAACAGTATATCTACTATCAAGCTTATCATTTAGTGCTGAGGAGACAGAAGCCTGAAATACTTTTGTTAGGAAAGTACAGGAAATGAGCCACTCCACGAGAACAGGTGCCTTACATGAAATATGTCGTTTATGCATCTTCATCATTTCAAGTGAAAATGTTTCTCCTAAGTTTATGCAGCTCTTTTGTCTCACCTTCAAGTTATTAAGACTGGAAATTCAAATTATTTTAATAGTGTTGATTTGTCCATTGCTGATTCATTTGCAGTGGGTCAGGCCCCCAAAGGTGGGATTCATGTCATCTGTCTTTATCGCTGATTCCATTCATTATTAAGCTTTGCTTGATTGACAGAAAGGTGTCATATTCAGATAAAATAAAAGATGTTGTTTTACAGGTTTTTGGTGCTTGTTGGTTGGGTTTTTTTGGAGGGGTGCTGGTGCTTTGGTTTGGTTTGGTTTGGTTTTCAGGCTGTACCTCTTGCTTTTTGGTTTTCCTTTTCATGGTAACAAATGAGGGACTTTGGTGCTCCCTGGCATCCTGCTCTTGGCTTAGGACAGAGCAGAATGAATATACGGGCACAAGTTAAGCTTTACCAAGCCCCTTTATCCATTTATCTGAGCAGATAATGAGGGTCCAGTGTGTGTGGCTCCCATGTATGAGGTTAGGGAAAGAAAAGTCAAGGCCAGGCTGGATGGGGCTTTGAGCAACCTGGTCTAGTGGGAGGTGTCCCTGCCCATGGTCGGGCATTGGAACTAGATGGTCTTTAAGGTCTCTTCCAACCTGAACCATTCTATGATTCTATGAAAAGTGCTATATCCTGTTCCAGAAGCTGGTTCTGGTCCTTATCTCTAGGACATCTGCAACAAGCTAAGGAGAATCTAAATTGGAAATTTCCAAGACCCAAACAATGAACAAGACTATTAAATCTGGCTTCAGGTGACTCAGTTGTCCTCGGGTGTAGCCCACTTGATATTGCAGATCAAGTCCCTTTGCAGAGGGAGCATATGAGGCATATTCTGCTGAATGCTTCAGATATTACACCTGCAATTTTGGAGTTTCATGGTCAAACACCAAGTCAGAAATAAGCCTTCGGTATCTGTTCTTTACTATCCACACTGCAATGAAAATGACAAATAGTGTGAGGCTATTACTTTTAAATGGCCATAGGGGGAAGTAGGTGTCCCTTTCTTTGCTGTTAGCAAGAGCTGTATTTGAAAGATAAGTGAGTAAAACAATTGCTGAGAAAAGTAAGACATTATCCCGTTCACCATCCATCAGAGATATACCTATTATTTATGATACATGGATAAAGCAGGAGGGATTTTCTTTTCTTTTTTTTTTTAAATGCCTATTGTTCTATAGCAGTGGGGGGAGTGTTCTTATGAACAGACATACGTGTAATTCCAGTGTGTGCAGTTTTATTGTGTTCAGAATTGCTGAAAATAATTAGCTGCAATACCAATTTCCCTTTTGGAGCTTAAGAAGCAGGTTGAAAGCAATGGTGTTATTAAGTATAATTTCAGAGCAGTAAATATAGCTATCTAATCATCTGTAATGGCAGGCTAGACATCTACATTTGACTGAAATGAAGAAATATATCACTGCACATTCTATTTCATTGAAAATACACATACATCTATCCTGCATGCAGCAAATGTAATGTATAGAAAACATTTTTCAAAACACATAATTCCTTCAGTGATCAGCTCCTAACCCTCACTCTTGCCTCCAAAGTATTAAAACCAAAACGCTACATAAAATATTGTGCCTGTTCTGTTATGCATCTTGATCTACTGAAAAGTTGGAATATATGTATTTTGTACAGATATAAAAACCATTCTGGATCAAAGCCTGTGTCCTGGAAAACAATGAGACTCTCTTTGATTGTTCAGTTGTTAAATTGATAAGGTCCTGCAGACCTTGTTGGCACTCAGTACAGCGCCCACATGAAAAATACAAGTCAGTAGTCGTGGAGCAGCATGAACAGATGGGACTGTTGCTCTCAGCTCTGGAAAATGCAATGTTCATGCCCCCTGATAACAAAGCATATGGTCTAATAAACATAAATGAGGGTCAACATTTAACTCTCTGTTCTTGAGGTTTTTAGTGTTCACCTAATGCCCTTCTGACAAAAAGCCTTATGGGATATATGTGGCCAACACTCCCCCTACAGCGTAAGTATAACCATTTATATTCTGCTTGGAAAATACTATTTATACTTCATATTTTCAGTTTGTGAAGTCTGCAGCACCTCACAACTTTTATGGTGCTACACGTAGAGATGAGACCAGTAACACAGAGAGGTGACTGATACCAATCGTGTCACAAATTTTGCAAATTTTGTGGTCTTTGGAGAATCTCAGCAATGCAGAGTGGCTGTGACCATAATCTGGGCTCTGTGTGTCCAGTGTCATGCACTGATCCACATCTCTCGGGGCAGGCAATGCAAACCGGAGCTTGTCCTCACAGGAGGAGAACGGGGTGGACTGACCCTGCAAAACACAGCTGGTTTTGCCAAGGTATTTTAGTAGATTACTTTTGCTAGGATTTTTTAATAGATTCATAGAATTTTAAAAGGAAAATTAGACTGTCAATTAGGGTAGTTTGACTTCTGCAGTGGACACCAGTGTTAGAGGAAACTCCCTAGTGCTGGTTTCCCATTTCCAGGTGAGACTATCTCTCTGCTCGCACACACTAGTCATCTCTCATCTGCCCAAGGATTGATTTTGACTCAGCAGGGCTTGTGGTGAGTTGCTCTTTCCTGATCCATTCCCAAGACAGGGCTTGTATTAGGTGCTTTCATGGGGCTGCTTTATTCAGTGGAGCAGGTGACTCTATGTGACAGGTGTGGCTTATCAACATCTGGTGTTTCATTGGTCTAGGTGTGGTTTACAAACTTTATCAGGGTCAGTGCTGATGCACTTATTGATGAACCTCATCAGAAACGTACCAGGTAGCTCACAAAGGTGTCTTCTGGGGATCAGGTAGCCCATTATTAGAGTTTTAAAATAATTTCTACTTATTTAATTTTCTAATAATAATATGACAGTAAGTAATAACTCAAAGGACCTTCACTGCACAGAGTACGCAATGAAAAAGGTGATCAGTGAACAACCAACAGTTCAGGCTTGCTGCTCTAAGTAGACTTCACCCTCCCAGATGACATTTAACACTCTCTCCAGTTAAAAATAGACCAGGGGTGTTAGTTCATAGCTCTATGGCTTTTCTGAGCTGCAAAGTCTTTGGGTATTACTTTCCATCTGACAAGGAAGAGAGGTAAAAAACCAAACATTTATCTGTTCAGAAACTTGGCATCCGGTAAAGCTTTTCAATGTTGCGTGTGTTTGGGTTTTTGGGTTGTTTGTTTTTTTGTCCTTAATATTTTCAAGTTTGTATCACCAGACACAATAAATAGTAGATGTGCTACGAGGAGACATTTAGTACAGAGAACACCAGCATCATCTCTGCCACTAGCTTAAAAAAAAATCAACAACAAACCCAACATAAACCCCACCCGCCAATGTTTGAAACTGTTTTTTTATGTAATTAAACCAACCAGCTTACTAGCATTAACCATACTACACAGTCTAATGACCTAATTTGTTTTAAATCACAGACCCAAACAGATCTGACAAGGCCACAGTATCCTAATTCTGAGATAATTCCCAATTTAAAGCAGACTTATAGGCATTGGCTGCCTCATCAAACCATGTCCTGTTGCAATTGGACATACTCAGCAGACCAGACCCGTTCAACATGAAGGAAATGAGAGAGAGAGCGCTTTCAAACTTTTGACTCAATATGTTCTTTATGGGAATTTGCTGTATTTATTTTAATTTAAACGTATCTAAGGACTAAAAAGCAAAACTGTTGTGGAAAATAAACTTTTTCCTTTATGTTACAGATTCTTCTCTCTCCCAAGGGCAGCATCTAGCAGATGGTATGATACATTGTGCTGGAATGCAGCTCGTGTTTAAGACACAAACTGTAATTACAAAAGCAAAGCTTACAGGATGATTTCTTTTGACACAGCATTTTTTCCCAAACACCAGCCAGATTTCACTTCATATAAGGAACCATAGATACGTGCATTCCCAGCAGTTTTACAACGCACCCAGAAAGTGACCATGCTTACATGATGGTGACTACCTCAGAGCAATGAACTGCCCCTGCTCTGAGCCCCCAAGATCCAGCACCATACAGAAGCTGTGTGACTCCATCAACACAGTACTGCCCTTGATCTCCTGCTGGGTCCACCCTAGCATGATCAAGGGATTTTGGCCAACTCAAAGCACTGGCAGAGCATGTTCACATCTTCACACAGTGTATCTTGAAGCCCTACATTGAGTGAAGTCACTGGCTGTCACACCACTAGGTTTTCCCCTTCCAGACAACTTCAGTGCTTATCAGTGATCCTTGTTAGGAGAGGATTTTGAGTTTAAATCTGATAAGCTATCTTCAAAGAGGAAGGTCATTTGCTGCGATCAGATGCGATGGCAGACACTTGCCTTTCAGAAGAGCTCCATTAAATGAAAAAGTAAACCTCTCATTAGTGAGGAATTTTTCTCAAGACACTAAAAATCTACATCCTGGTATTAATTCCGGACACACTTAGTAGACAGATTAATCTAAATGTTTACTGTATCTAATCTTTCATTATGTGACTCTGGATGTTTCATAAACCAATTTACTCTAGGTATGGAAAGATCAAGCAGTAGAGATGCAAACTATATATAACTTCTATGCAAGAGCATTAGAACATGACATTAATCTCCTTTCTAATTTCCTACGCTCCCATTTTTGTCATACAAGGTGACATCCCTCACAGCAACTGGGTGATTTATACTGTGGAGGGTAATTCTTAACCATCTTTAATATTGGTGCAATAGCTCATCCATCTTAAAGCAAATGATATATACAAGATTATTTATTCAGAACAGGCATTGAATCATTAGAAAAAAAGGCTTAGTCCTGGATAAATACAGCATATCTGTGTTTGTCTCTCTGATACCAAGTAAATTACGTGTGTCCATTATAAGTATATATAACCTGCCCCAAATAAATGGACTCTAAAATCTTACGGTGAAATACCTATTTCACCTGAAACAGAATAAGGACTTGAAAAATAAAAATAAGGGAACTTATTCTTTTATTTCCACAATATAAAAAATTATATAAGTACCATGACATGATGTCAGAAAAGTAGAATGAACAAAATGGTTGTAGTCATTCTATTCTAGTCTAAAAATGTGTCAAAGTTTTTATGTGGACTGCAAGAAGGGCAGCATTATGGTTTATCCTTATCCAAATATTAATGTCTTTATGTGTAATAATTAACTTCCTCAATAACACTGTGTCTTTGATAGACTTAAAACATTCTTTGCTATTTCTCCCCAAATTGATAAAATCTGTCAACAGTAGTTGCCCTAAATTTCTGCTTGGTTATGTCTGGGAATGAATGATTGAGGTTGGGTTCTTTGAGTACAGTCTGGCAACCAAAAGTTTTGTAGGGTCTGTTTGGGTTGACGTCTTTCCACTGAGAAAACATTTTGACCATTATTTTTTTCCTTTGATTAATTTATTCCCATGATAATATTGCTCTCCATCTCCTTTCCCCCCCTAGTAATTGCCTCCTTGTGGGAGAGCTGTCTTGTGTCCTCCAAGCTTTCATTTTGTTAATTTTCTATAGGGACGGTAGAGTTAAATATTGCCCACGTCTACTAAAATCAGAGATAAGAGAGAGGTAGAGAGAAAGCTCAGAACAGACTGAGGAATTCTGGGATAACATTGGAGGACTGTCAAACATAAGCTGAAATATGAAGTTTTAAAAAATTTTGTTCTTGGTTTTCAGCTAAAATGCTTGCATTCCATTGTCTGCCTCAAATCAACAAACCTCCATTGAAACTGGAGAGTCTGTTCATTTTAAAGCACATTTGGCTACCTCATGCTGAAATCTAAGAAAATGGAAAGCAGCAGTCTTAGAAGCCAAGTAAACCACAGCTTGGCCTGATCCAGACCACGTGGAGGTCCATGGAGACGTTGTCACAGTTGTGTGTTTTGAATCAGTTGTCTTTGAGAGCAGCCACCAACAATCCCTGCTGTGAGGAGGACAAAGGAAACAAAGACAATTGGAATAAAAATCCAACACTCTACTGAAAAATCCTCTGCTCTTTATTTAAGTGTCAAATGTAGAAGAACAAATTACTGCAAATTTTTCTTTCATGGGAATTACTCAAGTAACTTTTTGCTTTGAAAAGTCGGGGATCATGTTTTGTGGCATCACTTCTTTTTCTTTTACAAGAATTGTCTCAAATATAAAATGCATGCCTGAAGAAAGGCAAATCAATCAAAGCATAATAACTTATTCAATAGCATAGACTAGTGCTGCCAGTGAAAATTGATAAAGAAATAATCAGAGTGCATTAGACCCCATCCTTTCCTGAATTACATGAATACAGCTCTTGATGTAGCAGAGGCAGTTTTGATACTTCAGAATCTATACAACAGGCATGGGTCGAAATCTCCTCCCATATTAATTTTATGCCAGGGTAATTTCATACATTTTAATGAAATAATTTTGCATTTACACCAGTGACAAAGACCAAGAAAAAGCTTCCATGAATACTCTCTTTTTTTTAAATAAGGGGCAAGATATAATTTGGACACAGAAGTTTTCAGAAACACCATTCTTTTCCTTTGTGGAAGCATGATCTACAATACCATAAATACAAATAATGGCCATTGAGCAGGGTCCATATATTTTACTGTCAACAGTGACTTGAAGACCAAAAAAAAGAAAAAAGAAAAAATAGAATAGAAAAATCTCTAATAAAAATATTGATACTAACATGGAGTCAAATAAACTAGCTTTTTGTAATGAAAGCAGTCATCTAAAAGGGGAAGTTTCATCCTGAACTATTTTTTTCATTGTAAGTTTTTTCTGTAACCTTCTCTCAGTCTGCATCCACAAGAAGGTCTCTCTGCTAATAAGGTTACTCGTTCAGTCCTTCTCACCTCCTGTAATTTGCCTAAATTACGGAAGGCAAATTAAGCCAGCTCAAAATGATATTAACAGATTGGTGCTACCATCATAATTGAATCACAGCAGATGCAAAGGGACGATGGAGACTTGGTTGTAAATATATCAAGTGGTTCTGATGACAGTAATGCATTTTATTAGGGAAAACTATCATCATTTTTATGATCTAATGTACATTTACCCTTTTCTTGCCCTTCATTCATCAGGTAGGACATAAGGTAAACGGATTCATGTATGTTAATGTTTTTTTCCTAGTTAACTGGTTTTAAAATTATATTCTACATTATTTAGTGGTTGCTTTTACACCTAAATCATGTGCTGCCAATAAGGGAAAATAACTGTTTTTGAGAGGTATAAGTGTCCTCCACTGTTCTCTCATCAGCAGCCTCAGGGGATGGACTCAGCTCTGCCTGTTCTTCCTCTGAGCAGCCACAATCCTCAGTGTCCTGAGCTGGACCCAAGCAGGACCTGCAAGAGGGCTGTGGTGGAGTAACGGCAGGACCACGCAGAGAGTAACACAGCATTTTCTCAGGTCGGGGAAGGTATGTACCTGAATTTGCATGCATTATTCACTTGGTTAATAACAGGCCGACTGCCTCCTCCAGCCATAACTTAAAAAGCATGCAATAGTATATTTGACAAAAACAGCTACCCGTGTTTGACATCAGGTATGCAGTTGGATCTGAGCATCAAGGAGGAAGGGACTAAAAATTTTAAGGTCAAAAATTCAAGTGAGGAAGTCACAGGAGGAAAGGGGAAGAAGCTCCACAGCCACAGATTATTATAGTTTCACATGACATCCTGTGCAAATGGGGTCAATGGCACCTTAGGATAGATGGATTTGAGTACCTCAAGTCCCCATGATGACAATGCTTGGTGTCTCCATAGCGCCCTGCTCTTCTGGTCTGTGCTCCAAGGCACTCTCTTCACATCTGCAAGGCAAGTGCCTCAGGGCTAGGGATGGACTGGAGCACTGCTGTGCTCCAAATCCTGGCCAGGAAGTAGCACACAATATGGTGTTTATACTTGCTATATGCTATAGGGTTGTCACACATAGCCCATCTCTTTGGGTATTTATCAGGCCACCAGTATGGGTGGCCAGCCTTGAAGACATGGATGCTTTTCTCATTCCAGTGCTACCCAGTTCTACCCATCTCTGCTTGTTTACACTTGAGAGAGAAAATCAGCTCAGAAAAAACAAGGCTCTTTTCCTTAGCTTGGAGTATCAATCAAACCAAGCAAGGAGAAACGAAGCAGAAATGGAGTGTGACATCTGGGGAAAAGCCTTCCTTTGATCTGTCTTTATATTGTTGGTTACGGCTAAAGGGGAAAACACAATTCCATCATTACTTTCGGGTATGTGAAGTAATTGTTTTGGAAAAGGGTAGTGGTTGGATGTCTACATCCTGCAGCCTGTGCTGGGGAACAACGGTGTGATTTTAGTGTAGTACAAACCACAGAGGACAGATTATCCTGTGGGAAAACTTAATTAATAGACTTGTGTTCATCCAGACCTAATATTACCTATACATTGTCCAACAAATTTTAATTATGTCAGAGGGGCTGCAAGATAAAGATTAGAACAGTGTAGAGACCTTCCACTGCACTCCTTCTCCTATTACAATGTTGTATTTGCTTGCTAATTGCCTGTGTATTGTATCTGTTTACTGGATTATATATGAAATACCTAAATTTCACCCTGCAAATTTACCCTTTAGTGTTATTGCAGTCCAGGAGAAAGATGGCCCTACTGATTTCTCAGGTGTGATCTGCTGGTCAAGGTCTGGGTGGCTTGTGACTGTAGAATAGGTGCATGAAGACATCCTAGATGGTAGTACACTTTTTATCATAATAACTTTTCCTGCCACAAGGTGATAGTAACTTTAATCAGAAGAAGTCATTCCTTGTAATCAGAATGAACAGAGACATTGTTTTAATCATAGAGATATCTGAACTCTCAGTTCAGCAATTATGAAATTCAGTGACCTACAAAGAATTTTTATTTTTAATGTCAAATTTTCCCCTGGAACAAATAATGACTTTGCTAGTCTAAATGCAGGGTTTACACAGGTTACACCAACAATTGGAAGATTCTCCTTTCCAAACCCTTCACAGTCAAATCCACTCTCCACAGAGTCAGAGAATTCAGGTGCATCCATGCTTCGGATGCTTTTTTCAGACAAAAATCCAAAAATTCAACCTTCCAGAGTGTGACAATCTGTTTTGTTTGTGGGAAATCCCTGTATGACAATTAGAAAACAGCAGCAGAAGGCAGCTACCCGTGTCTGGAGGAGAGTATTACACCTTGCAGAGTATGTTGTACTCAGGACTGTCACTGATCTTAGTGTCCATAGTATCTTGGCTGAGTAGAAGACACCAGCATATGAGGATCTGAAATCCACACTTCCATTACCTTTTTCTTACATGACCACTGTCTGCACCTGTGAAAAACCATGTTAGCAGAGGACATCACAGTGGCCCCTGCGGTGTGGTGGCCTGTCTTGGCATCCTCAGACCTGTTCTACCCTCTCTGACTCCTAAATCTTGGCCCTAATCATCAAGGAACACAGCAGCCTGCGACAATAATTTCTGAGTTGTGCCCCTACAGTTTTAAATCGTTCCCATTCTAGAAATATAATCAACAGTTCTGCCCCTCAGGCATCACAGAATTAGCCCAAAAGGCAGCTAATTCCCCCAAGACTCAAGAGGACATTTCCAACACCTACTATAAGGGAACTTCTTTAATTTCCACAATTCTTTATAAGAACAAGACATTAAAAACATGCAAACATAGCACTGAGCCTCTCACACCAACCTCCTCTGGAAAACAAGACAAAACTGAGCCACATGCTGCAAAGACCAGGCACATTAGTGCAATGCCAGGAGATCCTCAGTGATATGGTGTTATGGGCAGAATAAGACACCTTTGCAGGAGAGAGCAAAAGTGGAGTTCCATTAAAAATCCATGGGTTTGGTTTTAACTGATTAAACCATAGAAATTTTTCAGCTTGTAAGGTGCTCTTCTTTCTTCATGAGCCTTACAATTCCCCCAGTTAAGGAGGTAAAGGCTGGTGACTCCACAGTCCCAGTCAGTGGCATCTAATGCTGGTACCCACCACATCTTCTGGCTTAGCAGACTCGGTGTCCATTTATCTTCAACCTCCTCTGTGAAGCCTATTCACTACTTTAAACAATTTGAATTAATGAAGAACATAAGTGTACATAAAGCATACTTTTTTTTTTTCATCATACGCACAATCATATTTCTAACAAGTTTCTTTTTCTGCAGCCTAAGCGTTATAAATGAAAAACCCAAACCAAACCAGGGTACTGTGGGATCACTGCAAGTGTCTGCCTCCAATCTTGTCAGTCTGACAGATATTGAGGTAAGCAGTTCAAAATGTTGTGGGGTTTTTTTTGGGTTTTTTTCTGTTTTAGGGTTGTGTCTTGTTGGGTTTGTTTTTTTTTTTTTTTTGGTTTGGTTTGGTTTTTTGTCCATTATGATACAGCAGCAAAAATTGGATATTGTTTAACCAGTGTTCTGAACAATTCAGAATTTCAGGAGCACTAGATCTAGACACAAAGATCAATTGTGCTCTGTGTCACTACCAAATGATCAATTAAAACCAGGCATCTAGTTTTGGACTTGGTGTTTGGACAAACTGCAAAGGTCCACGTCAAAACCATGCAATAAAACCCCTTCCACCTCTGGTCTCAGATCTCTCCACTGCCCAGATGAAGGATTTTGGTTACTGAATTAAAACAAAATTCACTAGTCACCAGAGTGCCCTGAAAAACTCAGAAACAAAGTGATTATTGTGGGAGACTGGCTAGCTGAGAAGGGTCAGCTAGTCCAGCAAGAGCTTAATAAGCACCGTATTCAGCTTATCTAGCTCCCAATAACTGCAAGGCCTTGAAGTTGTTCTTCTGGCCTTGAAGGCAGCTGTGGTCCAACAACAGAATGTCTGTGATAAGGTAAACATGTAACTGTAAGAAAGGAATTTCGGGCGGAACTGTCTTTTTAGAACTAACCAATAATGAGCTCTCATTTTGCAATATGTATGAGCTAATTATGAGTGTGCATAAAAGAATGGTAGTGTGTCTAAATAAACGAAGCTTGCTGGTCATTCATATTGAGTGCTCATGTCTTCCCTCCGTCGCAACAAATGGCGCCCGAACAGATTATTACTAGTGTCTCTACAACAGCAAATTGCATCTGTTTTAAATATTTCCCAGGAAGGACATTTTTTTTTTCAAGTCCCTCAAATAAAGCCAACAATTCCAGAGAGGGTGACAACACTTATATTTATTATCTGACAAACCTTATGTAGCAAAATATTACATCTGTCTATATTTTTTGGCTGTTTTGTGGGAGTTGATGCCATCAGAAGTGAAATAACCAACTTCTGAGAATGCTTCCTTTTGGTTTATTGCCTCATTTTGTTTTATGAATGCAGCCTCCATAGCCTTTTGCTTTTATTCTGGCTTTCCACGTCGCTGTGCCTGCTACTTTAGCTAGTTGCGTCATCACTTACACTATAAATCCCAGGGGCTCTAACTGGACGTAAAAATAACCTCACATAAAATTTGTGAACCTTGACAAAATGAATTTGAAATACCAATAATAAAAAACTCCATTCATTTAGAAACAATCAGTTTGTTCTTTTTGTAATGTAAAATAAAAAAAGAAAACCAAAACAAAACCCGAAGAACTTAAAAATAAAAGAGTATAAATTCTTACTTTTATCTCTGTTGAAAGCCCTCTGTGTAACCAGCCAAAGGAGCAAATTTCTCCAGCAGAGGAAAGTCCATAGAGAGGCCAGGAGTGCAAGGTTCTGCTCCAACCAAAACCATCCCTTCAATGTAAGGAGTTTATTGCCAATTCCTATTCAACATGTAATCTCACAGGCCAGGGGAAATGAATGCACGTGGGGTTGGGAGCGAAAAGAAATGAGGATGGAGAAAAATATAATATTCCCTGAGTAAAATGCAAGTTTTCTCAATATATGCCTCCCTACCTTCCTCCCAAGAGCACAAATTTCTATCAGATCTTTCCTGAACCTCATTTGATTCTCAGCAGTCCTCCATGCCTTTTTCTCTGGAGGCTTTGCACGTATGCACATATTCCAGTCTTCATTTGCGGTGTCAGTGCCTTCTATTTTTCAAAGCTAATAGACGAGTCTGATGTTTTCTACTATTTTATATTCTGGAAAAGTTTTCCAGCAAAAAACATTGTGAAAAATTGCAGTATGCAGCTTTAACTCACACACTGCAGGTTGCCCCATGGAATGAGAGCCCTGTGATTTTCCTCATCTGCCCAAGCAGAATACGTTTCGTGTGAGGCAGAGATGTCAAACGCGCTCAGAGAACAAGGACAATTATAACTTTTAGCCATGGTCTGTAGTCTTCATCTGTAAAGTTTGAGCCTCATATTACACTCAATAAACAGCTTGTCTTTAAACTAAATATAGACCACTTACTCATGCAAATTACATTATCCCGAGTGGAGCACACCATTACAATAATTGCATTTACAAAGGATGTGAGCATGCCTAAGCCTTTTGGGAAAAGTTTTTTCCTCCACTTACATAAATCTTAAGACTCAGAGCTCCATTGAGATGAAGGTCTTGTTCATACCTCAGGCTCCCTGTGACAGCCCTCCATCATTTCACGTTGGAGAGCTGCCCTGAGAAGCAGGAGGAGGAGTGAGCATTCCCCCCTGATTCTCCAGACCATGCTCCTGGTGTGGCCATTCACATCTCAGTGGTAAGTGAATATAAAATGCCCTTAAGTGAAATGGGAACATTTTACACCTCCTTTGTTCTGAAAGTAATTGAATAAAAAGAATGACAGCATCATTATGAAGCTATAGTTTAAGATAAAAGAAGTTAAAAAAAAAAAAAAGTTGTTATTCTTAGGAAGGAGATGCACGTGGAGGTGAGTCAGGCTACAAAGTAAACTGAGATTATGGCTTTTCCCACCATCTTTCTACTAAAATTTATTTTTGAGAATTAAAAATCTCTTTGCAAATGCAAGCAGTTGCATAGAAAATAATTACCTAATAAACCACTTCACTGCCTCCAAATCTTTCTGATGTGAAAACCAGTGACCAAACAGTAAAAAGGAAGATGGGAGTTCAGGTTCAGAGAAGGGAAATAGCACATCAACAAGAAGGTATTTTTGGTGCCTAAGATATAATGCGGTATATGGGACTTAGACGTGATTTCAGTACCTAGACTCCATGGTTTATTCCAGAGCTGTGATGAAGATATGATAGCCCAAAAAGGCAGATCTAGGAAGACCTGTCTCATTTCAGAGATAAAGCTATAATTCCGGTAAATGGTGTCTTAGATAACAGAGAAACTCAGGAAAAAAGATAGGGGCAGTTGAATAACCTACACCAGACTGATATAATCAAAGATATTTCAAAGAGGGTCTGCTAAGGCATTTTGAACAGAAAAATGAGCAGTTGGATCTGATAAAAATTTCCTTACCCTTGTGTAGGGAGTGAAACTTCTGAAAAAGAGGAGATGATTGCCTCCAAGAGACCCAGCAGCCCCCTCTGCTCCTATGGCTGAGACTGAGGGAGCACAGGGCACTCTCTAGGTAGAAGAAACCTTAGGAACCATTAAGGCTAAGCAAACTTGCAGGTGTTCAAAAGGATTAAATAAAAGCGCAAGGGTGGTTGGTGGTTACAAGGAAAGCCAAACGTGATCTTAAGCAGTCAGCAACTCGATGGCACGTTTCCTGAGTGACAGGAAACACTAACGAATCTTGGAGGAGATAAGGAAGAAGAAAGAAGGAGATGCTTGCAGTGAGTAAAACTCTCCCTGGGGAGCAGATGAGCAAATCAGAACGATTGTGAAGCTCTGTGGCAGCAAACGCTCACAGGTGGTGCATGGAATAGTAAGCAGGGAGGAAAACTGTCTCCCAGGTGGGTGCAACAAGCCCTGTGTGGGGCTTCCAGGGCAGCGTCAGCCTGACTGTGACATTGCTAGCAACCACAAAGAATGAGGGAAGAGACCTGTCTCCTCCTGGGCCTGTGGGACCAGCCAGGGCATCAAGGGTGGGATGCTTCTCAGCTGCAGTGAGGATTTGCACTTGTGACTGCTGGAGAAGGCATTGGGACTGCTACTGCAGCAGTGTAGCAAATCAGCATTAAGAGCTGTCAAGAGGACACTGTTATTAATGTAAAGCTGCTCTTAATCAGTTCTAGGAAGCTGCAAAATTAGCCTCCCCTAGGAGAGGAGCTGAACAAATGTGGCACAGAGAACAAGAAGGGGATTGTTTGGTCAAGTCAGTATGGAAAACAGGGGCTAGAAAGCCTGTGATTTCAGTCCCAAGAAGGGAAAGCCATAAATTTAAATACATTTGTATCTGCCTTCCCCTCTTAGTCCTCATGCATCTCTTTCTTCCAATCTCTCCTTGACAGCACTGGCACACAGAGAAAATATAAGTACAACTGTACTGTGTCCATATCAGAGACACCTTTGCCATGGACTTCAGGGGCAGAAGGATCAAACCAAACTTTCCCGTGTGCTCTCCACATGGCCAGACCTGAGGCAGGGTCCTTCTGCTTTCCTGGGTGCACGAGCACTGGCAAGGCACAGAAAGCAAAATGCCAACAGCAGCGAGGAGAAATGTAAGACAGAGAAAGACCCTCTGTGTGGATGACCTTTAGGAGTGACTATACACAAACATCAGGCAGAGATGAGGAGGCAGAATGAATAGAAGACTTGCTGCTACATGCAGTGTGATTTGGTCCCAGGGTGGAGAGGGAGGGATACATTTACTGATATTATGAAAAAACATGGCAAGTGAATTTCATAGAATTGTTGATTCTTTTAGGTTGGAAAAGACCTTTAAGATCATCGAGCTCAATTGTTAACCTATCACTGTCAAGTCCACCAGTCAACCATGTCATTCAGCACCACGTCTACCTGTCTTTTAAATACCTCCAGGGATGGCAACTCAAGCACTTCCCTGGACAGCCTGTTCCAATGTTCGACAACCCTTTCAGTGAAGAATTTTTTTCTAATATCCAATCTAAACCTCCCCTGTTGTACCTTGAGTCCTTTTCTTCTTTTCTTATTGCTTGTTACTTGGGAGAAGAAACTACCTTTCAGGTAGTTGTAGAGGGCAATGACATCTCCCCTCAGCCTCCTCTTCTCCAAACTAAACATGCCCAGTTCCCTCAGCCTTTCCTCATATGACTTGTTCTCTATACACCTCACCAGCTTGGTGGGTCTCCTCTGGACATGCTCCAGCAGCTCAATGTCTTTCTTGTAGTGAGGGGCCCAAAACTGAACACAGTATTTGAGGTGGGGCCTCACCAGTGCTGAGGACAGGGGAACAATCACTTTCCAATTCCTGCTGGCCGCACTATTTCTGTTACAAGCCAGGAGGCTTCTTGGCCACCTGGGCACACTGCTGGCTCATATTCAGCCCACTGTTGATCAATAACCCCAGGTCCTTTTCCACCAGGCAGTTTTCCAGCCACTCTTCCACAAGCCTGTAGCGCTGCATGGGGTTGTTGTGACCCAAGTGCAGGACCCAGCACTTGTCCTTGCTGAACCTCATACCATTGGCCTTATCCCATTGATCCAGCCTGTCTAGATTCCTCTGTAGAGCCTTCCTACCAGCAAGCAGGTTGACACTCCAACCCAACTTGGTGGTGTCAGCACCTGGCAGACAACTGTTTCAGCTGGCCAGAGCCTTAGGGGAAAACATGAGCACAGTAGAAAATGTCCTACTTGGTCTCATTAAACCAGAAAGCTCCAAGCTCTGTGGCGTAGGTGTGTTGTAGCATTGCTGTTGCCTATAGCTCTGGCATGGCTTTTTGCTGGAGATAGATAAAAATACTTGGAAAGCAGATAGTGGGTAGCTCTTAGCTTGTCCCAGGCTGGCTTATCTCCCAGGATGCAGCACTCCTGTGACCTATAGGACCTGGGGACAACCAAGAGCACCTCACAGCTGCCCTCAGCAGACATCTGCAGGCAGCATCCTAGGGCTGGGAGGGTGCAATGTGCTCAGGAACTGGCACTCTAGATGGGGGTCTTCCCCGGTATGGTGAGCAGAGACCCATGTATCCCTGCTTCAGAGTCCTTTTGTGCAGCTAGCCCCACAAGAAGAGTTTATAAATGCACACAAGCATGTTCAGAGTGAGTTGTAGGTGTGCAATATACAATTCAAATACACCATCCACTTCATTTCAAGCAAATTTTTCTCTCCAGGACATAAAATACTAAATAAAATCTGCTGTAATACCTGGGGTATTCAGTTTCTCTAAAGGTGTAAAGCAGACCAGCCTCTCAGGGATTCTTCTAATTGACAGAAGGTAATTAAATGGAGAGTGGTGAGACAGGAAGTGCCCTAAGTATTAAATACTTAAAGCTGGTTTGTGCCATTGTGAGTAAATGGAATCAATGCTCTGTATCATTATTTAAACACTATAATTAAATTTGGAAATGCAGGTACTTAATGCTCCCTCTGGCCCGCAGCCAGAGAAAATTGCGGTCGAAGGAGAGGGGGCCAATAAACCAACAAGGCAGCTCAGGTGGGCTGGAGATCAGAAGAGAAATTAGTTCTGGGGTACTAATTGAAATCAGTGGACACAAAGTGAGGCCCAGTCGATCTCACGGAGCTGAGTGAAGTTCGCTCTCATTTTGTGTTGGTTCAGAGAGAGGTTTTCTGGCATTCCATGCCTCCACCTTGAGCTGATTCTCCATCGTCTCTGTTGAAGTGACCATGGTGCTACCTTGGAAAAGATTTTGCAGTGATATTTCCCTTTGAAGGCTGCTTTTCTCTCTAGCATCAGCCGAAGCACAGCTACTCTGAAAACATCTTTAAACTTTCATGAGCAGAAGAGAGAGGGACCACTGTTTCTAACGACAGAGCTCCACTCCCAGAAGAAGGACCTACTCCTGTCCTTGAACAGATTGTCACTGCTTTTAGGTGGCCCTTGAGCACTTTTCTGCATGCTCCCCAGCAAGGGACAGCAATGATGCTCTCTTTGGCACCTCTGCACTTAGTCCTTATGTGGCACTGAGCTGGTTATTTAGATAAGGGTCACATAGAACATCCCATATAGTCTCAGGCTGGTATTTACAGCTCAGAAACTAGCAGACTTTATCTAAAGTATCCTATACTTATTGAAGCAATTCCTCTGCCTTCTTTAGGTGGATGTACGCGTAACAACAGGCTGAATAGGGAGCATTATGTCACCTTCTCTGGACTGCCTTCTCGGTAAGGCATTTTCCTACACAATTGGAATGTTGGGTTCATGTTCCCGTTTTTAATGTGACAGAGCAATCATGGTGGTAATATTTCTTCCTCCATCGTCTACAGAGTATAAGTTAATTTTGGTTCCCCTCAGGCAGCCTAATAGCTGGGGACTGATGTCAAGGCAAACCATAGTGAAAATAAACTTTGATGAGCAAGGCCATTTGGCCACTGGAGCAGATTGCAAAGATTTTCCAGCTGCAACGTTTTCAAATCAAGAATGGGAAATTTCCTAGAAGTTACTCGTTATGCAACCTACTGAGCTCAACATACAAGTAAAAGAGTGAAAGGTGCCTGACAGCAGGAAAAGGTCAAAGTAACTGATCAAACAGTCCTCAGCTGGGAGGATCTGTACATCGTTGGTGAAAAAGGGTTTTACAGCCACTAAATTTGTGATGCAATGCTGGATTTACTTTTTTTAATTTCAAGATTAATAGCTAAAGAAAATTGGTGCCAAGGTTTTAAAAACAAACTTCATCTTATGTGTAACCCCAGGACAGCAAATTATCCAATCATATTTATGCTACTTGTGGAAAAACTGTACCTCCCATTTCTTGAAAAATAGTATCGTGGGGCAAGATTTGTAAGAAAGTTTCTTATTTTCATCCAACAGATTTTAAGGTCAGGCTTAGTAGTTTGTCATCGACAAGACCTTTAGTCATTTTGAAGAATCGGGAAAACAGGGCAATCGGTGGTTTTCAATGTGATGTCCTACCAGCATTGCATTCAGAGAGGCAAGTGTCCTCATTCAAGTTGTACTTTTCTTAGCATATTTTAACAGGGATTTCTGTCTTTGGCAATCCACTATAGGGAAAAAGAAAATAAAGATCAAAGAAAATTACGATGTGAATTGCAGAAAGATACCTTCGAGCAGTTTCCATAAAGATGAGATTGCCTACTAGAGATGATCTTTAGAGCAGTTTCCATGGTACGTGCAAACAACCTTAATACAAAATTATGCCTGAGTCTCTTTCAGACGTTCCTTTATCTAAAAGAAGGAGCATAAACAGCTCAGTCACACCACCACCTTACTTCACAAACCGTGCCACTGAAATCAGCAACAAGGATGGCAAAATCAGTCCCGGGGTAATCATGCTTTTCAAGAGGATTTCGGTTCTGCAAGATGCTCAGCAGATCCTGCAAAACTGCTATGGACTTGGAGACAATTAAGACTTTGCAAAATCAAACTGATAATTATCAGGCTTTGATTAGTGTTGATTCCTGGGTATGAAGCTTATATTTCAAGTTTTGATCTCATAAGTAACTTCTCTTTTTATCATTGTAGCTTCTTGAAATAAAGTAATCAAATAACTCTGGCATTCAAATATATGAATGCCCCACAGTTTATTGGAAGTGACACTAATAACCTTTTATGTATACTAATTAATGCAATGACTCTTTTATTTTCTCCAGGCTCGAGCAAAAAATCCCCAACCCTGATTTTCAGATAAATTTCCCAATTCGTTGAAGTATATACATATAAATGTATTATATGTACAAATACAGATACTTTTATACAGTGAGATGATAATTCTTATGCTGCTGTAATATGACCTAAACAAAACCCATTGCTTAGAGGTTTATCTCTCACCTTTACATCAGAGGTGTTACCTGTAGATTTGAGGTATGACCTTTAGACAATACACTCCTTGGGGCAGACAACAGCCATGCTCTTGATACGTAGTAGAAGGAGTTGACTTCAGTGAGCCGTTCCATTTTGTGCTTATGTTTGTATGAAAGAGGAATAGGAGTAGGGCTTTTTGTCTTTTATAGTAACACACATTTGATTAGTTGGCTGCAGAGATTAAGACTTTTGATGTGTAGGAAAGACAGATAGAGTCAGGTGTCCCATTGCCAAGAAATGTGGTGGTATATAGTAGTTGCCTGTGAATGTGAAGGCCTGGAAAGTGTCCATCTGGGTTCAGCACTTTTGGTGCTACAGAGGTTCCCAGCAGTGGTGGCAGTGATAAGTGAGGCCTCCACAACCTGCTCCATGAAACAATATTGACTTCACAGCACCTGCACTTAAAAACTTGCTGATGCAAACATTGATCTGCCAGACAGTCCAAGATTTCAGATGTCTTGGTCTGAAACCTTTGGGACCACAAACCTATGAATTAGATCATTCATCTGTGAGGGATGAACAGCCTTTCAGAAAACAACATTGATGGGAACTAGCAGGCTTGGGAAATAGCAGACTCTAGCGTATGTCACTACCAGTTTACTTCTACATTTGCAGATAAAGGTGGTAGTCCTTATATGTGGTACCTCAAGCTGTGGCTGCTCTTCTGAAAAGGGTTTTAAGACCACACTTTATTTTTAAGGAGAGGATTCTAAAATGAATCTTTCTTATTTTTTCTTTTTTTTTTGGCAAGGGCCACACCGGTAGAAGGCTAAACACCTGTCCTAGCCTGGCACAGACACACATGGGGCTGCATTTGCTCTGCAAAGAGAGAGCTTCCATCTCCAGCCCCTGCTACCTGGCACATTTCACATGTATTAATTCTACAGTTAACAAATACAAAAGAAGCATTGCCTGGAGTCAATCATGCTTCTATGGCCAATGCAATGCTGCAAAAGCAGTATCAATAGACAGGAGCCAAAGACTCGAATTCTGTTCCATGTATAAATTTTCAAAAAAAAAAAAAAAAAAAACACAACATGAATTGTTTTTTTAAAGCAGATGTCTAATTAGCTACTGGCTGCTATTCTTCTCTTAGACGTGCTTTTGGGAGATTAACGATAATGAAAAATTGCTGAATCCCCTTTATGCCAAAGAACATTCATTCCAATAGTTTAGATCCAATGCCATAACCCACAACATAGTGCTGGATGCTCTGCTGCTTTCAAGTATAATCCCCATCTCTCTTCTGGGGTAAGGGACAGGTGGTTCGTTTTTGTATATGCACGTCAGCTTTGATTCATACGTAATTTATGGTGTGCTTTCAACTGTTCAGTTAACTTGCCTTCTGTGCATATTCCACAAAGCAAACAGATTTTATGTCAGATATACAAACTTTGAAGAGTTTTACTTTTTTGAATTGTTTGATGGATTACACGTATTTGTATAATAAGAAGTGGTGCGGACGTTGTCACAGAGCATGCTTAATGGATTGGAAGTAGGAAGTTTATATTCCCACTGTGAACGTAAGCATCCACTGTGTTTGCAGGCTCCTAGTCAGAAAAATCAACTGAAGCAAAAAGTATGCTGCCAAAAAAGAAAGTTGTTGGCTGACAGTTGGCCAAGGGAGGAAAGAAAGCACTGTTCTGCACCCTCGCACTGCGATGGAGACGGGGAGCCTAAAGATCTCAGTAGAAATCTTCTTGAGCTGAACTGCTTCCTGCAGACCTCCAGTTCACTCTCTTTCTCAATTACTTTCATTCAGTCCTTTTCTGCCTCTGCCAGACACCTTTCTTCTCTGAAAACCCAAGGATGAAAAATCACTCTTCATTGTAACTGGAAAGTTAAGGGAGATGTCCCAAGGGTGGCTTCACACCTCCACTTTAGCTGACTTTGGCTGAAACCTTCACATCAGTTTTTGTCAATTTTTTTTTTTTTAATCATACAGACCTGACCTTCTAGTTCTCCAGAATGTGGGTAGAAACTCTCCATATTACACTATATAAAATTTTTGTGTAATTGAAGTGCGCTATTTAAATAAAAACTCAGATGCTAATTGCACTGAGATATCTGAGTCTAGAAGAATATCCTTTTTCTTAACAAGTTCTAGCTATTTGATCTCTGCAAGACAAGCGATGAAACCCCGCTATCACAGCAGTGATGGTAGATGGCTCTACTGAAAGGGCATCTCTTCAGTAGAATTATTTTTATGAACACTTTCAACTGTTGTCCCATATGTTGAGCACACTTGAGGGAGGCTTGGCTGTGCAATGGGGCTTTTCATGCCAGATGAAATGGCAGATCTCTTAGGAGTGAATTATTCATACTCCTGTCGTGACCTTTCATTAATATACTCAGTTTCAAAAATAAAGTTTAATCCTTTTTAATAAGTCTCCCTTCCTTTTTCTGAACATCTTTTACTTCTAACTCAGGAACAGACAGATCCTAAAACTTGAATGTAAGCTCCTGAGAAGAGTCTCTCTTTTTTTCAATCATCCCCCAGCCTTTTTTGTTAATAAGCTCAGGAAATTAAGAAAAGTTCCTATATTTCTTTCACAAAACACACCAGTAATTTCATCTTCCATGGATGATGGAAGCCCTATGTAGCCCTATGTAATTAAACTTCCTACCATATCCTACTAATTATATGCTACTTCCTTTAGGGAAATTATTTCACAATTCCTGTATCATATAATAAGAAATGTAAGGTATAATAATGCTGATTTATTTTTATGGATTTTTCCCCTCTCATCCAACTAAGATCTCTTTCATTCCCAGACTTCTCTCAGCTCTTTAATATTCTAGAACTCTTACATTCTCATTAGTAAATAATAGATCTTTACATTTCAGCCCCTTCTAAGAGTATTGTGTTTTTCAATTACAAGGATTATCTCAGTATCATGATTTCTAACCCAAATTTAGATTACTTGTAAGCTTCTCAGTGCAGCACAAAGCTTTGCTTACATCCTTTTTTTTTTGTGCATTTGCATTTGCAAACAATGGGTTTGTAAATCACCGCCTCATCCCCCAGTGCGCAGAGTATTTTTTAAATTATTGCCAATGCATCTTGGGTTTCATCTAATTAAACCATACTCAACTGATGGATGTGTTTCTGTTTTATCTTTCCTCGCACAACGATATTCTTTTCTTTACTAGGCTTTCTGGGTCACCTTCCCTTAATACTCTTAAAATCCTGCAAAAATTCTGGAAAAAATAGTAGGACAATTTATCCTGGGAGTCCTAGTTCATTATTTCAGATCCGATCTGATCTTATGCCCAGTGAAGTCGATAGAATGATGCCTTGTGATTTTTGATTAAAACTTTTGATTAAACCTGAGGCATCGAACTCGGTTTTTCTCAAACCTTTTAGGTCAAGACCTCCTCTTTCTTCTCCTCTTCAATAGCTTAAGCATGAGCAAGGGCCAACAGAAAGGCTCTTTACATGGCTGATCTTTCAGCAAGGCAGAAGAGAGGAAGATAAACTCAAAATTATATAGGTCAGAGATAAAGACCTGGAGACTGTGCTTCTCCCCTGCTCAAATTCAGCCTAGCCTTTGCCATAGAGCCCACTCTCTGAAATCTCTCTTGGTTTGAGAATCAAGAATTGACTTTGCTCATACCTTCTTCCTGAATATCACTAAATCATGCAGGTGAAACAAAAGACCTTCTCACCCTCTTGAGATAGGAATGCACACACATCCCATCTCTAAAGACCTTTGAGACACAGTCTGTGATAAAAAGCAATTATTCTACCCCTTTCTTACTTTTATAAATCAAAGTGGTTAAATGCATATGGTTTTCAACCCATCATCACAGCCTGAATTTAAATATAGATTTTGTGGCTCTCTGGAAAGAGAACCACATCATTTTTGTGGGACCTATTCCAGTCATAACTGTTATTTTATCTTACTGATGAAAGCAGAGCTAGTTCTTGGTTCTGGCTGATTATGGAAAAGGCGGCTGGGTTCAGAAAGGGGAACTTGGTTATCACAGTGCTGAATTTTCAGGTACCTATCTATAACTCACCTTCCTCAATACATTTCTAGGTATACAAGGTGAGGGTATTGTTAGGCATCCAGGAGTCACAGAGGTCCAAATGCTGTGCAGAAAACTTTTAAACTTTACCAATAAGATGCTTTAAGGGAAGGCTTAAACTCTTTGCCCTCTTAGCAATCCTAATTGGAGTTTCTTCTGTGAATTCACACCTTGTGTCACTTCTTAATCCCCCTGTCAGGATTCAGGGACAAAACTATTATTGGGGAAAAGACAAAGCAAAAAAAATGGACACATGGAAAAGAAAAAAACCTACATGTCATGTTGCACTTTGGTGATAAATTTCTACCATTTTTGTCTGGGGTAACATCAAGACCTCTAAGGACTACATGGGCTAAGCAGTTACATGACATAAGGGTTCAGATCAGACAGATTACAAGTGTGACCATGTCTCTTGTACATTTTATGTCTCCCAGCCCCTCTCCTGATGATTACACTGCTCTTCTACTCTGGTGAGAGTAGAGAGCTTTCAGTTCCAGTTTCAGTTCCTAGTACCAGGTCCTTGCAGGAATGGCCAGAACCATTGAGTGAAAGCATCTTTCTCTGAAGGTAAAGTTAAGAATGCAAATTCCCCCAGACCATGGTCTTCTTGATCTTTGATCAGCTACTATGTAACACTTAGATGGGAAGCACAATGTTTGCCCCTTCTAGTCATCTTCTGTGAGGACCTTCTTCTGGTGTTTGGTAGACACGGTCCAGGCATACTTAAGGAACTACATAAGCTTCTGGGTATGGAGGCAATCCCTCTGTATATGCCAGAGCCACAATGGGAGACAGACCCCTAGGCCATTTGTCAGGCTAAGGCCGTGTCAGGCAGCAGTTCAAACTGAGGTAGCTGGGATTTTGTCTAGGGGATCTCCAGGATGGTTGAGAGAAACAATTCTAAAAAGCCTTTCCTAGTTCTGACACCAGAATTTTACTTACTTTGAGTCATATGTGATGTTCACATGTCCAGAATCTGGCTCTAGGCATTTAATTACCTCTTTTTCATAGCCAAAAAAATGAGGTCCCAAAAGCTTTATTTGGGCAAATTGCTTTCAGATGTACTCAGCATGTACTTTTACATTTCACAATTTGTTTATACACCTCTGAAAAAATTCATTAATCTTTCTTTAAGTCTCCAGTTTTGAAAAACTTGTAGTAAAACTTGCATGGCTCAAAAGCTTCAGTGACTTAGAAAGGAAAGAAAAAGGACCAGAAAATTCCTTGAAGCACAATTTTCCTGGTGTCAAGATACCATGAAGTATAAATATCAGCACAAGGATTTTCTTTATTCCTATATGTATTTGAAACAGACAAGGTGATATGTTTCTGTAGGAGTCAGTGATACTTGTACCAAACCCAGTTCCTCTCGGTTTTCATGTACTATTCTCTTTTACACTTGATCTATTTGATTCAATATTCACTTGATCTTTTTGCACTGAATATGCAGCTAGTGGACTAATATTAATTTTGGCATAATTTAGTATATCAAGTAGTAATAAGCAAACGTAAAAAGTTTCATATAAGGATCTGCAGTCTATTCCCTATACCCTGCAGGTATTCCTTTGTTTTCAAAAGTGTTTGGGAGCTAACTTAGCCAACCACATAAAGCACCATCATCAGGTAAAAATAATAAATTGTAATACTTGATCTTTTCAGAACTGACTTATTTGGATCTCAGTGTCATTATTTGAGCTTCTTTGCTTTGGTGGAACCTAATTAATGAACCAGTTAAAAAAAAAAATTGATTAAAGAAAACATCCTTGCATCCTGCTCTGTAGATGACCAATTTGATTCACCAGCAATTGCTTTATAAATGAGTATATGAATATTAATATTCATATGATTTGTTGATGAAGCTATTCACACCTTTTCAGAATTCTGCAGTTTAAAAAATACACTCCCTTCAGTACTTTCTTTGGAGTCTATAGTCTCAATAAAGAGCACATTTAGAGCCTGCTCCTTCAATGTGCTGAGTGCTCTACTTCAGTCCTGAGTGCCCTTGGATTGGTGACCTTGGGGACATTCTGTGGAGCACTGTTCGTCATGGCATGATAACAGAACATCCAGTTTCTTTGGTCTAATCCTTTGGTTCTTCTGCTACTTTAACAGTTGGTTTATTCTAGCTCAGACAACACTGCTTCAAATAACTCACCTTTGATGAATTTTATTTTCCCTGTCAATCCTATAGAGAAATGGCATCTGATGTTATTCGCTGTAGAAATAGGTATTAGAAAGTTCACCCTCAGCTTAGCAGGAGCGGCCCAGCCTCCCATCTGCCACAGAGTCTTGTAAGACAAGAGCATGGCAGACCATTCTTGGAAGACATTTTTTGCAGTTTAATCAAGGGACAAAGTTAAGAGACTGCATTATTAGGAACTGTGACTGAATTATATCTCCTGCTTAATTTCCCAAAAAGGCTGCAGACTCGGCAGCAGATGCAGCTACTACTTTCTCTCAGGGTCTTTTCTCAAAGTGACATGTGTGATAGCCAAAGCTAAATAACTGAATGAGAGTCTTGTCTTTATAAGTTTTGGAAACACAAAGCACATTCACAGGTTAATCTCTGTCCTGAGAGGATGCAGTGGGCGGTGCTGCAAGGTTCCTGTTATGGATTTACAGATCTAATACCAGCATTAGGATAATTCAGTCATGGAGTTGAAACAGTGCCGGTACGGGCATGCAAGGGTTCCCTGAGATCCCATGGGTCTGTAGCACAGGATTTTGACTAGGGGAACCATTAGCTGTTCCTTCCTACCATACCATGTCACAGCTTTCCCCAGTTCTCTTCATCTGCTGGAAGAATAGAGAGAAGATAGAATGCTCTCCCCAAAGCTGTAACAGGGAAATAAATGGAAGAGGAGCACTGGAAGTCCTTACCTCCACATAACCTGTCCCTGAGTTCCTGACAGTATTAATACAGACTGTAGAAAAATTCTGTGAAAGACACTTCCTCTTGCTTTGTCTCCATCTGTAGGATTTACCCTTTGCTGCTGTATTCCAGTTTCTAGGAGAAAATGGGATTCTAAAGCAACTGGGCTGAACAGTGGAAGCAGCTCTTTCTGGCTTCTCCAGCAATAAGTCCAAGCTCCCAAGCTCATCCCTTTCTTTGGATGATGTCCTGTCTTCACATTTTATTTATCATGTTGCCGTGAGCTTGCTGATCTATAGCAAGAAAGATCAGCATGTTTTAGGTTTTAGTTTTTGGGTAAGGAGACAACATTTTTTGGGCATGCATAGCTGGCCAGATGTATTCTGCAGTGAGTTAGGGTTTTGTGCGATTTTGTGCTGGTTTGGGCTATCTGAGGACATTTTTCTAAAATGTGAGCACCTCTTTGGAGTGGCCTGAGTCCATCAGCTCATTTTGTAGAGGATCTGCTTGCCAAAAAGCTGTCAGGTGATAATACCTGGCTGAGCTTGAAATGGTGACCTGGTGAGCTGGCTCCGAACCATTGGTTTGTTCTTCCAGGTAGCGATAATTCGGTGAGATCAGCACAAGCCTGCGGGGTCCTGGTGCTGCTCTCATTTCAGCTCACGAAGTGATGCCCAGATTGATGAGGCAGGATCTGCAGCACCCACACAGAGGGACATCTGGTTACTTGCTATCTTTTAAATGTAAGTGCACTTCAAAAAAGGAAACAAGAAAACCTAAGAACCCACAACTTAAACGAGTAGGCACATAAACATCCATGAGAAGCATAATGTTTCACCACTGAACAGCTTCAGTTTTAATTTAATTTTACAGCTTTATTAGCCTGAATAACCATCTCCCAGGAAAATTTCTCAGAACTCATGGCCTGGCAGGAAGAAAATCAAACGGAACAAAACATTAGCCAAATGTGCATTGGTGAAGACTAATCCTGTCTTGGCAATGAGAAGGAACAGATGACTGAGAAATCTTTTCCATCTCAGGCCATGGTGTTTCAATAACTGCACCGTGCCAATAGTTGGCTTCATCCAAAAAACAGTCCCAAATTTCTAAGCATATCAAAACACAATGGAAGAACTGAGTTACAGGCAAAATGCTGAATTACTGGATCTTTGCATTAAAGATGAAGAGTTAACTCCAACACGTCTTAGATTGAGATCTTCACTTCTCATCCCCAGAGTAGCTTACCAAAATAATTTAATATATGAGAAAAAAAAAGAAAATGTATAATGCAATATCAGAATGCCCTAGCAGGGTCATCAGAACAGTTTAGGCTTTTAAATCCACAGCTCAAGATATAACAATTTGAGTAAATGCAATTCCCAAGGCAAGAGAAGGCCCCTGTCTTACAGGTGAGATGGTCATTAGTAGCATGTTGCATTTGTGTGCACACAAATCAGAGGAGTGAGTTTTTTTCTAATTTCTACTTTGAAACACATAAGGTCTGTGTGAGGTGAATTGATGTAGCTTATGTCTCATTCCTGGATGTATTCCAGTGGCTTGCTTTGGGACTGGAAAGGGGGAATGAAATATTCCAGATACAAACAAGCTCTTATTTGTCACCAGAAGTCGGTATGGAAAAAACCTGGTACTAGAAGACATTTAAAAAAGTATAACTTCCCCAGTGTTCACGTACAGAGGAGCATGTGGCAAACAAGCATCCATAAGCAGTGTTTCTTGAGCAAAAATGGGTGTAATATTTACAAAATATGAGATTCACAAAGTGAGAACAAATGGCCAGCTGCCACTATATTTAGATTCATGGACCAAACCTGAGATATGTCTAAATTGACTCTTCCATCAAAGGAGTCCCTCCTGTGACCTCAGAGAAGGTTCTGAAAACCTCCCTAATTCTGTTACTGGGTCTGATATTAGGAAGAGACCCCAATTTTGAGAAACCATTTGCCTTGGATAGTTAATCCTGAGAACCAGAAGCAAAGGCAAATAAGCAGGGTGCGTTGAGCTTTGAAATGGTGGTGTGGTGGTTCTTAGCATCATAAACTGCCCACTTGTCTAGTTTGTAGAGCTTGTATAAGTATTTTAAGTTTTCAAAAACTATGCTATGTCTTCATGTTTCCTAAGGGGATCCACTAGCGTTTTCCAAAGCTGGACTAAACCAAAAGGGAATGCAATGGCCACAACACAGCCTATGTGTAAAGGATACTTGGGTGCATATGTGTACAGCAGTAGATTCACTGTTTGTATGTAGTACAAAATCTATAGCAGCACTCACATTTGAATCTACAATGGAAAAAATCATTTACAGTCATGGCTCACAGCTTTAAGTGCCTCATTATGCTTCACTATCTTGACATCATTAAAGCTGAACACTGCCCTTTAACATGTTTTTTAGAAAAACAAGAGAGCCTATAAGATGTTTTTCTTTCAGAATAAATTCCTGGTTACCATTTATTCCAAGTATTCCCTCCCCTTCAGCTGTGCTAGGCCTGAGTTTATTACAGAGCACTTTTCTTCTCCAAATTAATTGCAAAACTCAGTCTTTGGAATACTGACAACTGTAAAAACCTAAAACTACAGATGGCACAATTAGAACACAAAGGATGTGTTGACAGGCTGAAAAATGGACAAACTAAGCAAATTTGCCCTAGAAAGGTTTGGGGAAGCATCTCTTAAAGAAACAGGAAAATTTTGTCTTTACTTTGCTCCACATAAATATTTTTTTCTCTACAGCATTAAAAAAAGTAAGCTTTATATTGATAAAAGGTTAACAAACAGCATCTTCAAACATGTCATGGTTTCAACAAAAGACAGGAAGAGTAGTTTTCTATCAAAACACTCAATGGAAGAAATACACTGGAGTTATTTTTATTTCTGAAGTCTTTTCAACAATTTTTGGCTCTAACTTGAGAGTACTAGTCTCTTGAGAGAGTAAGAAGGTTACCAGGGAGGTTTTCTTACACAGTGTGTTTTCTCCCTGTGTATATGCAGAGTCCCATTTGCCTAATGCCAGAAATGGATCTGTTTGTCCTGTAATTCTAGCAATCACGGGAGCTGGAAAAGGGTTTCATTTTGGCTTATGTGTCATTGATTAGAGCCTAAATTAAAATGTGAGATCTGATAACTTCAGGATATGAGTCACCAGGATGGGGAGAGTGAAGAATTTATGTTTGAAGATGAAATTACAAGTGAACTGAGGAAAGAGAAGTGATGGAGAATTTTTGTCCCAAAGTTGATGGAGAATCAGAGAAAACAGCAACTCCAAAGCCACTGGAGGGAAAAAAAAAAGTCCATAGCACAATGGCTGTCTCAGATGCAGTCCATACACACCCAGATTATAGACTTTCCTTCTGTGTCAAGTCCGTACCAGCAAAACTTTACTGGAAAGGCCAATTTCTGAGTCAGAGCTGAGCAAAAAATTTAGGAGGCATCATCCTTAAACCCATGTTGTGGTGGGCATTTTTGGTGACAACCAGCCTAACTGTAGGAGTTCAGAGGCTGTTCACAGAGGTTTCTAGCAGCATCCCCCAATTCCTGGTGGAGTAGAATTGGATCTAGCATGGGTACAATGGGCTTCAACACCCAACAGCCATCTCTAGCAGGAAAAAAATCAATAGTAATACAGCTGAGAAACATTCAACCAGCCCCTATCTTCAAGCCCATGAGTGGAAACAAAGGCAGTTTAAGTTTTAAACATAAATAAATGTTTCACTAAGTTAATTAATTTTCAGCTGTGAAAATGAAGAAGAAAAACACATAGAGACTTATAGTTTGTAACTTAATATTACTGTCCAGAAAAAAAACAGCAAACGTAAATCTGAAATACTATCTGTCACAATGGAATACATCACAAGTCAGGTCTTCATAAGAGAAAATAACCTTTTCCAGTAAGTTAATCTTGGAATCTGAGTAGAAGTGGTGAAAAAAGATTTTCTGAAACACAAGGGATGTAGCTGAAGTGGGAGTTTAAATGAGAGAAAGTTCTGACATTTCAGTCAACTGCTTCAAAAGCAGTTTGTCAAAGCTTTAAAAAGCCTTCATTAAAGTGTCCATCAGTTGCACTAAGGTTTTAAACATAGTCCATATTTTCATAACAGTATATGACTGAAAGGCGAAAGGGACTTTTGAGCAGCAGGTCCCATCTGTGTAAGTGGAAAGGAGACATATGCCAGGTGTTTCCCCTCTTTCAAGCTCTTCAGAGGAAGAGCATTATTCCCTGCAGTCAACTGGGGACACTGAAAAGTCCTACAGAGGTTTTTTTCTGGTCAAATTAAAGCTAGATTATTTTTTTAAAACAATATTGATTTAAAAGATGATTAATTTCTTTTTGGTTCTAGATAAAATTTTTCATTTCAACTTGGGGTTGTAGAAGCACCTTAAAAAATTATTTATCTACCTCTCTCTTTCATTTTTAGTGAAAGATATTTTTAAGCAAAGGTGATGCTTTGAACAAAATACAAAGAAAAATCTTGTTTTAAAAAAAAAAAAAAGGTCATACAAGCCCATACTGACATTTTATAAATGAAACAATGTACCTGCAGAGAGGAGGAGAGTGTGATGCAAGCCATTCTAAAGAAGGAATATAATGAAGAAAAAGAAACTTTTAATAAATTGCCTTTACAATGAAATGAGTGACTGAGCTCCAAGACTTCCCACCGTCACTCTTGAGAGGGCTTCTTATTCATGGACTACTTACATTGAGCAATAGATGAGGCATGTACCTGAACAGTGATAGAAACAGCCTTTTCAAGATGAGTAGCTCAGGATCATAATTCAGGGTCCCTTTGGTGAGTCAGGAAACCAAACAGTTTATTTTGTCCACAAAATCTTGTCATGTAACATTTGTGCCTTAGACTTGCTATCCCCAAATGAATCAGATATAAGTTCCCGGATGTTCTTATGTTTATAGTTAATCAATTATTTCTATTTTTTTTTCAATAATGGAGAAAAAAATGCATCAGCGTGATATAAGCACAACTTGTGGGTTTCACTTTGATACTTAGAAATGAAAATTATTTTTAATTATTTCCAATCAACAGCAGCATAAAAAATGGCCTATGGTCAGCAGCCTTCAACAACTGTCTCACAGTATGCACAAAAATGGCCAGGGAATGTAGGTCAAGGTAGGAGGCAGGGAGATAAGGTGCTAAAAAAAATCTCAGAAAAGGTGGTGGCAAGAGAATGATGTTTCTAGAATTGTAGGAAATGAAAAAGAACTGCTTTCTCTCCTTTCTGTATTCCTGTCTGCAAGTAAGCTGCACAAACCCAGCCCTAGGGAAATCCTAAAATCAGAGACAAATGGACTTTTCTACTGTTACAGGAGTTGGAGAGCCTCCTGATGTAGTTACCCAAGTTTAATCTCTTCTTGAATTTCAAGACAAAAACATTCTTATACAAAGGAAGGTATCGTTCCTATTCTAGAAGAATAAGTCTATGGGCCACCACGCAGCATGGACATAATTGTCTCCTCCTCTACCCATAAAGTAAATCCTTGTTCTCTTCTTTTGGAGAGCTTTCCAAAGGGCAGATGGGATTTCTGTCTCTCCATTTTGGAAAAAGAACCAACAAAATGTCAAGAATATGAAGTCTGAGCTTTCCTTAGCTGCTCTTATAGTGCCGTAAACCTGAAAACTGAGATGCCAGGAGGCCCTAGTACTCAGAAGTCTTCAGACTGCATTCACCTGGATTCCTTTTTTTTTTTTTTTCCCTTAAAGCTGATCTAGAAACAAAAATCAATACCAACCTTCACAACCACACAAGTCTGGTAACAGTTTTAACTGTCCAGTTTTCACGTTCCCCAGTTTTACAGTAACCACTGTTCACAGACATGCAGTGTTTTCCATCATTCAACAGTCCATAAGCAATGAAGAACAACTTTCCTGGTTTTTAGGATAGGGAATTTGAAAGGAAAATTAATTTTCCTATGTCATCCTATGAATAGGTGGCACAATTCAGAACCGTAAGCTGTTTTTCTGAGTCCTGAACAGCAGCTGGAATATGGTTTTATTCCCACCAATAAAACCAGCAATTAAATGTTTCAATAGATTTTTTTGGAAGGGTTGAGGTATTTCCTTAGTACACAGGAATTTTTAATATTTTTATTTTGTCTTGATCACTGAAAATGCATTTTCTTATTAAAAAAATATATTCCAATGGGAAATGTTAGCTTAACCTGTTTCTAGTTCCTTGCCAGATTTGAGAGCTGACAGATCACAGATCTTCAGCACTAAGACAGGGATTTCCTTTCAGATTATTATTTTAATAAGCCACTAGCAATGAATCTACTTATTCTGGAGCTTTAGTCAATAGGTGTCAAGGGCTGGGATTTATTAACTGCCCACTTATGCAAAAATGGGTTTCTGCATTCAAAAGATCTGCAGTAGAATACAGCACCTGAGCTGAGTTCCCTTATCTCCACATTCAAATATTCCCCAATGAACTGGAAAGGCTGGCAGCAAAGCGTGCATGCTACGTGACTTATGTTGAGCCCAGTCAGGGATAAAATAAAACCTGGTTGCAGCTTCCACTAAGGAAAAGAAAAAAAAACACCCTGAAACTGCAGTCAGTGGAATAGTAATTTTCAGCCTTGCTAATTGTGGATTAGAGAAATCAGATAAATCCTCACTCCAACTAGGTTAGGTAGAGCTAAATTGTGTTATTCTATAATACAAACAGAAGCTGATAGAAATAAACATGCATAAACTTCCAGTGCAGTTAATTAAACATACTCCTCCAGCTTTTGTAATCTCCTTGAGTATGATGAAGCACCAGTCTCCAGGTTCTAATTAACCTGTGATGATCAGGGATGTGACAGTTTGGGAAACCTTATCTCAGGCCAGTAACCACTAGCCACATTCAGCCTCAGAATGGATGGCAACCTGTTTTTGCTTCATTGACCAAAATTAACGCTATTTTCATTTGCTCTCCTCCTGATAATGTTAAACTGCATCACAACACTTTGAGACACTGACCACACAGCTATAATGGGCCTTTTGAGAGAATTAAAGCCTATATGGAAGCCAATGAATTTTTTCTTTTCATCTCAATTGCTTCTATCAGAGACATAAATATTAAATATTGTCCATTCTGTTTATAAGGAATCAATCCCTAAAAAAACCCTACACAACTAAGTGGGAAAGCAATAGTAAACTACTATTTTGTGATTTGAAACACTATAAAGTGGAGTTTCTCTTTAACTTTCCCTCAGCAAGGGAGATGGAAAGCTCCCTTGTGCTGCTGACTAATTGAGGAGCCTCTCTGAGCCAGGAGAGAGGTTTAGAAAAAGGCAGTGATAGGACACAGGTATGATGTCATCCCACCAGCGGATGCAGGAACAGATAACTATTGCGGTGGAAACACTGCAAGACCATCTCACAATGAGAAAAAAAAGCTCTGCTTTTCTTGATGACAATCATACCATGGGAACTGGGTACCTCTGTGCAGTACCATAAGGGATTATAGAGTTGTAGGATAATTCAGGTTGGAAGGGACCTCAGGAGGTCTCTTGTCTGTCCTCCTGCTAAAAGAAGGCTCAGCTACGGCTCAAATCAGGTTTCTTGGAGCTTCTTCTGGCACAGTGTTGAAAGTCCTTTGGTATGGAGATAACAAAACACTCTCTCAGCAACCAGCTGTACTGCTCAACTGTCCTCACAGTGAAACGTTACTCCTTCCATCCAGCCACCTCTCTTCTTTCAACTTATGCTGATTGTTTCTCATCCTCACACCATTCACCACTGGAGAGCATGGCTCCATTTGCTTGCTGACAAGTTCTGTTCAATCAGCTTCTGCTCAGTAGGCAAGTGTTCCATCTCAGTGGCCCTCCGCTGAACTTGCACCAGTTTGTCTATTTTATTCTTGTACCTGGGGGGGGCAAACCAAAGTTGAGACATTGAACATATTTTTAAGTGTAGGACTTACACGATCTAAGGCCAGAATTTCCCTTACTTACAACCAGATGTGTAGCAGTGTGCTGTAAACCACCCATCTGCTGACCTTTCTGCCAGCATCAGCTTCGCTTCATGGATTTTAAAGGTGAAGACTAATCTGGTCTGATGCTTTGTGTGAAGGTCCAGAGGCACCTATTGATCACTGCGTATGCCCCAAACAGTTTATAGATGGTGCATAGAAATAATGGCTTAGTTTTTTTCAGTCAACAGTAGGACTACAGAGTATCACATATTGTGAGTAAAATGAAAAGGTATGGAGAGTATGAGAAACGAATAATTCTTGCTTGTTCCTCTTTGGAATGTCTACATTTGGCTTTCAAAGCAGCTGCTCAACTATTTATGTTTAAAATAAAAGACCATCTGGTTCCAGCTCTGGCACATCTGGATGGTATATGTGAGGAACAGTTTCCATGTTTCCATGGCATCTTCCCCTGCTTCCATATTTTCCAGTGTCTCATAACTTTTTTGGTTGAGTATTAAAATGCAGAGGCAGAAGAGGGCAGGATCACAATACTTCAGTGCTTTAGCTATTTTCTACATCTGTATGAAATTTGGGTATTGACTCAAATACATTCCCTTACCTAAATTAGGGTAGCAACCAAGATGATGTGATGATTGCTGTTATGGCTAATAACATCAGATTTTCATACCTCTAAAAAGTCAAAACCAAGTCAGATCATCAGACCACATCTGTATTTTGTCAGGCATGCTCATTCCTCAAACTGGATCATGTATGAGGTGTGGAACATGTGATACTTGGCCATGAAGCAAGAAAAAGAGGGAAAAGGAGGGGACTATAAACCGTCTTTGAACACTGATTAGAAAGAAACAGAATGTTAAAGGCCAGGTCCTTATCCTTGTGATCTTATTTACTGAGAGGGTCCCACTGACATTGATGCAAATTCTAACAAAGGGATGAGAATCTAATTAAAAAAAAAATGTGATTCCTATACGTATGAGAAAGGACCAAATGAATGGAATGGCCAAATTCTCCCTTGCTGAAATTTTTGGCTTTTGCTGTCACTATCTTCTCCATCTTAGCTAAGTTTGAACCAGCAGCCTCCTGCATCTACAGCTTTCTTGCGGGTTAAACAGGCTTCAAGAAGCTAACTCATAATTTGGAATTTTGAAATCTTTTCTTGGTCCTTTGAAAAGAAATCATTTTCTTTTTGAGTCCAAGATGTATCTGAGATGGAAGAGGCTCAAAGTAAATCACTACTTTTTATGGAGTTTTTTCTCTCGTCCTTAGCATCTTCCTTCTATGGAAACACATTCTGTTTAATTTTTCTGTTACTTCACAAACTCAAGCCCTGGTATTTTATACACCCTAATGCCTGAGAATTTGGAAAAAAACCACATAGGGTTCAGGGTTTCATGATGAAAATCTGCCAGAAAAAAATTGTGTATAAAATATCAAAACCAAGCCTGCAAGCTGTTCTCTAATCTGATTTCCTGGAAGAACTGCTATGGAGAAATCAGAGTACACAAATGATTACTCTTTAGATGGACTCAATATTTGGTTCATGATAGGTAGTACTGATGCCCACAGGAACTGTCACACCCTAAGCTCATGTCATGTAAGAGAGTACTGTTACATGCACAACTGAATTGGACCTGCACTGTCTAGAGAGATGTTTGTGGAACCCAGAGGAAGGACCCTGAGTAAGAAGTCCCAATCTATGACCCTCTCTAACAATCATGAAATAAACCAGTCAACTCAGTTCAGATCCTTTTCCAGAATGACCTGTTTAAGGAAATCTCTCGGTAGCAACAAGTTGTAGATAAATAGAAAAATGAAAGCAAAGTAAAAAAATCCCAGAGTTTAATGGCTGAGTTCAAATACACCAAAGCAATATCCACTTCGCTCCAATTATAAACCAGTTAGTATATAGTCCTGTGCCTGGAATACTGGTCAGTGGTATAAAACTTACATATACCTAAGAAATAAATGTTCAAATCCCATCAGTAACCAAGCTCGGCAGTAATTGCTTTAGTGAGCAATTTTCTGCTAGTCAAATGTCCCTAGACAGGCCATAAAGGAAGCAGTTTTTTTCCCTGTGATTTTCTTCTGGTTGATGGTATCATCAAATACCACCTTTTCTACAGTAATGACTCCTTTTCCTATAAATATAAAATACAATGCTGGGAAAAAAAATATCCTCTATCCTGTAGGAGTTTTTTGCCTCATGAACACAGAATAACTCATGATGATCATTTTATTAGAAAGACATTGAGATGTACACATTTTGGGCCATAGTTTCGGAATCTGGCATTTAAACATCATATAAATCTCTTGTTAGACTATGATGGACCATTTGTCACTTGGATCTAATCAGCCTGACAAAAGAAGAGAAAACTCCAGGCCACAACAACTAGCAATATTTTAAAACACTAAGCATCAAGTTAAAAAAAAAAACACAAAAAAACCAGAAATAAATTATTTTAGGAGATGTTTGTAAATTTAATCTAGTTGTCAATCATGTAGTAAAATTTAATATTACCTTGATATTGTCACCACTTTTCTATAATGCTCATTTTTGTTAAGAAAGTTGCCTTGAACCATTTTGATACTGGGTGGTGACTGAAAATGGCTGTTTAGCATTCTAAGGATTCTAAGGAGGTGTTTTCTTATGAGCGAGCTTTGCAGAGAAGACTGAGAAGAGAAAACTGTCCCCCCTTTACCTTCTTGAAGATCCGTTCTTCCAGAGATCAGAAATGTCACTGTAAACTGCATTTCCTCTTAGGCTAATTGATAAAGGTTCTCATATTTAGTCAATAGTTCATCAGAGCAAAGTAAAATGTAAAATATGAATTTTATATAAGTTTGTAATTAGCAGATTATGAGGTCCTTTCCTGAGCTAGTTTCCTGCTGATGCTCAGGTGCCCTGACATGGATCTGTAGTTTTGGCTTTCAAAATCTGCTTGGTCAGTGCTGGCTTTGGTGTCTCTGTGATCTTCCACTGCATGATACAAGTGTTGCCTTTCTTGAGTGAGGGGACCCTGGATCCTAAAATGCTGTTGGTAAAGGGGACATCAAAGTTCAGCCCAAAATCCGATGCTGCCTAGGTTTTTGCCACGTTTATTAGACAATTGGTGATATTGTGAAATGTCAGTGGCAAGTCGCTACTAAAGGAGGGTAAATTTCTTAGCAAATTACAAAGAGCAGGAAGAAACAAATCTGTGAGCTGGAAGGCCAGGAGAGAAATTTATAAAAATTAAAAAATAGTTGTAGTGCAAAAAGGGAGAGCTTCATCTGAAGACTGTGTTTCGAAACGACTGGGAAGAGCAACACTTATACCTGGGATCAGCTGCGTGAAAATAAAACACTTTCCTTTTCAATGACTATTTGAACAACAACAAAAAATTACAAGTTTCATAACCTCTAACTAGTTTTAGAGATCACTGTTTCTGTTACACATTTGAGAAGCCTAAAAGACTCAGAAACAGAGATTTTGCTTTCCATCTGTATCATACTGTCTAATATAATCTCCCTGCAAGTCTGGCTTCACTTGTGGACTTGACCTATAACAGTTACAGCAACACTATCTCTAGAAAGAGATAAAATCACATGGAATTGCATGAATCTCTTGCATAGACCAAGTATCCCCTTGGGCAAAGCAACCGGCTACCTGTGGTTCCAGAAAAAAAAAAAAAAAGACATTTTATTCTTTCTATTTTCTATAGCAACCGAATCCCCAGTGAGAGAAACGTAGCATCTATCCACATGCTCTGTGCATGGATAGCACTGTGCCTTCTTATAAGGAATTTGTAATATACAGGAATGGGAGCAGTAGAAAGGAAATTGTACCTTCCATCATGGAACACATAGTCACACTAATGTCAAGAGACATGCCTGAGATTTCATGTCTGTGGCACAGCCAGGAATTGCTCTATATTTATCTCACTGATAGGCCACAATATTATCCATAAACCCAACTTTTTCAGGGCTGAATTAATACAGAGGCATCTGAGTGAGAAATGAGTGCAGCATGTTGATTCTGCAACTTCAGTTGGAGATTTTTCTTTGCTTTGTTTCCTTTTTCTTTACTGCATTAAGACTATCTTAAGGATGGAGGAAAATATCAAAGAAAGCATTCACTTTATTTCAAGGGAAAAGAAAAGCACTGGTGTGCTGGTTTTGACTGGGATAGAGTTAATTTTCTTCATAGTAGCTTGTATGGGGCTATGTTTTGGATTTGTACTGAAAATAGTGTTGATAACATACTGCTGTTTTAGCTATTGCTGAGCAGTGCTTACACAGAGTCAAAGCTGTTTCTGTTCCTCACACTGTTTCACCAGTGAGTAGGTTGGAGATGCACAAGAAGTTGGGAGCAGACACCACCAGGAGAGCTGACCCCAACTGACCAAAGGGATATTCCATACCGTACGATGTCACATCAGCATATGGGGGAAGGAGAAGGAATGGGAGGATGTTTGGAGTGATGGCGTTTGTTTTCCCAAGTAATTGTTACGCGTGATGGAGCCTTACTTTCCTGGAGATGATTGAACACCTGCCTGCTGATGGGAAGTGCTGAATGAATTCTTTATTTTAATCTGCTTGCACGCATGGCTTTTGCTCTACCTACTAAACTGTCTTTATCTCAACCCATGAATTTTCTGACTTTTACCCTTCTGATTCTCTCCCCCATCCCACTGGGGAGGAGTGGAGCTTGGTTGCCAGCTGGGGTTAAACCACAACCATTGGCAATACTCCCATTGTCTAGATGAAAAAAAGGAATCTCAAAGCAATTAGAGGACAATGACAATTTTAAATTAAGATGTATACAGTGTTCAAATTGATTTTGCTGAAGGCAAGCATAATGGTAAAAAAAAACCTTACTGGCAAAGTGGTTTTGAATAATTAGATCAAGTTTATTTCTTGATAAAGACTCCTAGAAAATCCCACAAACCCTGGCTCTTATGTTTATACTGCACAATCTTTTCTACAATTTATTGCTCAAACTGTATATCCTTAGGTGAAGATGAAACATCTTCATGTTACTTTTGTCTTCCTGTTAATGTTTGAAATGGGGCCTGAGAAGAATCACAGAATCATTTACGTTGGAAAAAGCCTTTAAGATCGATGAGCCCAACTGTTAACCCAGCACTTCCAAGTCCACCACTAAACCATGTCCCTCAGCACTACATCTACATGTCTTAAGAATGTTCAGGGATAGCGATGCAACCACTTCCCTGGGCAGCCTGTTACAACCCTTTAAATAAAGAAAATTTTCCTAATATCCAATCTAAACCTCCCCTGTTGTAACTTGAGTCCGTTTCCTCTTTTCCTATCGCTTGTTACTTGGGAAAAGAGTCTTACCCCCACCTCACTACAACCTCCCCTCAGCCTCCTTTTCTCCAGGCTAAGCAACCCCAGGTTCTTCAGGTGCTTCTCAGAAGACTTGCTCTCCAGACTCCACACCAGCTTCATTGCCCTTCTCTGGACATGCTCTGGCACCTCAATGTTTTTCTTGTAGTGAGGGACCCAAAACTGAACACAGTATTTGAGGTGGGGCCTCACCAGTGCTGAAGACAGGGGAACGATCACTTTCCTAGTCCTGCTGGCCACACTATTTCTGATACAAGCCAAAATGCTTCTTGAAGTCCAGGTAAATATCATCCACAGCTTTTTTCTCATCACTAAGAGAATCGTTTTGGTACAGAAGGAGATCAGGTTTGTCAAGCAGGACCTGCCTTTCATAAACCTGTGCTGACTGGGCCTGGTCGCCTGGTTGTCCTGTGTGTGCTACATGATGGCACTCAGGATGTTCTGCTTCATAACCTTCCCTGGCACTGAGGTCAGCCTGACAGTCCTGTAGTTCCCTGGATCCTCCTTCCAGCCTTTCCTGTAGATGGGTGTCACATTTTCTCCTCCTGTTTGTTATCCGTGCTGGGTGCATTGTTACAGGCAAGAGGAACAATGGGGAAGATAATAGCTGATATTTTTACAAAGAGGTATGTTAATCGATCTTATGTCACAGAAACAACTTTTCTGCATTGACTACAGCTACTGTTTGAAACAGATCAGTAGCTTTTTATGTACAGTATGGGCATTGCGAGCAGAAGCTTAAACACCTTCTGCTGTCTGCCACAGGAGACTCCTAGCAAACAGAGAGAACATGACAACAACAGGCACAACTTCAGGCCAGTGTTTCTGAACTTCCACAGGGCAAAGAGTGTCCACATTGGCAGTAGAAGCCATGGAAAGTCTATGCCAAGTGGATCACTGATAAATGTCCTGTTAGATACTGAACTCTTTTCTTGGACAACTAAAGGACACTACTGTGTTGGATTTAATCTCACAACAGTTTTGGAGTTCACGTTCCTTTCCCTCCTGTCATGCTGTTATTTACTTTTCCTATATCTCATGCATGTGGCTAAAAGAGTGCTGCGAACCAACAAGTTTATCAGACTGTTCAGTTTTGATAGTGCTTTTGTTGGTACCTAATATACCCCAGAAATCAATACAGAGACTTGACTGCGATGTGTTACAGGACTCCACTGTAAGAGATTATGGAATGAATAGAGCAATCTCTAAGTACCATTCATGTACCCAGTGCTTTGTGGGGGCATGGAAAATCTAGTTAAAAGGAATCTTTTTTTCTTTTTTTAACATAATGGTGCCAGGAGATAGGTCTCTGGGCAAAGAAAATCTCTGACCTCGTCGATTTTAGTAGCAAAATAGCATAGGAAATCCTCTTTCTTTAGAAATGCAAAACATAGGAGGAGTTGAAGGCAACGAACAGTATCAGTTCCAAATTCATTTTCCCCACTCATCACTATTAAATTAAGTATGTCAATGTATTGCTTAATTTTATGACTTTTTAAATACATTTGAGCATAACAACTCCCAAAAACCTCTACTGAAACTATTTCTACAGAGACAACCCTTTACCTGAATTACTGGGGTTCTAGTAAGGGGAGACTTTTATATTCAAAGAAATATATAGTGACAATAAAGCATGTGACAATGGCCACATCTCCAGGGAAGATGGGTTTGATAGCCACATTTCTTCATGGTTATTGTTATCCATTAGTCCTTAAGTGAACTGAGCTGTGGAAGAAGAATGAGGAAAATGGGCATTCTTGTATCTTATTTTAGCAGAGCTAGGACTTCCCTAGTTCAGGAGATAAGTTGGAACTCACTAAATGGAAATCCATTGGGCATTTTAGTACTGATAGTGGGGAAAAATATACACTGTTACGTGTTAATTTGGAAGCTATGTTGAACAGGAAAAAAAATCCTCTGGACAAGAAAAGTTGTGGTGAAAATGCTGCCTCTCCCTGCCTAAGTCTGTGGATACAGGAAACTTTTGACAGAATAGAAGAGGCGCATTTCTTTTTTATATTGAAAAATTAATTGACCATATAGATAACAGAATCTTCAACTCAAGAAGTAACATACATGATAACAATTTTTATTTTTGCTAGGTAAAATAACAATTTCACAGAAAATATCATTAAAATACGTAAATCCATGTTAAGTTAGCAATTAAAATAACCATAAATCCCACAACTTTCAGAACCTCATTACCCAGCACCTGACAGCAGTTATTACACATTTTGAAAGTCTTACACAGAACTCTTACTGCAACAACAGACATACCTATAAACTGACCACAATTCCTATTCAAGATCTTTCTTCCACAGCTATATATGAGTGCCTTTCTCTCTGCACCATCTTCACTGCAGCTGTGAAGTCTCAAACTCACTTGGTGAGGAGGTTAACTGAGGTCTTATGGCTGCCAAGTACCGAAGTAGCAGGTAGCTCAGTACCTCTCCCTGCATTATCCCTTTTTGACCTTGTTGTGGAAAAGGGTGCCTTTTTCCTAGTTGCAGTGAAATGTTGATTTTGCATTGAAAGGAGATGTTTCCACCAGTGAAAAATGTAGTTTTTTCCCCACATTTGACCATTTGTTTCATGCAACATATTGCAGACATGAAAACCAACTCTACATATACTGGAGAAAGTCAGAAACATTTTGTGAGCACAGCTGGGAAGAAACACCAAAGAAACATTTTTTTTTTCTAGTTTTGTTCTATGTTTTTCTTTTGCAAGACTGTTTTGAGGAAAGAACCATCTAGGTCAGAAAGAACAGCACAGTAGTAAATTCATTCCACCTTACTTTTTGTATATTTGCTTGCATTTAATTTCAGCTTCTCTGCATACAGGACATGGACTTTTTCTGCAGTCCCTGGATGTCTATGGAGCCTTCTGACAGTGGATCAGATGTCTTCTGATCGTACACATGCTGTCCTTCTTGTGTTTTCTTGTAATATTTCACTGGATAAATTAATCTTGAATTTTCTACATATATGACGCATTTATATCCAACACATAAAACCTAAATCTGTAGAGAAACTGAAAGATTTAGATTTTCTGTCAATTTATTTGAAAAAATAAATTTTTTTCTTCTGCTTTTCTCCTTTGTCCTCTATTCCTTTATTTATTCTTTCTGCTGACAAAACCGTGGGAATAAACAGATATCTCAGAAAATTATGGGAGATTAGGGGTTATATCCTCAGCTGATGTAAATTTTCATGGCCCACTGGGTTCTACATCAACAGAGAAACACATTTGGGGGTTTCTCAGACAACATTTTCTGTTTCTGTAAATGGATCACGTATTTAAGTGTCAAGCAATCTGAATCACAACAACAAACAATGAAAACCAGATGGGACCTGTTGATTTTTTGCTACCTCACACCTATGCCCACTGTGTTAAAGACTATTAAGTCCAAACTCTCTGTTCATTCACCCCAGCTGTAGCATTTTAAGTTGTCTCCATGTAGGTAGAGAAGACACCCTAAGGAGTCAAAGAAACTTGTTCATAACACAAAGTTAATTAGGTCTCCATTATTGTTTCTGTTCAAGCAGCAGGGATTATGAGTTAACACCATAGAACATTCCACTCCCCCAGGACAATGCATCTTATATTACATTTTGGAAATGCATATGAAAATCATGCTCATGTTTTATAGCAGACCCTTGTAAATATACTTTTCAGTTTGTGGCTTTTTCTGTACAAATGGGTGCTAATTGGCGTTTCCTAGGAATTGATACAATCTGGTAAAATTGCAACTGAAAGATTACTACTATACCAGCAGAAAAAAAGGCAGTTGTGTTGTAGAAATGCTCCACCCAGTCACCCCACTATTATCAGAGCTGCAAATCATTTTTTAAAAGGTCTGGGAAGATACAGTGTACCATGAGGAACTGGGTGTAATCCTAGCAGTCTGGCGCTGTGTGAGTGTGATTTAGTATTAATGTTCGTTTTATCCATTGTAAAAGGTGCCTGCCTGGGTAGGGTTGTGGGGCCTTTTAGTAGAAATGGATACCGTTACAAAACCACTCATCCCTGAGGACATTTCTGCAGCACTGATAAAGAAATGACGTTGTTGTTAACCGGCTGGTTTTGAGCTGTGGTGCTGAGTAAAAGGAAATGTAATATGGCCAGTGACTAGAGAGAGATCCTCTCATGAACAGAAAAAGAATAAATAGAAATGTTTCCCTCTAGGACCCACAAAGCTCTGACATTAAGAAATTTAGTGAGAAAAGGCAGACAAAAGCTAAACTGAAAGATGCTTGGCACAGGGAGATGCAATAATAAGACTAAGCAGAATACTAATTTCCCCCTGGAGTCACCATATGAGCTGCTGTATACAGAGGGAACCTGGCTTCCTCTGGTGGAACACTGAACTGGTCATTAAACACTGATTTTATTTTTTTAGTGGGACAGACAATCCCTAATCACTTTAGACTTGGTTCCACAGCGTCCAGTAATAGCTCATCTGCTGTGGAGGCAGGTTGTGCCTTAGGCAAAAGTGATATACAGAGTCCTGGGACCTGTTTCAGCAGTGGGTAAACATCGTGGTAATCGATGCAGAGCAAATGAGTTAATATTGTTCTACTTCACACATTTTCTTTTGGAGGCTGTCCAGAGACTCTTGACTTTTAGGAAAGTTTGCATTTTGCAGGCCACTTTCACCAAGGCTAAGAGGTTTAAGAAGGAATCTGATGTGCCAAAAAAACAAAATCGCCAGTGTGCTGGGGGAAGCCTAGACATTGACCTGGGTCTAGTTCCTCGGACTTCCCTGGACTTTCCTCGTTATTTCCAGAAATGCATGGAAATCCTCAACTCGTTACTAGATGTTCACTAAATCTGACTGCCATGTTCTCCCCCAGGAAAGCATAGGCTGATCTCCCTCCCAGCATTACACATAAATCCCTACCTTGTCCTCTGATCTTGTATGTATTTCCCAGCTACGCTCATCTTCCTCTTATCTCGGGTTAGAATATGGATTTAAGAAGCAAAAGGATTTGAATGTGGATCTCTCATGTTTTGATGAAGTCTCTAAGTAACAAACAATCAGATGAAAGAGACAGTGGATCTGTCCCTAATTTCACATGGGACCTGAAGTAATAAACTTGTGAAAGTGCTTTCCAGTCTGAGTCCCAGAGGTGGGGGAGGTGTAGGTTTGTTTTGGGGAGCTTGAAGTGTTTAGATGTGAGGTGGACATTTAGCGCTTTAAAAGGCACCTCCTAACATATTCAAAACACGTCTTTAGAGTCTATTAGTGTACTGAACATAAGCACCTAATGGGTTTCAAGTGCCTCCAATGTTCAGCAGCAGGCACAGAGAAGGCTGGTGTCAAGGTTTAACCCCAGAAACCCGAACCACACAGTTGCTTGTTCACTGCCCCAGTTGTGATGGGAGAGAGAATCAGAAGGGTGAAAGTCAGGGAGGGAAAAACTCCTGGGTTGAGATAACGATAGTTTAATAGGTAGAGCAAAAGCCTGCATGCAAGCAAAACAAAACTAGAAATTCAATCACTGCTTCCCATGGGCAGGCAGGTGTCCAGCCATCTCCAGGGAAGCAGGGCTCCACCACATATAACATGTACTTGGGAAGGCAAACGCTGTAACTCCAAATGCCTCCCCCTTCCTCCTTCAGCCCCCAGCTTTACATGTTGTGCATGACATCATATGGCTTGGAATATCCCTTTGGTCTGCTGGGGTCAGCTGTCCTGGCTGTGTGTCCTCTCAACTTCTCATACACCCCCAGCCTACCCACCAGCGGAGCGGTGTGAGGAGCAGAAAGGGCTTTGAGTGCCTAGGAATAACTGAAAACACCAGTGTGCTATCAACACCATTCCCATCACAAATCCGAAACACAGCACTACACCAGCTGTCAGCAAGAAAGTCAACTCCACCCCGTCTGAAACCATGACAGCTGGTGAATCTACTTTTGGAAGTACAGAAAGTGGCAGTGATCTAAGTTCTGTCCAGGGCACCAGTCTTTCATAACGGCCTTGGAAACAGAGCTCCTTTTAAATGGGTGGAAATTCAGATCCTGAAACACTTCTGAGGGCCAGCTGCTTTCTGTCACGCACTGCATAAAAATGACAGATGCCATGTCCTGCACTGCATATGTGTCTGCAGTTTCATGCAGTGAAATAACCTGTGAAAAGCCATTTTCCTTCAATTCTAGCTGTACTTGCCAGCAATGGAGGGTGCTGAGTGCCTCAGGGTACTGAATGCAAGGACCAGTGAGAGGTAAATGCACGTGTATCTTTCAGAGGAGTGAGCTTGATGTGTCTGTGCACTCATTCAATAGCAGCACTCCCCTGATCTCAGTGGTGCAAGATCACATCCGTACGCCTTGGGAAGATGTGAAAGGACAGCCTGAGATGCTCTTGTTTTCTTGCACAAAAGAATAGTCTCAGGTGCAAAAGGGAATAAATGAGGAGGATTAAAGTTAAAAGCATAAAAGAAATACTGAAAAGACATTATATTCCAGCCTGGTGCATACAGAATAACATTTCAGATTGCATCAAAAAGTGCAGAAGACTGTCCTGTAGCTCATTAGCCTGACTTGGTGTTGACTTTGGAGAGCTCTTTACACATGTCATTTAATGTAATATTGATTTTTTCGATGTGAGTTTCATTATTTGTGAGCTCCCCCAAGATGAGTGAGCATGATGGAAAAAATGGAGTTTTTCTGTTGACTGGCATTAACACTTTGCTTTCTCTCCCCTTGCTGTGCGTGTAGCACAGAGCTGCACTGCACTGTGGCCATCGTTAAATCAACACCTTGCTCACAGGCATGGTTGTGTCCCACGCAATGTTTCACTTCTCCCTGGGGCTGTACAAACATTCCCTGCCCCAGGGACAGAGGGAAGGTCTGCACATGCTTCACAGGTGGAGGAGAGTGGATCGACATACAGAAAGCAAGCTGTGACAAACTGGTGGCAGAGCCGGGTCCAAAGCACAGGGTTTTCTCACCATGTCTCAGGTCCTGCTTTGCTCCAAGGATGTGGACTAGGACAGGAAGGAGAGAGACAATGTCTTTAAAACCCAGGCTTGTCAAATGGTGTTCCTTGGACAGAGCAAGACCCAGAGCCTGGTGACAGGATGGGGAGGGATTCAGCAGCCAGTTACAGACTCTCCTCGGTCTAAGTCCAGTTTTCATTCCCCTGGCTTTTTATATCAAGTTTAGCTGTGAGGATCCCAGCACAGGAGAAGGGAAGTCTGCCTTACACCAGCTCTAGCAGGTATAATTCTTTTTACTCTTTAACATGCCAATTTTCTCCCACCTCCGTGGTATGCTGGCAGCTCAGATATTACATTCTTACGTTATCTGCACCAAGCTCATGTGTATTAAACATGAGTCTGAAAAAAATGCTACCAAAAAGGACATTATCTTGTCAAAAATAGAGGTATAGTTTGAGAAATGAAGTGTAGCAGTCTTGCAAGGCGTGCAGAACAAAGCGAAATAAGATGCCTGTCTTGCAAATATTTTCATGTGTTCTTAATTTTACACATATGACCAGACACCCTGCAAGCAACACATGAACAGAAGCATGATCAAGGTGCCAGCAGAAATAGATGTCACCTGGCCCACCCCCCCGTAGGTACACAACAACCATGTGGGAAAGCAGCTGCCCTGTACCTGCTTGGCTGATGAATGCCCTGTGCCTCTAGATCCAACACGGGTTCAAGCCTGTGGGCAGACACTCAGGGAACATAGAATCATAGAATCATAGAATCATAGAATCATAGAATTGCCCAGGTCGGAAGGGACCTCCAAGGGTCATCTAGTCCAACCTCCCCGCAGTCAGCAGGGAGACCCCCAACTAGACCAGGTTGCCCAGGGCCTCGTCGAGCCTCTCCTTGAATATCTCCAGGGAAGGGGCCTCAACCACCTCCCTGGGCAACCTGTTCCAGTGCTCCACCACCCTCACAGTGAAGAACCCTCTCCTAATCTCCAGTCTAAATCTGTTCCCCTCCAGCTTCAAGCCATTGCCCCTCGTCCTGTCACTGCAGGCCTTTCTAAACAGGTTCACCCCAGCCTTCCTGTAGGCCCCTCTAAGGTACTGGAAGGCCGCTATTAGGTCTCCCCGGAGCCTCCTCTTCTTCAGGCTGAACAACCCCAGCTCCCTCAGCCTGTCCTCATAGCAGAGATGCTCCATCCCCCTGATCATCCTTGTGGCCCTCCTCTGGACCCTCTCCATCAGGTCCATGTCCTTCTTATATTGAGGGCTCCAGACCTGCACACAATACTCCAGGTGAGGTCTCACCAGAGCATAGTAAAGTGGAAGAATTACCTCTCTGGACCTGCTCGTCTTGTTTTTCCAATCATGCCTTTCATTTAGCTGCTCAGGGACTCTATATTGTCTTGAGCTTCAATAGAATCTTCTGGGCCAGATGATTTTCTTTGAATTTTGACAAATTACATTCCCGTATTATTTCTGTCTAACTGAAATCAGTTGTGTGGGGGTTTGTGCTTTTTTTTTTTTTTTAATCAAGTAGTGATTAAGAGTGTGGAATAAAAAAAAAAAAGGGGAGTTAGGGTGATGTGAAAGTAGCTTTCATATTCTGAGTGGAGACAGATGTAATGCCATCACTTTTTGTGAGGAATTGGGATGGCTAGAAATTGGATGGCTTTTAATTTTGTTTTTCAGTACTTCCTTCAGTGTTAAGTTAATTAACTGGAAGGTGGCCAGATAGCTTGGAGTCTTTACAATGTTTGAGGGGTTTTGCATAAAGAGAGACAAGCCCACTACTTGGTGAAATAATTAGATTAGCCCAAATGATTTAAACCTTTTGGAGGAGGGGGAGTTGTATAAGCTTTGTATAGCTAAAGCTCTTCTTGATTTCTTACAGGGGCTTACTGAGGCCCTGGAAAACCAAACCTCTATCAGGCATTGTTCTGAGAAGTTCACAAACCAAACAGAAAGCACAGTAGGAAGCAGAGGGAGCTGCCATTGGTTACCCAGAAGCAGGGTAGTTCCCAGTGATGAGTAGAGCTCATATCTCTGGATGCCCATGTGTTACAGATATTCTTTTTGACACACTCAAATGCACAGACCAGCAGAGAAGACACGAGGAACAGGCCCAGTGCTGTGGTGCTGCTCAAGCCACATCTGTCATGGAGGATGCTCTTAGATAACAGCCTCCCTAGGACACCAGCCTGGGACACCAGGCTAAGCTCCTGGTCCAGATGAGCAAAGGCTGTTCAAGTCCTACCTTAAAAGGGGGCTTGGACTCTGACTGTCAGACTGACAGGTGGAGTAGGGCTTTGGCACATGGGTGTCCACTTTCCTGATGGAAGAATAGCCCCTCACATGGTGGTTTAGTCTCAGGATAAACTGGGCCTTCTCTGAAGATCCAGGATGAGGGTCTAAAGTTATGAGAAAATCCACAAAGAGTATTAGATACCAGTGAGCATCCAATAGATCTGTTCATATAAAGACAGCATTGTCCAAGGCTGATTAATTCTTCCAGGAAGGGGTCCACCCATGGTTGCCTTAGTGAGTGGGACTTTCAGCTGATACCACAGGCAATGATCTTGTTTTACCAGAGGGACCAGTGATGAGGAACAATGAGAGAATATGTGCGTGTGACACCACCCTACCCCCCAAATCAAGAAAATACTTGGAAAAAAAGGGAGCTGCTGCATCTAAAAGGTTTTGGAAATAAAAATGTGGGGGGAAAAAAAGTCCCTAAAATACTGTTTATATGTTGAATACCAATGGCACAATGCCAGCAGGCTTCCTGTGGAGGCTTCTTACGGCAACTCTCTCTGCTAATGAGATAAGCCTTAAATCATGCCTTTTTTTCAGAATACACCAAGATGTCTATTTGATAGGAGTGGAACCTTGCTACAATTAGCAGGATAATAGATGTGGGCAACAATACTTCCGTAGCATAGTGATACCCCAGGTCGCACACTCAAACCCAACATATTTACCTGAGGAACTGGAATTTCCTTCATTCCTCTCTAAATGCCTGTTCCAAACAGAGCTGAAATCAACAGGAAAGCAGGCTCTGAGCAAAAATGTTGAGATGATCCATTTGCCTTCAGAATTTCATTTAAATTCTATTCCTGGTTGGAGTTTCATTTAACTGATTGCAGCTGAACCTGGCAGTCTCTGTCTTTTGTAGTACTACATAGGTAATATCTTTCTGTAAGCATGAATTATTTTTGTACCCTTACATATTAGTCCCAAATTCAGTCTCTCAGTCTTTTCTGGACATATCTTATTTTCTCCTATCTGCCTTTTTCATATAGAATTTTATGCATATACTGATATATCTTATTTATAACCTTCAGGCATTGGATTATTTTTATTTATAAGGCTGAAGTTATTAGATTCACTAAAATTCTCATGGTAAACACCAAGTACATGATGCATAAGACTCAGGAACTGTAGGAAGAGCAATGCATATTTAGTAGCTCCAAAGTGATCCCAAATCATATGGAAACATAACTTTTTCTGACTGTTTCTGCACCAATTAGCTGTCATGCTCCCTGTCATTTGAAAAACCACCCTCTGCTACTCCATCATTTCATTATGAAGTCAAAATGCACTTTGCCTATATAGCAAGGTCACAATGGATTGGTTTCCCCAGTGAACATATCGAACGTTTGACTGGAACTTCTACTGCATGATTTGGTAAAGTTTTACTTGCCTTACGTTTTAATCTCTTTTTTTTCTCCTCTTGGAATGTTCTTGGACACTGGAGCTTAAGTGACCCCCAAGAGACTTTTTCCTGAGCAACTGTTTGAGCTCCTACTCTGAGTTTCCTGTTTCTGGGTCATATTGTTCACAGCCTTGAAGAGCAAGTCTGAGTTAATTGGACTGTGTGGCCATGTCTGCACTACTCTGCTAGGTAGCTCCCATGGGTTGGAGCACCCTGCTCACACTCCTCTGCCAGCCCTTTGGGTGCCTCCAGACCAAAGCAGACTCAGCCTTTATGAACCCTGTACAACCTTGTGAGACATCCCCATCCAGCTCCTCTAGTCCATTTCTCCTGCGTGCACAGAGATCCCCTCCAGCCAGGTCCTTGGTCAGCAGTGGTGCTGTACCCAGACAGTGTAGAGGAAACCTTGGACACCAGGCAGTTAGTTATCCCATGCAGCCATGAAGTCACCACACTGAAGCACAATAACTTTACATTTCGAACACTAGAAATATACGGTATTTCTACCAAATGCTTCAGTGTTTAAGATACAGCTTAGACAGGGGTGCTTTCCTTAAGAACATTTAAAATCCCTTAATGTTTATATTCACAAAAGCATTTCTCCTTCTTTAAAGTGTACGTTATCTTTAAAGTGTACGTTATCATCATTGTGTGCTTTCTTATCATTACTTGTATTTTCCATCCTCGTGATGCTTATATTTCACATTGATGTCACACCCTGTACTTACATAAAGCTAAATTTCACTGAGGATTTTGAGAAGCTGAACCTAAGTGGCTTTCCTGGACGGACCTGTTGTACTTGAAGTCATTTGCAATCACAGCATGCAATGAGGTGTCTTTTCTGGAAAAAACAAAACAAAATAAAAAACTCAGTCATCCCCAACCCCACCCCAAGTAACATAATTATTTTAACATGAAGGAAAAATTGTAAGTTATTTGCCTTAGGACATTTAAAGAAGCATGACATAAAATGAGAAGATTATTGGGTGTAGTCAGTGGTCATACGCAGATGATGAAGAAAAGAGCTCAGACAAATAAAATTCCTTGTTATGGATGTCTTCTGTTATCTTCAGTTGCTTTATGCGGTTTGAGTAGCAAATTACATTGAAAACCAATTTGTGAAAGGAATATTAAACATATGATTCAGACATGTTTTTTCCGTTTAACAAACGTGGTGATATAAAGCGTGCTTAGTCAATCAGCCCAAGGTGATTACTCACAGGATAAACAATTGGAGAGAAGATAGACCACAGTAAAAGGGCAAAACACATCAATCATAATCTCACTTCTTCCCATGCTGAGTAGGTTCAGTCCAACTCATTTGGTTTCTCAGCTGGAGTCCAATAATGTCCTGAGGAGTATAGATTTCTCAATTACTCCTAGTGTAGTTTAATTTACATATGCTAAGTGTGAAATGTATTAAATTACTAGGTCTTAGGCACGGGCACGGCCTGAGGACACTTTCATCTGGATGAGAGAATCAGAGCAGATGTTGGTCTTTTGATGCATCTAAGTCTGACCTGGGCCCCAAGATTCATCCCCACCTACTCATCTGCCTCCCACCATCCTTCTTGTCTCCTGTCCATTTTACCTCCAAACTTTCAGATGCAGCAAAAATAAGGATACATTCAAAGTCCTAGGAACTTGAATCCTAGATCCGGCATTTGAATCATAGATCCGGCATTTAGCCTGTATCTAATCCTCCAAGGCGAGTGACATAAATTTACAGGTCATGGTATGCTTCATATGTTCTCACTGCACTCATGAAACTGAGCTAATCTCCAGCAGAGTGAATGAGAAGTTGAGCAGGAGTCAGCAGTATGAAGGTGGCACTTGTGAGACCACATCTGGACTGTCTGGCCTTGGGATACCTGGTACAAGAACAACATTGAGGAACAGTGGTGAATCAAAGGGATGGTCCCCAAGGTGGTCAGATAGTTGGAGAACATGACATTTGAGGAAATGCTGACAGAACTGGGCCTATTCAAAGTTAAGAAGAGGAAGCCAATATTCTTATTGTTAACTGCCTGGTGGAAGGACATAGGGAAGGTAGAATCAGACTCCTTTTGGAGGTGCATAGGGAAAGGATAAGTTTCTCAATACACAAAAATTGCAGTTTGGAAATAAATTGTGACTTGGGAAACTGCATTCAAATAGAATGAAAATAATTTTAACCATGAGTGGTATCAAATACTGGAATGGGGCCCAGTTTGCGTCCTTTGAGATATGTAAAGCAACCGACAAGACTGAGCAGCCTGCTCTAACGAGATCTTCTCTGAGCAGGGGTTTGCACCAGATGATCTCCACGTCCTTTTCAACCCCAGTTACCCTGTGATTCTGACAGCCTTTGTAAAACCCAGAAAGACTATGGTCATGCAGACCCACACTCTGAAGATGCAGAGTCCAAACCAGGAATATTAAGTAAGCAACCCTGGGTTCCTTCAAAGCTACTCCTACACCATGGCTTGGAAGATAATTTATATTTCCTACTCTAACACTAAGATGGGGACTTCAGAATTTTTTTCACTTCCTGTTTCTTCTTCCCTTTCTCCATCTGGTTTACTAAATGTGTTTTTTTTCAGGGTAGGATCATCATTCACAGGCCACTTAAAGGTTGGGCTAACATCTCTGCCATCAATGACAACAAAAGGGAAAGATTTGCTATGGCATTTAGCCTGACAAATACACTTGCAAAGAGAGATGTGTGTATTTATTAAAGATGAAGTAAGTGCGCTGTCTGCTTTTCCTTCCTACAGTATTTTCTGTTTTCAAGTATCCCAAGACATTTCAGGTCTTTCTATATTTGAGATAGTATTTAGGAGAACAATTGAAGAGGATTGAGCACATAGTGAAGAAAAAGCAGTAGGAGGCAAAAATTTCTTCAGAAGAAAATATAACACATTACAGAAATTGAGTGCTCTGCATTTAATAAGGCAAGCAAATAGACAAGAGGAAACCAAAGAAAAGGCACAATGCAGACAAAAAAGGCTTATTATGACAAGAAAGCCAGAGCTGTTAACTATCAATCTGGTGATAAACTATTACAGTATAACCAGTGCTGTCTCTTGAAGAATGTAAATTACGTGACAAGAGATTTGGCCCCACACAGAGATAAAGAAAGTGCACGCAGTTATATTTCCAAAAGGACAAGAAGATAAGAAAAAAATGGGGGTGGGGAGACAGGAGAGTCGATTTATCATTTTAAAGACATTAGCACAGGCAAAAATACATAAAAAAGGAACAAATGAACAAACCCTGAAGTAAAATAGAACAACAGATCAAGCTTAACTTATGCGGATGCAAAGAGAAAGCAGATCTCACACTGGGTGTTGCTGATTTGATTTTAGTTGAAATGTAGTGCTCTGTTAATCAGATTTCCCAAATGCAAGGGGATTCGGCTGTCAGAAGACCCTAAGAAATATTTATCAATCAGCTAGGAATAAAAACACCTTCCTCGAAGACTGCGGGTGCCCACAGAGGGCCTGAAAACTTACAAGAGCAATCAGAGAAAAATCGAGTGAAACTGTCTGGGGGCTGGGAATGGTACCAATCAGCTCAAATATGTTTTCTTAAGTGGAATCACAGGTTGCGTACACTTTCAGGGAGAAGTACAAAGAAGTGTTTTCTCAATTGTATTGTACCTCAAGTATTTTAACAGGACATCCATACAGAGTTAGAGATGTCATGACCGCGTGTTATTGAGAGCATGCTCAAAGGAATCCACTGCACAAGGGATGGGTGTTGTGCTCTGCCTGGGACAGTGGAAGCATATCTCCTTCATTACAAAGAATCAAGGGATCTGCATGGTGGTCTCTTAATGCTATTTTAGAAGAGTTGCATCATGGAGACTGGAATTTCATGCACACTGTGTTCTGCTTAAGCTATATTTAAGCATCTCATATCTGACAGAGCACTGCACCCTCAAAGTTCTGATTTCCATCCACCACATGTAGGAAAATGGAAAGCACCTGCACCCCAGGTAATATTATGGGTGTTGTCTGTATTGGTTCCTGCAAATGCAGTCTGAAAATGCAGTTATTTGTGTTGCAGGAGGCCCCCATGGGTGTGAGGAGGAGGGCTCCCAGATTTCCCACACCAAAGCCAGGAGAGGTGTTGAAGGGTCCAGTCTGCCTCTGGTTTGGCAGAACTCATGAAAAAATTTTAAAAAAATCAGGTCTGTTGAACCCTTCCAAATCTAGGAGGCAGGAAAAAGGGAAAAAGAGTGGTATCTCTATATTGTTGTCCTCACTATACAGATTTTTACTGTTGCCTGGGGTCGCTCATGCTGTCCTTTTTAGCTGTTGTTTACTGTTCATTGGTGGGTGCTGTCAGTTTTATAATTCTGGAGGTGTCAGCGCTAGCACATCTGCTGTCCAAACCTTGCATCATAAAGCATGACCAAAGCTTCTGTTTGGTGGCAAATATTAGGATGGCTTTATTGTCTCAAAAGGATGGCCCAAAAATACAGCGTTAACGTGCATGGATGCTTGTGACAGGGCACTACTACAACATTATTACCAATAAGTCAATAACAAGTTAACATGATTTCTATGTCTTCTTTTATAAGGCACTCAACATGATAATGTATTAAGTTTTGCTTACATCTTGCTGGATGTTCAGAATCTTCTCTTATGGCATTGGTATTGGCATATTATGCAATTACTATGTAAATACTAATATATGCTCACTAAGTCTCCTTTATTATTATTTTTTTTCTTTCTTTTGCAGGACTGTCTATTTCATACCTATCTCTTGGTCTTGTAAGTGTAGGGAGTTCATCTATCGGGCATAGCTTCTTTGACACCTGCTTTGATTAATACTTTTGATGAAATTATGAGTCTATATACTAATCAACAGCCCTGGAATATTCTCTGCCTTGGGATATTATCTACAGGAGAGACACAGCTGGAGCTTAGTATCTGTTAGAAATAAAGGTTCCATGTTGGCATAGGTCGCTGCAGACAGCAAGGCATGGTAGAGATGGGTTGTTCCCACCACACATCATTTCATGCTGAATAAGGCCTCTCAGGTGCCCTCTGGAGAGATGCAGGCAGTTTGGCAGCTGCTATTTCAGCCCAGTGGTTTGCTTCAGCAAGTGAAAAAACATACAGACTTTAGACAAAGATTACCCCCCTCACAACCTGTGCCTTGATCTTAAACTGTTCTGTTGATTATTTTACAGTCAAAATATTCCTTCTACTCCTTTTATTTAAACATATACAATGTTCACAGCACAAAGCATAGATTTCATGTACTCCAGTTAAGAATTCTCTTTGCACTCAGATGAAACATTTGCCGGTTCAAGATCAAAAGAGTTTCTCTTTATACCTTCTCCTATCAGTGAGTTTAAATGAATGGTCTTTCACCTTGGTTTGTTAATGCTGCTGGGTTGGTAATCTCCTCAGTCTACCATGCTGTAGTGTTATTCCCATCAGCGTGGACTATCATCCTCAACAGCTTGGTGCCCATGACCCATCATTTTGTATAGTTTCATAATCTATATGTCCCATCCCTGGAAAGACTCAAGGACAGGGCTCTGAGTTACCTGATGTAGCTGGAGGTGTCCCTGCTCACTTCAGGGGGGTTGGACTAGATGAACTTTGAAGGTGCCTTCCAACCCAAACTATTCTGTGGTTCTGTAAAGCAATTAGCAAAGAAAATCCATACCCCAAAACAAAATTTATTTTTGGTTCAGATGGAACAAGTGTCACCTGTCTCTTCCTCCTGCCTTTTCCTTTTCCTCCTCATGAAAAAATACAGATCAGAAGGTTTTGTCTCCTTTTTCTTAGGAATAAGTAATGAGAAAGTAGAACAAGAAAAAAATATCTTAAAGTGTAAAAGCCAGCTTAGTGTAGAATGCTTAAATCATACTCCTAAAGACATCATTCTACAGGATGCAATTAACATTGTTCAGATGTTTTATTGTGTGTGTTTAGATTTCTCTTTAGTGTAATAATTCTGTTTGCTGCATTCAGTATGTCAGGGGTTTGAAAAAATGTCTTATAATGGTTTTGTCTAGCCCTTAAATACCTGATATACACTCCCATTCCTATCTCATTTTTAGCTGCCTACAGTTCTTTATATTCCTGTGTTTTCTCCCATTCTTGCTTTTCTTCTCTCCAGTACTTGTCCTTCTCCCTTTCTCCCGCTTTTTTTGTGCTTCCGTTAATCTAATTTGTAACAGACGGGGAAGTTTCAGTAAGGACCTCTTGAATATGGACACTTCTTGGTCTATTAGGGATACTGAGTGACTGGGGTATAGCAAACGACACGACCAGTAGCTCAGTATAAGCAATGGGTCAAAACATCAGTCCATCCAACAGAAATAGCAGCAGAAGCTTGTTTCAGTCCCTTTTTCTCAAGGTTGTGGTGTCTTTTCCTACATGAGAGAGTTACAAACTTCTTTTTCCAGGTGTCACCACTAGTGATAATTGCAGACCCCAGCTGGGACTGTAACTCCTGCCTCTGGGCTGGGCTGTGCCCTTTCTGAAAGACAACGCAGATGGAGGTACACTGTCCTTGTGTTTTGCAAAATTTGACTTTACACAGTCTCTACCATGAGTACATTGAATTGTGCACAAATATGCTTTTTTAGGGCTTTATAAATTGACTGCATTTCTAAGCGGTTCACAAAGTTTTTGCTCAGGTCCCTTTTGGTCCTCCTCTTAAGACAATAAGAAAACTTTGAAACCTGTAATTTATTTTGACTCAGAGGTTCAAGACTTTGAGGAAGAAGAAACTGCTTTTCTAAATGCAGAGCTTATTCCTGGAGAATCAGACGAGACAGAGCTTTGACAAATTAACCCAACTGCACATCATTAGGATGAGGGAAGGAGAGGTCACACCTCTTGGGAATCAAGCAAATGAAACCCTAGATCAGTTGATTCGCCTCCAGCCAAGTAACTTCGACATTGGATTGCCTCTGCTGTTTAATGATCATCTGACCTTTATTGAGACACTTTATTTTCATATCTCTTTTTTGTCCGAGTCCAACAACTTGTTATTGAATAAATCACTGGAGGCTAAAGAAAATCTTCAGCTGCCAACTCAGAAACATATTAGATGTGCCTTCTTGGACATACTATTTCCATCATGCCCACCAGAGATACACAAATATACATGTTGCCTGTGCCTAATCTGTTTGAGGTCGCTCAATGTTGCTTTGGATAATCACTTCCTCCAAGCCCAGTCACACATTTGGGAATTTCCTACACTTTGCTCACCAAGTAGCTGTGAAAAAATACAGATCTCTTATGAATTGCTTTTTTCCTCCTTAGGCACACTTTCTAAAATGACAAGGCTGAGGAGCGTGCATAAGGTTTACTGTGTTTTCCACCTCCAGTCTGTTGTTTTCAAGTGGAGGTCGTATTTCAGGAAAGCAATTAAGCACATGCTTAACTTCCACTGCGTTTTATGTACCCTGATTGCCACTGTAATACTCATAAGATTAAGCACATGTTCAAGTGCAGGGTTGCACCAGAGGCCTTCACAGCCAGTGTAATGTGAAATATTTGGATTCTTGCTGGCAGGCTGAATCATTTACAAGCTCCTCCTTTATTATTTGTCATTGGTGTGTGTATGTATATATGTAATATGATAAATACGTTTATCGTCATATACTCTAGAGCATCCGGATACGATCTTTCAATTTATGGAGAACGAGGCAGTTCAGGCTCCTTTAATGTCACAGTCTAAATGAGACAAACATAACGCCTGAGATAATGAACAAAGAGGAGTTAAGGAAAGTGGTGATAAACCACATAAAAATAATTTGGGCCGTACCGCTGCCAGAATGAACAACATTTGTAAAAACTTAAACAAAAGAAGCCATTTAAGGGTTGTTTCTTTTTTTTTTTTATTATGATTATATCTGTACATTTATGTACCTATGTATCTTTCCATATGTGTGTATTTTATCCAAATGGAAATTGTCATAACAAACATATAGTTCAGGTGATTTTTTATAGGGCTTTTTTTCCAATGTCAAACCTACCATCACATTTTTCCACCCTTTAAAAACCGTGTCAGTCTAAGTTGTCAGATAAACTGAAATGCTTCCACTTTTCAACACCAAAGAGGAGGGGTAAACAGGTAGATGGGAGTGGAGGAGTAACACGTAATCCTCCAAAGCACCATAGAATATTATTTTTTTATGCAATAAAGCTGCTTTATTCCTGCCTATTTTTCAGAGGGAGGCTGTTTCCTGAAGAGGAACACCAATTTTTAGCTGAGAGAAGGTCAGGGTGGCGAGGAATGGTTAGTGTAAGGCTGAAAACAAGGAGGTGGAGGAAGGGGTGAGTAGGTGGGAGGAGGTTTGAAAAAGGAGAATAGAAATGTTTGAAATGATGATGCTATTCCACTGCAAGGGAACAGCAAGAAAAGTGCCAGGAAAGAGACAGACAGAGAAAAAAGGCTGAAAAATGAGAGGGAGGACAAGGGAGACGAAAGAGCTGAGCAGGATGGTTGAGGAGAGATAGAGAAGCAGGGACAGAGGCTAAAAGTGGGACAGAGAGCTGAGCAATGTACTGAAGGTGCAGCCAGAGCAGTGGGAAAGGAGTGCATTGTAGCTGCCAAAAACTGAAAGGTTAAAGAGGACAAAATTAGAGTGCTAGTAGAAGAATACAGAAACAGAGATGAGATATAGCCATCATAGGAACCACTGATTTTATAGGTTTTATGCCTAAAAGGAAGGTTGAGGCACACAGTCTCAGCTCACTGGGAGCGGGGAAACTCAGGACTGAGGCAAAAGATTTCTTCCAGCAGGTTGAATCAGGGATGGAGCAGAGTCAGGGACATCAAGCAAGAGACAGGCTGTAGTAGAAAATCCCATTGCTCTGGCTACAGCTGTGCTGAAATGTGGTACAGAAAGTGCTTTGCCTAAGCCCGAGGTCAGCCTCTCCCCAGAGTGTGCTGAAGGTGTGATACGCTTCTGTGCTGAGGATGCTTGTGGATTGCACAGGGGCATGGTGTGGACCATTAAATTACCCCTACCTTTGCTCTGCAGGTCTTTAGAGATGACTAGAATTGCCGTGCTGGCATCTTCTGTGAACCTCAACAGGGTAGGAAAAACTGTCAAAAAAGAGCTACTGCTCACAGAATGTCCTGCCTCTCCTGGGAATGCACCTCTGGGGCCAGTGTACCTAACCTGAACTCCTTGATTCAATGTAACCAAAAAATTGTCCTTACTCATGTGTTTGGAGACAAGGAACAGTGATTTTAATAAACTTTCAATCCCAGCTTCTCCAGCCATTCAGGTAAATTGCTGGTAGAAGACAGAGACAGGTCAGTGAGAGGCTTGAAAATCTGAGCAGGACTGGATCTAGGCTATAAAGATAAGCTTTTCGTCAAAGAAGACAAGTCAATTATCAAGGTATGTCTGAGACCAGAGAGCAGATATTTTGCATATCCAGATCCAGATTTTGCACCTCAGCTCTAATTCTTAAAGGAAGTGATCTGAATGGATCAAAATATCATCATCAACAGCAAAGGCTACAAACACTTCTCAGTCATAGGGGGGATTTTACACACACATGAAATTATGGAGGTCACATAATCTGTGTAACCTGCAGGAGCAAAGTCTAAGCTGTTTGCCTGAGACAGACAGAGGGTCAAGAGTAGAGTCAAGGCTCTCAGATGTCAACCCACCATGGCACATGTGGCAATGTTCTTCCAGGTTCTTGAAACTGACAGAAAGGTGATGGCAAATTGAAAAGAACGGACTGAATTATTAAATTGAAACAGGTTCTTCAAGGGAAAATAGTAATAAAAGTCTCTAATCTTATCTGAAAAATGATCTGGAGTTTAGAGCTGTTAGAGCAATTACTAACACAGCTGCATCTCCAGTTCCAACGCATTTCCTCAGATAAGTAATATCAATCATATTCCCACATCTGGCTATGCCAGCAAGCACATAAATTTTATACTTGCTTAACAGAATATATAATGCAAAGAGGTGGCTGTGTATATTTCAAATCCTTTTGCCCTGAAAAAACTCTGTCACCGCCTCTCATTGCCAAAGGAAGCTACAGATTTACCATGGCAAATTGTACCGAACGTGCTGCACAGTTGAAACCCACTGAACCAACGCACGTCGGCTCTAATCCCTGGCCACTCACAGAGCAGAGAGAAGGAATTGCTGCCTGACTGCAGCCCATCCACGAGAAGATGTTTCACAGCTTTGTCCCCAGAAGACCAGCAATTCCCTCTACTGAGACAGATCTCTCTCCCACACTCTGCATGGCATCTCTGCTGCCCACCAGCTCCTGCCAGGCAGCGGCATGAAAAGAGGCTGGATTTAATTATCTTCCCATTAAAAACATGGTATGACACAATATCTGGTTGCAGCAGACCCATGGGTAAAGACATTTAGTGACAGGAGCTTTATTTTTCTCTGAGGAACCTGGGGGATCATAAGAAAGTTCTGTATGGGGAGTTTTAAAACTCCATGAAAAATATCATGTTTAAATCATATCAAAGCTTTGATGGGGGAAGTAGGAATGTTAAAAACAAGCATGCAATTAAAAAATACTTTTTTTGATTTTTTTTTCATTTATCTTTCATACTCTGGCTTATTAAGACTTCCAGCTGTCCTGAATTGCCCATGAAGCCCTGCCTCAAATGGGTCAGAGTACTGAAAAAGAAAAAAAATAACTAGAAAGAGCAATCACTCTTGTTCCTACTGCCACAAGTTCTGGTGCAAGGGAATTGAGGGGCTTATTAGAACCTGCAAACCTGCCAGGAAGTGTTTTTTCCCCTTTGGTAATAAAGCACAAAAGGAAGGAAGCAAGCCTGAATCACAAACACACATCAAAGAGATACAGTCTGAAGTGTCTATCAAAAGTCATTAAATATTTGTCTTCTATAGAGAGCACAACAATGGAATAATTGTCATGCTGGGACACCGGGAGGAGCAGAGTGAAGGCTCATTCCTGCGGGAGGTCTTCAGGCTTTTCCACACAAAGAGTGTAGTACCCCGTAATGACTTTAATCAAATACCTGATCTTAAAAGCGCAGCAGAAATGCAAGCCAGGCTGTGCACCACATACTCTCTGTCAAGGCAAAACATAGCTGCAAATTGCTGACAAACCTTTATGAGAATGACTCACTAACCTTCATCTCCCATCCACAATTCCCCTCTTCCCAGACTCCATTTCTTAGAGGTGAAAGCACTTAAATTGGTGTCTAGCAGTGGTCCACGGTTACCTTCAGCTAATTGGAGGTTTCACTGCTATTGAAGTGGGGGAGCATCCTCACCACCTCCACTCTTCAGGTTCATGCATCGGAGCAGTCGACCAAACCTGTGTTTCCCCTCCCCTCAGTCACCTTGTTTCATGGCCACACAATGCCAACACGGGCAAGACTTAGGCATAATTCATCAAATAGGAGTTGTGTCCTTACAATCTGTCACAGCACAAGTTAAAGTCATGACTTTTGGAGCTGAGGAATTGGTGGCACATTTACTCTGGCTGGGTGACATGGCCTTGCTTCGTCTCTCTCATTCATGAGCAGTGCTGTCATGAGTTTTGGTAGATAATATGCATGTATAAAAGCAGGTAATATAAATATAACCTATATGATATAAATATATAAAAGAAGATGTCTTTCTGTGAGGTATACACTCTGGGCTCTATCACGAAGGCTCCTCTTCAGTCAGATGGATATGGAGTGTGAAAGTGAGGATAACTGTAGAAGCTTCAGAGGTAATGGGAGCTATGACACCATCCTGGGTTTTTCTGAAGAGGGTGTCTGAGTGGCTTTTCACAGCCTGATGCTTGAAATCCCTCCATGTGGTTGGAATTCTTTAGAAATAAATCAAGAGGAAAGAAAATGCTGGAAGTGCAAATATTTCTCATTATGGTAGTTTTTACTTTATCATCTCAATTTTGTGTCATTTTCTTAGCTGATGAGCTCTTTCAAATGGCACCAAACCTGGGTATAATAAGAAAATACATCAAAATAGCTACTTTTCCCCCTTCACTGTGTCTGTTGGCCTAAGATATTCTGTCATCCAAAGAAGGTCTTAGAATGGTAATTTTGATAATGCATGGCTGGTTATCTTTAGATAAGGGTAATGCATATAAAAGCCTCATAATTATGTACTTTCCTTGACTTAGGTGACAGAATGTGTAAAGGTAGTAACATCGCATTAAAAAAAGCATGAAAATCTACCAACACCATAAAATAGATTATAAATTTATATTAATGCTGTCATGTGTCCCTGTTCTTGCATTGGGCCATTCACTAACAGCCCCACCAACAGATTTACCAGTTACAGTGAGAGAATAAGGGTCTGATTCACTCCTCATTTTCAAGTAAGATTTGCTGAAATCAGTCAAGCCACTCTGGCAAAAATGACAGGTGAATGAGGCCTGCAGGGTTAGGACCATAAAATTTCCTTTAGGCAAAATGTTATTCTGTGTAGGACATTCATCTATACGGCATATATACGTGCACAGAGCTACATTAGACTAGGTCTGTCTGCTGAAGCCGCCTTTAGGGGCTCTCATGAACATCATCTCAGACACAGAGATGCCAAACTGCTCTGTACAAGATTCTCAGTTTCTGCCAATTAAGATCCAAGCTCCAAGGCAGTGCTCAAGTTCAGACTCATCTGTCACACCATCGCAATCCCACGCTCAAATGCAAACTTAGGCCGAGCTCCTGAATGCCTTGGGGCAAGAAAACCTGGGTTTGGCACTTGATCTTTGAACTTGGCATTTCCTAAGCAGACCCGGGATGTATTACACTGAGCAATGAGGAAAATAGTCAGCAATGCAGATGGAAATTGCACAGAATATGGGACTTCATAGAATGGTTTAGGTTTGAAGGGACCTTAAAGATCATGTTGTTCCAACCCCCCTGCCATGGGCAGGGTCACCTCCCACTAGACCAGGTTGCTCAAAAACCCATACAGCCCGGTCTTGAACACCTCCAAGGATGGAGCCTCAATAACTTCTCTGGACAATCTGTTCTGTGAGGCCTCACCAACCTCATAGTGAAAAATTTCTTCCTCATATCTAACCTCAATTTCCCCTCTTTCCATTTAAAACCATTACCCCTCATCACTACTTCTTGTATTTGAGTTGATTGTTAATGCTTGTCTTTGTCCTGCAGTATAGATATAATCTCAGAGCTATTCAGCAGAGGCCAGACCACCTAGGTCACACTATCCCATTCCTGAGTGCTATGAGGCTAGAAATAGGTGATTACAAGTCTGGGAATTCAGTCAAGAGTCATAGTCATTTAGAGGCTATAAAGAGTCATTTAGAAATTGTATCAAAGGAACTAAAGATGGACAAATGTGTTACCTTGCCTGAGCAATAATTAAAGTGAAATGTGACATTTTACAATAAGTTGTAGGGAATAAAAAGCATTTTTTCCATCTCAGGTTTTGCATTAATTTTCATCTATGTAACTTCTTTATACCATCTGTGTACCAAACATAGCACAACGAAAATAATGGACTGTTCTTCTTAACAAAATGGAAGCAAATCTAACCCATGGAGACAGCTCTGTGTTTTGTTTTTTTTTTTTTTCCACTGGGTTATAGCTAAAAGCAAGAGGAAGATGCTGAACCTGCTGTCACCAAATCTGGACCCGATAAGCAGATGAAGGATGACAGCTATGGAAAAAAGTTTGTCTTCAGTAAGTTGTAGCTAGCAGGTGTATGTACAGTGCTGGGATCTGGCAGGAGTGTATCCCTCTCTCCCAGGAACTTTGAAGTTTTCTGCATCTGTGGCAAGTGTGTGAGTTCCGTCTGTTTATTTTATATGACCCAGCTGTATCATCCTCTTACAGTTGCAATGGCAATGAGCAATGAGGGGAACAACATCTTGTATCCAGTTCAGATAGGGGTCATTAATCTTCATTGGCATAACCTACCTGACTAACTCAATGAAGACAGTTCTACCTTGGAGAATTTAGTAATTAAGCTGTGAATCCTGCAAAGAAACCAATGGCTCTAAACACCTGATAAAACTGACTTGGATTCACTTGCCAAAAGTCATAAAAATGTTGATTCTAGTAAGTTCTCACTATTGTCACATGATCACCAAACACAGATGTTTGGTATTATCTGAGGTGCCTTAATGTGTCCAAGACATCACTAAGGGCTGGAAGACATGACACAGGAGCAATGGGAGAACTGCACCCTTCCCAGGGGTGTCTGGAAGCCAAGAAGGGTCTGGTACTTCAGATGTCTGTATGTGGGGAAATGAACAGAGTCCTTGGTCCACACAAGCAGTGGTGCCTAGCGAGCTATTCAACTGGCCAATCAGTGGGTATCTGCTGCAGTAGCATGCATACCTCTGGTCAGGTCCTGGTGACACCAGTATATTCATAATCTACACAGAAGCTTTTGGAAACATTGTGATAGAAAGGATCTCCTGATACTTTAGATTGCTGTTGCTACAGGAAGGCTGTTCTTACAGGAAGGCTGGTTTCAAGCTGCTTCTTCAGGCAAAACCTACTGTAAACCAATCTGTAGTCTCCACCTACATTTTCTTGCATGTTATTGCTCTTATTTTTAAAACTTCATTCTGAACCTTTTTGTAGTTACTCCTTTTCTGCATTCACAGGAAACAACCAGGGCAGTTACAGCAAAACTATATGAATTCTATAGCTTTGTGGCTTAACTGGATACATTAAATCAGTCCACTAGGTGAGACTTCAACTTTTTTATTATCATAATTAGCACTCTGGAGACTGGGAGAAACATACCAGAATTCTGTAGGTAAATATTTTAAAGTATATAAAAACTACTGATAACTTGGTCTCTATGAATTAGTTTGGCTGTAAGTCTGACACTTATGAGTGCTCAAAGTTTTCAGGCCATATCCCTCTGAAATCAATGAAGAGACCCCCAAAGTGAGTTTTAACTTTTAAAAAGTCATTGACATTTTCTCAGGAAAACCACAAATACAATTCCACTTTTTTTGTGGTTTAAATCATTCAAAGCCACAAAGCCTGTAACCTAAGCTTTGCAATATGAGAAGCTGTATTTTGATTTTAAAACAAGTCACGTGGAAGATGCAAAATGTTTACCTACAGAACCTTGATTTTTTAATATATAAAATAAGCAAGATGATTTTTTTTGTTAGCTGAAATTGATTTTTAAAATATGAAAGATAAGCCCAAATAAACAGCCTTGTCTTCAATGAAAACTCACTCTGGTTTCATATAAATCCTTTTTTGCCTTCACTTCCCAAATGCCATAAGACAAATAGAAGATTCAGGAATGCTGCAATTTTCAAATAAAAATCTGTAATATTCTGAGTTCATAAGATCTCAGTCAATAATTAAAGAAACCGATGGTATAAAATGTTCAGCTCCCTCTCAAAACATCTTGAGTGGCTCAACCACACTATGAAGTTACTGAGGCCAGCAAGCTTCAAGAAAGTGTCTATCCTGTGCTCTCCATTCTCCCCACCAGCAGTAACTTTGGGTTAAGGAGAGCCACAATGTAGTTCAACAGATGTTTTTAGCTGCCACCAGTACTAAAAGAAGAAATGCTACCTTTTGTCTTTTCTGGGCTGATCATATCCAAACCTTACAGGAGCTTAAAGAGAAGATATAGTTGAAAAATAACCAGTCTTCAGTATAACAACAGTAATCATAATGATAATAATATTTTTTTTTTCTACTGGATCAGTTTCCTAATTTGCTTTACCACACATTTGTATATGTTTCACCCAGTAAAGAAAAGGGTTTGTGGAGACTGAATAGCAATGGGGAGAGTGAAGGACAGTTTCTTTCAGTGTCACTTGATGTTTTCTTGCAGTAACAACCCAACTACCAATGTAGCAAACCAAATTTTACTACAGGCTACAGGCAATGGAATTATCAGACTGTTGCTACGGGAAAAGAGTACACATAAGGGCAGCTACTGCAGCTCTGTTAATGCTTGGTAAGTCCTTATATCAAGCTAATTTAACAGTGGGTTTAAGCCTTGAGAAAAGAATTTGAAAAGAATCAGTCTTAATTATCACAATAGCACCAAGTGTACAGCACTTCACATTTTCATAGTGCTTCACCATCTCTAGCCAATTAATCAATTCAATTCTTAATGGCATACTGATATTATGAGTAATTTCAATGTCTTTTGCTTAAGGCTGAGAAAAAACACTATTAAATCTTCACCCCGCTCGTAGAAACCTTTCTGTAACCAGAAGTAGGAAAGTGCCTGACCTATCTGAATGTTAACTGCCTCTTAGTGTGCTGCTTGATGGGCAAGGCAGCCTGTGATTTTCCCAGGGGAAGATGACAAGCTACTCTAAAGGCCAATAACTGCAGAAATAAAGGTATTGCAAGAATATGGAGAGGTATGTTAAGTGCTAACATTTCCAGGAAACCCAGGGCTACGAAACAAAGACATATGAAACCCATTTTGGTTGGTTTCTGAAGCACTTTTGTTGATTGCTAAATGTACAGGAGGAGGAGGAGGCTAGCACATGCGGAAACACATGCATTAGGACAGGATACAAGCACCGAAACACCAGGAAGAAAGAGCAAAGCCTAATTCTGTAAATATGAGAACTTCAGAGCAGAATAATTTTGAAGAACTGTGACTTCTGGGAACAGAAACATTTCTCTCAGCAAAAAGAGAAGATGTTACAGAAGGCACAGAGTGTGCTTGCTTGTAGTCAGGGAGTCCAGATGCAACTGGAAATCATCCAGTCCTTCCTTGATTTAATCCTTAGAAGATAATTTAGGTTTTGGCCTATATATATTCCAGAAAAAAACTGGGATAGGGATCTATGTTACCATACTAAGAAATTAATTTTATTTCAAACCAGAGGAAGGAATTCTGCTTTGAGTTACTCCAGTGTGGGGCAAGAAGAGCCCAGCAGGCCCATAAGGCCAGGTTTAAACTTGTGAAACTTGGATTTTCTTAGGTGGGTCCTGAGTTGAGCCTTATGGCAACATTTCAAAAATGTTTTTTCCCCTTTTTCACAACTGAATTATATTAGCAAACAGATTGTAATGGAAATGAGAACAAACCCTTTGTCTCCAGCAGTGTCAATGTTACTCTGAAATATAACTTATGTCCTGTATGAGCTTTTGTTATTCTCTAACATTTCATCCTATCCCTTCATTAGTGTAGTGATCTCCTCCTCCATTAATCTCCCATGTTTGTACTTGCATCTAGCAATGGAAATATGCAAGAAGAAAATGTGGTGAGGTTTTAGTGTTTTAGTTTTCATGAGAACATTTGTTACTGGTAACAATTAACCTGAGAGGAAATGAAAGGGTTTTTGTTACGTTGTCCACAAATATTCTGCATCTGTTGTCTTTTGCATTGATGTTCTCCTTCCCAATACAGCATTGCAGTGAAAATTTCCTTTATTCTGGTATGTGCAATGTAGTTAAACCAGCTTTCCAGACTGAACAGTTTGCTACTGAGAATTTGGACCAGAGACAGCACCCTCAGCAAAGTCATGGAATAAAAAACCTCATTGTTTTGAGGCAGAGGAAAAAGAGAAAGACTGTTCAATTTAGACACATGTATTTATATACTTATTTTGTCCATAGTAGAATTTTGATGTGTGTGGTAGATATGGAAAAGAGAAGCTGTGAAAATACTGAACTTTCAAGCACCTGCACAATATCAGTTATGTAAAAACTTAGCTGGAAAATCAAGGAAAAGGTTTTCAGAACTGGGTCCGGATTAGCTGTCTTGCTTTCTTCTTCACACACACAAATTTCACACTAGAACAACTGCACTGACTGCCCACAAACTTTACCAAAGTTACTCTTGATTTAATAGTTTGGATGCAAGAAGCAACTCAAGCTCTTGGGGTAAATTATGGATGAAAGCTTGGTTGGAGATGGAATAAATCCACGCTTCCAAATCCAAAAGCTTCACAATTACAGAATGGATGACACATGAGGAAATTAAACTATAACTCTGACTTGTCAGTTCCAAGAACAAAGGCCTTTATCTCCTGGATAAAAGGAGATACCTTCTAAGTATTCTTGGCAACTGGTCCCTTCTCATCATTACAGGTCAGTTACTGGAAGGTGGACACTCATACCTCCAGAGCTAGTATTTTACAGCAACTGATTCAGCTAGGGATCTGCTAAAAAATAGCAGTTTCCTCAGTTTTTAGTGAGTAACTTTCATATGAAAGGGTGGAATTGTGTGTGATGTGAAAGTCAGAGGAGTACAGAAAGCTCAAGAGAAAAAACAACCTTGGAATACCACGAGAAAGCTTGTGCAAACAGCTATTTCTGTGAGTTTTCAGTAGAATCCCAATGAGACAAGGGCAAAACAGGCCATATATGTCACCACATCATCGTGCCTTTACCCTGATGAGGTGATGGAGCTGTTCTTGCAGGTGACTGACCAGCTGTTGTGCTTGGTCTCTCCTGAGACTCTCAGCAAGATACCTGTTAGCACCAAATGTGCTTTAAATAGCAAAACAAAACCACAACTCCTGGCATTATTTTTAAGAAAAAAGACATCAATTCCAAGCTGTGATAGTCAACATAAAAGAGAATTATGGCCTAAAAATCTAATGTTCATCCTTTGTTAAATTTTCGAAATAGCTTTTGTGTTCATTAATGAACATCTTATTTTCCAAGACAAAATATTTCATTGGATCCTATTTAGTTGCTGTTATCTAGTCAACATGACTGCTTTGTCTTGTAGAAAAGGTTAACATTCAGAAAGATTAATTTCTTCTTTCCTAGAAAAAACATTATAATTAAGTTCTTAGTGAAACAGATGGACAGTTCCACCCAGAAAATAGAGGTATTTATGCAAATATCACTGAACTAATTGATGTTCAGTTGCATCAAAAAGAAGCACATAAGATGTTTTCATGGTGTCAACATTTCTGACTATGATTTACTACGTTACTGATTTCTCATACTGAGGCATTATCCTAAGGGAGAACAAAACCTGTAACTCTTGGACCCAATTTATTTTCCTGATCAATGCAGTTGCATGGAAAGAAAATACATTATGTTAGGCTAACAGTAAATGACACTTCCATAGGAAAGCATAGATCAAGTTTGATTGGACTTTGTTCCATGTAGAAGTCACACTGAAAAAAATTCCAGTTTCTCAGGATCCTCTCTATTGTATCATTTTAGAAATTATATGCATTTAAAAATTATTTACTCACAATCAATTATCATTCAGTTAATTTATAGCTCCTGAAGAAAGAGCCAAACATAAATGCCTCATTAATTTCAGTTAATCAACAGTAGAACATTCAGGGATATCACATGCTTTAAGCTCTTTATTAGAGAGATCTTTACCAACTATAATGTACATAACCCCCTCAAACAGGACAGTTCACATTTTCCACAACCCCTGAGGCTAGAACCCTTAAAGCAGCTGTGAAAAGGAAAAGTCATGTTTTACAAAATGCTGATGGGACCCATATCAGTCTTTCTTTAATAAGTGTAATTGCTCTGTAAGTATAGAAATCCTATATATTAAAGTTTCAAAATATGAAGCAACATGGGTTTTTACCATAAATCTGTAACTTGAAATGTCACCTGTTCAACTGTAGCTCTTTAACTGATCATCTGAAGTAGAGAGGTTCATGACTTGGAGGTATGTCTGGTGACTTCACCAAGAATTTCTGCAGTAGAGAGGGAAGACACTACCTGTGCCTGAAGGGCAATTTATAAGCAACTAATTAATCTGAACAAAACATAGATATCAGATATTGACAAATATCAGATTTGAATAAGTACTGTATGCATCAGAATAGAAGAAATTCTTCAGAAGAGGCTGATGCTTTTTCTGGGCCATGTTAGTGTTGAAGATGTGGGACAAAGAACATACCTGAAAAGGAGATGAAAAAACATGGGCACGTTTATGCAGACAATCATGAGACAAAATGGGAAGTGTCAAATTGATCCTTGAGATCATGGGAGGTTGGTGGATTATCAGTCAGTGAAAGAGCAGAACAGGAAACCTAAAGCTACCTTTAAGTCCAGTAGGGTGGCAGGAAGTGTCTTGTCCAGGTGATCAAAAATTAAGATGTTTTTTATCTTTTTTTTTTCCCCAATATAAAACCAGATGCTACATCTGAGTTCAGCTCAACATTACTCAGTGTACTTAATCAGTTATAATGTTGGTGATTTTATCATGAATTTGTTGTTATTTTTACTGATATTTTCAGCTGGCATAGTCACATTTAAAACACAGGATTTGTATTTTTTTTTTCCCATTGCTTGGAATTATTTCTCACACCTCTTAGAAATACCACATTCCCTTTCTACTATTGCCTGCATGTAAGAAAATTATGAACATGATTTCTTTTACCTCCTGGGAAAGGTTAACAATAAGTAAATCTAATTCCTTTACTTTCAGCAGAATCATTGTAACTTCCACCATTACTGAAACAGATGGACAATTGCACCCAATAAATAAAATATCAGTGTAAATACTGTTGAGCTAATTGACATTCATCTGAACCAAAAGAGGGAAAACAAGATACGTACATGTTACTAACAGCTGTGAGTATAATTTACAGCATTAATGGGTCTTTATACTAAGCCATTATCATGGGCAGAAAGATTCTGGAATCTAATTTATTTTCTTGATCAGTGGAGCTGAATGCAAGGATGGCACGTAGTGCTTGTTGTATAGTATATCATACATCTATGGAAAAAATGTAGACATCCTAATTTTTTTTTTTTTTTTTTTTCTGAAGGAGAAGATCAGATCAAGATTTTAATTTTTCATCTGCTTTTAGCTTGCTAAGAGAGGATATTTTTTCTTTAAAGATTTTTTTAGACATTTCTTCCTCTAGAGAAAAGTATAAGATTCTGTCTATTATCTATCCATAAACCCTGATAAGTCTGTGAAATTTCCCAGAAGATTTACGTTGTTACCACTGAGAGCAGGATTTATCCTTTTTGGCAAGAATATGCAACAATTTCACAGCAGCCACAATTATGAGAATGAATTTCCCTCTTGAAGCTGAATAACAAGTAACATTGTAATTCTAGAGGTAAAACATAAGAACTGGATGTTCTCCTTGCTTGCCCTGGTGTGGGTAAAACCAATACCTGCTGGAGTGAGAGCAGTATCCCTCAAATCTGTGTAAAGAAATTAAAGAGTTTTCACTTTAAAGCTGCAAATCTTTTAGTGTGAGATCTCCCAGCACATGAATATGTCCAAACTCACTAAATTGGAAGTCAACAAGGTGAGGGTTTTTTTTTTTTCTGAATTTTAGTGTCACCAGCTGTTCTGGTGGCCAGTCTGACTGCTTGCTCTTTTGGAGGAAGGATGAGATGTATGAGTCTGGCACAGTAATCATATTTACATGGCTTCTATCTAACTCCAAGCATGGGAAACAGCATCACATCTGTTTTAGCAGGTATCACTATCCAGTTTGGGGAATACAAGGCATGTTAAAATGATAGGTGGCAGAGTGTGCAGCTGGGAAATACGATCACAGCACCTCACACAATGGGCACTCCTAGGAATCATCCTAATAATTAATCAAGTAATTAGAACATTTCACATGAGATTTGCTGTAGTACCTGTTCCTAAAATTCTGTAAGAAGTGTACTTTCAGTTTTAGGATAAGACTATTTTGTTGTTTTTTGAACTCATTAGGTTAAGGGCTCGAAAAGATACACATGTCAAATTTTAACAGCTTGGAAAAAGCATGCAGAAAATGTGTAGGGTTTTCCCCCCATAACCGCCTCCAGAAATTTAAATCTCTAGGCACTGTGTAGCAGTTCAAGCTATAAAAGAGTTTACATACTTCAAATGCACACTGACTGTTACATTTCCTTTTCCAATCAAAACACCAGAACGCTTTTCCCCTCATTTTTCATAACGTGTTGAGTTTTTTAAAAAATCAGTGACAGAAACAAAGAACTGCTGGTGGATGCAGTGCTGACTCAAGTAATCTCTGATAGCTCTCTATTCTAGCAGATAACACATCTTGCTACACTGCACAGCCACATTCAGATGGATAATGTGCAATTCTAATTCAAAAAGTGTTTGAACATAATGTTTCTGTCTTGCTGTCTGATCTTTCAACTTATGTTTCTTAGCAGTGTTAATTCTTATATTATAGTCCATTGACTCTTGCAAAAAAAAGTATTTCTGTGGCTTTGTTAGAGAACTTTTTAGTCACTGAAAAATACAACAGAGAAGGAGTATAATATAGTTTCTTCTTCACAGATGAGACTGGTAGTGAGAATTTGTCAAACCCAGAGTATGAGATGAGGACCTGGCGCAGACAAACATTCCCATGACACTGGAAGAATTCCAGGAACATTGGGACACTTGTTTCTGCTGAACAGTCATGAGACTAGAACAGAGATGTCTGTCTGAGGAAGACCATCTAAGAAGTGCAAGTTCACCTCTTGCATTCCTCAGTGCATTTCCTCCAGTTCTCAGCAAAGGAGAACAAAGTTGTAGTAAAAAAATGAAGATCTCAAGATGTCAGAGAACTGGGATGTATTTAGAAAAAGAAGGATCTTTTCAGATGATGGAGTCTGCAGGAGGAATAGAGAAAATAATCTCCTGGGATGATAGTTGGCAGGACTGAGATGAAACAATCTTAAATCAAAGAGCTTCAAAGAAAAAAATCAGTGAAAGAGATTATGAAATTTGTGTGATCTTCATACATTGCTGCAAGGTGCAAGGAAGAGGAAACTCAGGTGAACAAGGTGGATGGACTGAAAAAAGTGTAGTTGGTGGATGGATTGAAGAACCCAGTGGGTGGATGGAGTGAAAGAAGAGAGGAAATATTAATATTGATATACACAATCATTTCAAAGTGATGGAGCTAGTAAAGCAACAGTGCCTAATCTGGCAATGGTGAAGAAAGTGAAGCAAATGAGAAGTCTGTATGCAAAACCCAGGCAACAAAAGATATAGATTTACTGGTGGTTGTGTATGATGGGAATTAGTCAATTCCTACTTTGGGATTTTTTATTCAACAGTTGAAGAAAGGCGGGACACAAGGACAGCTGATAAAGAATGGGGAAACAAAGAGTGGAAGGACAGCAACTAAAAGACATAGAGAACGCAGACTTAGTAAGGAATGCATCAGTTCAACTAGAGATATTAAAGGTTATCCAGAACATGGCAGAAGAGAAAATACAAAAAATAGTCATTGGTAAAATGTGACAGAATGCGAAATTCCAAGAATGCAGAAAAGATTAGTTTTCTTATGGCAAATTTCTTCTGTAGAACATAAGGACGTGGATGCTTGTTTCATTTTAGGATGGCAAAAAAAAAAGAAAGCACATTTCAAGAAGAAGAAAAAATAAAATAACAGTAACACAAGTGTTTCCTAGCTCATTTCAAATGGAATTGCTAGATGAGTATTTTTTTCTTTTCTAGTTTCTCATCACATCTCACGATAGCAGTTGCTGAAGGCTAATAAATAAAACCAGACAATATATTTTTCCAGGCTTCTGCCCCTCCTTTCTGCTAAATACAGGCACATTTCAAGCTTTTCATCCCATCTTATTTATCTTTCAGCATATATCATCTTCATAATTCATTTCCATGAATCTGATTATTTCCATTTTCTGCTTCATATAATGAATCACATCTTTGTTTCAAGAGCTCCTTATCTCCTGATCCCCTTTGGGATCAAAAGCATGAAATTTGATACATTAGCTGTACTATCCCATTACATTAATTAGGAATGAAGATCATGTTTTGAGAAATTGCTTGAACCTTATGAAGTATTTATTGAAATAATTGCATTTTAAATATATACAATTGCAGAGTGTCTCAAACAAAAAATAAACAGGAGAAAAGAGAAAGATAGAAATCAAAGTATCATGACTGCAGTAGACATAATTAGTCCAAAATTATTGTCTCCAATTGTCACTGTTTACAGGGAAAAATGCCAAAGGTAAATACCAAAACACTCTCCTTTTCAACTTGAAAGAGCAGATAGAATTTCTTGTAGTTAGAAGGTAGAGTATGTTGTTAGTCTGATTAGGAGTAGAGTCAAATCCAGAGCAAAGGTTGATAAACACCACATTGTGGAGTCAATTTTTGCTCAAGTTTCTTCTTAAAAATGTTTTTGTCAGAATTCAAAGGCTCCGTGAATGGCAAATAGAACCCCTCTCCTCCCACTATACTCCTAAAGGTTTTAGTTCTTATTCCTTTCAGTTTCAAAGTATTACAACACCTCCATTAAAAGCCGGAGTTCTCAAGAGATCTATGGCACCACTCTGAGGACAAGTTAACACCCTCTCTCCCTGCCTCTGCTCCTGCTTGTGCCAGTGTGGATGTGCCCTAGTGCTTGCACAGATGTGATTTTCTGGCACGGGAGTGGAGCTGAATGTCCAGGAGTCGAATTCAGGTCTACCCATGTGGCACAGAGCACTGCTGTGCAGGAGTTTGACAGAGAACAGGATGGGGCAGAGGGGAGAGGAACAGGGTCTGAGTTTCAGAACGTTCTTTGTTTCGGATTGTGGGATAACATATCCAGCTATGAATGATCAGATACGTACCTTTAGTTTTCCTTTCTGTGAAAGTGTTTCTGTGCTCTTGGCATTATTTCTAAAGAGAGTGAATAACACCTCCCTTTAGCCAAGGGATTTCTGAAAGCCTGTAAAGATTACTCATCCTCCCTACAGACTCAGAGCAATTTGTCCAAAAAGTTCTCTCAGTTGTTTTGTTCTACATCTTCCACAGCGGCATGTTCTCCCCCTAAATATCTCAGAGAGGTAAAACCTAGGAGCCAAAGCAGACACAATGAAGTTTAAAAAAAACAGGCTGAATGCAAACACAGGCCAATCCACTCAGGCGTCTTAGACAAGTTTTGGCAAAGCAGCTGAACTCTTCAGTGCTCAACAGTAACAAATGACAAAATATATGTTCCCTACCTCTGACTTCATATCCTTTTTTTTAGAGCTTTTCCTATACTATCCTTTTGTTTTCATTCTTTCCTTAGATATTTCTGTCTTCCTAGATAGCAATGATAGGCATATTTATGCAGATCACTAAGTAGGCAAATGTATTCCTGCATGCGCTGTAATGTCTTTCCTGTCATGTTGTTCATTATTCCTTCAGACTTTAATAATGTTCTCAGCTTGATATGGTTAAGAATAATGAAGCATTTATTCCTATTCAAGAAGCTAATTAAAAGACTCTGTTTTATTTCTCTTAGGTGGGTTGATGACTTAATTATAGATGTAACATTCAGAAAAAAAACTTTCTATGTTGGGTGGCCCTATATAACTACACCATGTCTCTGTTTCCATTTTCTCCATGACATTGTATATTATAGCTCCATGAAAAAAGAACAATGCAATGAAGTTTGAAAGAAAATGCTTCTGCTAACGAGCTGCAAAGTTGTGATGAGCAATTACTATGTGAAACTTACAGTGAACCTTGTTTGAAGCTGTAGCAGAGTTTTCCACTGTATCTCTGAAAGCAAAATGGGCCTTGGCTATTGTCTTCACTTACCACCTACACCTCAGATCATAAGTAATGGTGCATGAGTGATACATGGCTACGTGCCCATCCCAGGCTTAATCCTTCAAAGTGGAGAAGTCTATGGAAAGTCAGAGACATGCAGTGCCCATGGGGTTTTGTCTTTGTTACACTGTATGCTAGGAGTGATTTAAAGCTACACTGTGGTGCCTTCCCAACAGTTTGCCAGACATATTTGACATGTATTGTCTCCTTGTTATAGCTTTCTTTGTTAAAGAGCACAAATTGTGAAATGAAGAATAAAGACATAAAGGAGTTCTCTGATTCAGACCACTAGAAGCGTAGTGGATGCGGAAATAACTGTGAGCCCTCCACTCCATAAACTCCCTGGTCCTGCAGGCCTTCAGAGTCCACAAGAAAAGCAGAAGGACCCCTGCAGACTAACCCAAACCTGAAGCAGAGGCAGAACTGCATAGGGTACTCCAGGCAGGAGGCGGAGGCTGTGGAACAAGATGAAAACCTTGAGAACCAGCCCCTGCCAGGTGCCCAGCAGGGATCTATGGGAATGACTGTTCTGAGAAGCTCTGGAAGGGATCTTCTGGTCTCCGGCAGTAGGATCTGCTTTGAGTTCTACCTGGAGTCCTGCTGCAAACTGGACACTGACAAATGGTTGATTTGAGTGGAGAGAAGGGAGACAAGAGGTGGGTGCCTGTTGTATTCAACAGTTTTGTGTCCCATAGAGACACAAAATCATAAAGATTGCACTGTGTACCCTGGTGTTTCTATTCTGTGAGAGGAGACTGGAAACAAGGAGGGCAGAAGCATTTAATCCTTGTCCTCTCTCTCAGACTTGTCCCTTCAAATAGCACAGCCTTTGTCACAGCCATGTGTGATAATGCCTTTATTACAGAAATTCAAGACGCCGTTGAATTCATCCAGACTGGCATTTCCACTGAGCCATATTGAAACAGGATGGGATATGGAGACCGTCAGATCATGGAAGTCAACACCATGACCTGGCCTGAGGTTTGGAGGCTTCTGACTGCACATACTTGCAGGATTTTTATCTTTAAAAAATAAACATTTCCAGATTCTTTGTAGTGGAAAACTCCACTTTCTTGCAGATTGGGGGCAATGCCAGACATGCCAGTCACGCAGAGAATCATCTCATGAAGGTAACCTTTCTAACCAGGATCTCCCATATCTGCTTCCTTGAATTACAGACTGTGCAGGAGTTTTTCCTGCTGCTGAGCACGGCAAGTGAAGCTTCTGGCCATATTGACCGTCCACTGATTACTACCTCAGGCATCAGGGACTAGTTTCTTCTGTCTATTTTAGACTACAATCTTAATTTCAGATATTAATTTCTCTCCTTTTTTCTCTTTTCTCTTCTTATTTCTTTTTCTCTTCCTTTCAGTGATATTAAACTGCAACTTTGAAAGCTTGTCACAAAAAGGCTAAGAAAACACTTAAATGCATAACTACAGTAACACAATAGCACTAATAGTTTGGCTCCTTTCCTGGAAAACGAGTTTATCAGCTGTAGGGGCCCGTGATAATTTTTAGACAGTCAGGAAACCTTAGAGTAGAGAGGGCTGAAAAGGCATAAAAAGAGGAAGGAAATATTTTACTAATAGAGGTGGAAGGGAGGTTTTTAAGCCCTTAAGATGAAGCAAGATTCAGTAATAAGAGCCTGATGAGGGAAAGGAATTCAGTGTACATGAGGTCTTGAGGAAGAGTGGACTTGAAGGAGAGTTATTAAAACCAGAACGTTTGGTGTTTTTGAAATGGTCTGTACTTCCCTATGATTGCTTTATTTAGTAAATAACAATGATGTTTTTATACCACCAGTGACAGGCTGGACAAGACAAAGAGCTCAGGTCTTTGGGACCCAATACAGTCATCTAAGTTATCTAAAGATGGAGAGTTAAAATAGACACACCACTTAATAAACTGAAACTGGTTGATAGAAATCATTATTTTCATTTTAGATTAACAGTTTTTCAGTGTGTCTGTCAGCTTTGGATGCAACCTGAAGTCATTATTAGACCAAAGAAATAATTAAGTAAACATAGATACATACTTCCACAGCTTCCCTGGGGAACTTGTTCCATGGTACGCCAGGACCTGCGGGATCTAAGGGCACAGGGAACCCCAGCAGACACTATGCTTGCAGACTAACGATAGTTAACCTAACCCTCAACATGCAGGATTTTTCTCTGATAGCCCATGCCTGTTGATACTGGTATCTTCTCCCTCCTGCCCGTCATGTCCTAAGGAACAACAAAGATGGAGGAAGGCCTTCCCCACATCTGTGGGTTTTGCACATAGCAGTTTGGTCACAGAGAGATGCTGTGCCTGATTGCCTTCATTATCCAATGCCACATGAAATCTGTCGTGATCAAAGCAGAAGACTAAAATGTGCTGGCATACAGCTGATCCACCAGGAGACTTCAAAGAGTTTCAGTGAGTGGGAGATAAAATTCAAGCTCTTCCTGAAACCCAGCACCTGCCTAATCCACATGGGAAGGTTTCCCACCAGAGCCCTCTCAAAGTTAGCAATGTATTTTGGAGTATGTTACTCAGCCTCCACACGCCAATCTTAATTTCAGTTTATCTTGCACAACATGCAGTGATTGTTTGAAATTCACAGTGAATGTTCTGAGAACTATTGTTTTTTATGATATGTGATTTATAAGATAGGAAATTTATTACTGTGTCTTTTCCAAAAAGATTAACAGGAGCAGTCAGACAATAAGAAAAATTCTAGTCGGAATAAAATGAAATATTGAAGAGAAGGAGGTAGAATGGAGAGGCAGTGTTTTAATCTCTTGGAGGATGACGTGATGCCCCAGTGCCCAGACAATGCAGACATAGGGCTGGACAGAGATAAGGCAAAGATAAACAAAAAGCTGAGATGGTAATGTAGGCCAGAATAGACAAGGTACCCAGAGAAGAGGAAGGAGCAGTCATCCTGCATGACAGAGAGGGACCCAAAGACAAAAAGTCACCAAGAACTCTCCAGGTCATGCTATGTTTGGGTAGAAAAAGTAAGGTGCCAGCTTCCTAAATAAACAGCTAAAGCAGCTGAGGAAGACTTCAGATGACAACTGCAGTGAGGAACTGTGGGTGTTTTGTCTGACGCTTTTACACCTAGTTCATGTACATGCTTCAAAGAAAACCCAAAAGCTGTCTTTTCCAATGTTTCCTGCCTTTTGTGGTCTGGCCAGACAACTTCTTGTACCCCCAGGCACACACCCTCTCATTTTTCTGCCAGCCAAGCTGCAGGTCTTTTGGGGCAGTCAGGTCACATCCATCCTGTGTACTGAATGGAACTAGCCCACCATCACTTTTGCCTCGATGAGGCCAGGCCTCCTACAACATTCACTGCTCTGGCTTATGTATCTCATGTGTCATGTGTGATTACACCAGTGTAGTTGACAGGAAAGGACATGTTCAATGGTACCACTCAGCCTCTGCTGTGCACATCTTGCATGCTGCTTCACGATGCTGCTGATATGGGCAGAGCTTCAGCCATGAAGAATCAAGACCAAAAATGTGCTTGCTGGAACAACAGAAAACACAAGGGCATTGGTGTCTCCTGATGTAGTCTGGTTTAGGTGACATGATACTTTACATGACACATCCTTATAGAGAGCTTTGGGGGCTTCAGTAGCAACTGAATGACAAATATCTCCCTTCATACTTGGCTACAGAAAATGAGTTAACTCACAGTGGAGAAATGTGTCCCGTAGTATATTGGTTTGAAACACTTGGGAAAACATCAGAGCATGAAAAGAAAGTCTTAGGACCATGAAAGGTCATTTCAAACTACCTATAAGGCACAAGGAGAGAAGGGAGGCTTTTCAAGCTGTTAGCTGCTTTTCAAAAGAGTAATTCTTTAGGAACTGTAAGCACTTAAGGATAGCTTTTATTTACTTCAGGAGTTTCTTTTAGTCATCAAGTATTCTTTATAAATGGAGAAAGTCCATTCTCTACATAAAATCAGAATAGTTAATAAAATTCAAGTGTCCATTATTTCACTGTGGTACCATAGGTAGTTTTGTGTATTTCCCTTGTTTTCAGTTTAGGTGCCAGTTTTTCATTGTGAGCAGTTCAGAGCCCCGAGGAGATTAAGAGGAAACTTCTTTTTAAAGCACAGGAGTTTATATGTACTTCTAGGCCATAACTTCCTGTTTTTATGGGCAGATATGATTCAAAACTGTTGATATCTTCTGCTGCCTGAAAAAATCACGCCCTTGAGTCCTCGCTGTACAACCTTTGCCATGGAAACACATGCTTTGTCCCAGCAGGTCATTATTTCCATGGGTTAGGAAGGCAGCTTTTTAACAAGGGTAGCAGACAGACAGATACACTGTGCATAAAGCCAGACCATGAGAATACATTAGATTATTGCTTGTCCTTCTTCTATCCTTCCTGTCTTTCTGCTTTTCGTGTTGGCAAGCTCCTCTTTGGGGCAAACATTGGCTGTTGCCATCTGCTTCTTTGTATCCAGAATAATTCCCACCCTCATTATTTATGGTAGTAGAGCTAATATAATACAAATTACCTCCTCCGGATCCCTTTTTGTGTTTCAGATTTCAAATGTCCTTTTCTAAACCTGCAAAAAGCTGTCACTGCCTTGACTCAAATGTTATTGAAATCCTTATTTTTCCTTTCCTTGACCTGATTCCTTGTCTTCTAAATTTCACGTAACCACAACCCCACATAATCCTCAAACTCCTTATCTCATATATCCAACAAAACATGAAGCCACTCCCATCAAAGATCCCACACTCATTTCCAGATATTGGACAGAGATGCTCTGCGTTTTCTTTAGTAGTTCAACAGCTTGATTCACTGCTCCCAGAAGCTGAGCATATCCACAGCCATGGCAAACCACCTTTTCTCTCTTTTTAAAGCCACAGTACTAGGTGGTGGGCAGATCATCTTCTCTGCAACAATTTTTAGTAATTTAATTTTGTTTTCTCACTTTATTGGTTCCCTAACAATCAGAATTAGAGCGGTGAAGGGAAGACAGGGAAAAAGGAAGAAAGAAGCAGTGAATGAATAACTATATACTCGATAACAATATAGGATATTAATGGGGACATATAAAACAAAGACAAGCTGTATTCCACTCGTTTTCTTATGTTTTGAAAAACAAGTTTTCATGATCACAAAAATGAAAAAAATAGTTCTAGAGAAGCTCAACACAACAGCATGGCCAGGTGGATATCCTCATCACTAATCTATAGACTTCGGAAATCTCCAAAAATAAAGTTTCTTCCTGCATCAATTATAAGGTCATTTTCTCCCTTTATTTTTGCAAATACATCTATAATTACAAATGCCCTTTGAAGAACTGCTACAACTGAGTACATCACTTCTAATTACTAACTAACAATTGTCAAAATAAAAGAGCATCAGAAATGTGGCAGCTTTGTTTTTTATTGTGTTTACTTGTATACTCATTAATTTGAGAAAATAAGTAAATGGCAACAATTTAGAAAAACATTGAGTCCTTAATATGCTTAATTTGCTGAAATTGCTTCTGCCCAGAGCCCTAACAAAAAGTCTGTGCATCATTTCAGATGCATATAGGACTCCTTTTTAGATTTAAGTGGTGCATGCTACTTTCCTAGGCACCTCACTGGGATCAGAGGTGATTCTCATCTTGCTGAAGTAATTTGAGACTTGGTAAATCTTCAGCTAAATATTCTAGCTTTCATAAATGAAACATTTTTAGAATATACATGACTCCTTAATTTACTAGTGCTAAAAGTCAATATATTAATTATGGTCAAGGAAGGCAAGAAATTGGTTTTAGCAGGATCTCATTCAGACTGATGCTAAAAATTGCAATTTCTATTTGATTCTTATTCACTGCCTTATCTACAATTAATGGCCACTGTCCGTATCGTAACAGCCAAAGGACTTCACTGCAAAGACAAGATTTCAAATAGAAGTAGCTGCAGACAACTGAGAAGAAATCGTTTGAAAACACTTCTGTTCCTTTGTTAAGTTATAGGACAGCTATTTTAGAACTTCAGGAAAGATCCAGCTAAACTTGAATGAGTAGCTATAATTTATATGCAACATTAATGCCAATTAAGATGGCAATAAGACAGTAGTTATTTTCTAATTATAATTGACAATAACAATCTTATTAGATTGCAATTGGTATATAAACATTATGAGTTTATTGTGTCTAAACAGAAACCCAATCATTTATTTGAGTCAAATAAGAACTATTTTGCAGCCAATCACATTAAACTAAAAGTGTAACTGATAAACGCAGCCTCCATTTCACCAGCCATCTAGAATATTTGCTATATATTAGTTTAAAATAAATATGTTACTTGGTGTTACCTGTAGGGGATAGACACAAACATCTCTCAATCTAAATTTTTGTAAAGTCTGAGTCCCAGCACACCAAGATCCAGATTCTCAAAAATTTCAGCTGTTTCAAAGGCTTTTTAGGAGCCTAACGCCCCCTTTAAGCCAAACAGTAGTGGCTGCATAAATTCTGTTTGGAACTGGACCTTTATAATCAGTTCAGCAAAATTTGGTTCCTTAGCTGCCCGAATCACCACAGCAGCTTTAATTGTACTGAGCAATTGAGCATAAAAAATGAAGTGGGTACATGCTATCGGATCTTGAAGTAACCGATTCACTAAGCATGCCCTGAGAAATGAGTTTTGAATAAAATCTTAGCCTCACCCAGGCAGAGGTGGACAGATGCCACATGAAGAAAAGTGAGCTCCCTGGTTTTATGAAGGTCAGTGTGTTAAACCTGATTATCGCAGAGGAACGATGCTGCTAGGGAAAAGTTTTGGGTGTCAAAGGAAAGTGTGCAGGATTGGAGGCTGGATACAAGGCCAGAAGAATCAACAGATGTTTTACAAAGTCTTTGTAGGTCCTGAGGTCTTCTTCAGATTCATAATACACCAACTCAGAATGTGTCTCTCGATGTACTGACATGTGGATTAGGCATAAAATAAAACTGACAAAATGCAAGTGAAAAGCTCAACATTTCTGGTCATTAAAGTGTAAGGGACCTTTCTGAGAGTCTAGTCCACGCATGCATAGTGTGACAGCCTGTTCCCATCCAGTGACCAAAGCACACGCACAAGATGGGTCTGTGTGGGATATAGGTGAGATTTTTTTAGCTCAAAGTTAGTATTTTTCTCACTCGTGTGTCTGGTTCAAAACTCCCTGTTGCTGTCCTTCAGAAAGTTATTGATTACGTCATACCAGGACAGGAAGGGTTTGCTCAAACACCAGCTCTGGACAACCTACAGCAACCCCACAGAAACCCTCAGCCCACTTCTCCAACCCAGTCTAGGAGGAGAGTAATGGGCAGCCCTCTTCTTAGATGAAAATGGTTTGGCCTACCCTGTTTATGAAATGTTTTGGTGCCAGAGCAGCACTCTGTGGTTTACTGGATTCTATGTCAGAAGTAATTTTAGACCCACAGAGGCCCAATGCAGTGGTTAAACCACTGGTCCCCTGAGAGGCAGGAGCATCCCACCCACTGAACACCCAGCGTTACCTACCTTTGTTCTTCACCATGTTTCCTAGGTTAGCAGCAACTGTCCTTGCTTCTCTTCCACAGAAATATCTGCATCTTCAGTCAAGGACCCCTCAAGAATTTGTCTCTTTTGACATTACACTAGCATAATCCCACCACAAAGGGCACCAGGATGGCTCCAACCACTCTAACCATTCCTCACCAGACAACAAGTAGTCTGTCAGGAGTTATCAGAGATTGACAGGAAGGTATGGCAAAAGGAAAGTGCAAGGCAAAAGACAGACCCAAAAAGAGACAGCAAAATAAGAGACTCTCAAATGGAAGAGGATTAGTAGCTGAGCAACATGCAGAAAGACGTGCTTGGGTGCAACCTGCTCCTTATCTAGCTTGATGATTCAGTCTGGATAATGAGTTGTTTGCTATTTGTTGACTCCAGAGGAATTGCATGACAGATTGTGCTACAGATGTCATTGTCTAAGGGTTGGTTTTTTTTCACCAGCTTTACTTTTACAGAAGAAAAATGAAGTGGCAAAGAACATTTATTGTTGGTAGTTACCAGAGTTATTCCTGGAAGCAAAAAGTGTTATGAAGCTATGAGCTGGATAACAGAACTGGGTACATTTTTAATGCAGTGTTATTTTGTTTCATGGAGTAATAGATCTGCAAATGGGAATAAGGGGGCATGGTAGTCAGAATCTTTAAAACATTTAATTGGGAAATGTTGAAATTATATATTGGTTTTGCAAGCTTTTCTCAGGGAAAACAGCTATTATTATTATTACTTATTTTTCCATATGCAGAAAAATTCAGAGAATAAATAAAAATGATGGGAATGTCATAAATTTCAAGGCATCTACACTGGAATGCAACTTTCTCACATTTTAATATACATACATAGATATACTTGGCAAAAAAGTGTTTATGTGGAATTTAAAGCAAACCCACACAGTATAAGGCAGAGATTTTTTTCAGTAATGAAGGACTTCATTCCACTCTCACTGAGGTGAGTTGTAGAACTACTGTTAACTTTACTAGAAGTAGGATCAGCCACCTGCTAGAAGTAGGATCTGCAATTCTGAGAAAACAGAACAAAATCTGTTATTTTAGGGATGAAATTATTAATGGCTGGTGGCCCAAAGAAGAGTAAATGGACAAACAGAATCAGGCAAAAGATAGAAAGTGAGTGAGTGAATACTTCCCTGAGGTGCTTGAAATAAGAAGCGTGATGAAAACTTTGAAGTTCCTTCCTTCTGTCTTTCGTTCCTTTTTTCCTTCTCTCCTTCCTTCCCTCCTTCACCCTTTTTTTTCTTCTCTCCTGCCTTCCTTCTTCTGTACCGTGATACAGGAGTGTAAGTGGAGAAATAGTGAGAAATGCAAAAGTTTGCATTTGCACTGGTTACTTAATTTTCCACTTGTCATGTTGCTCTATCCCTCCTTATATTGTTTATGAGAAATTTCAGTTAACTAACTTGAGAAAAGTAACTTGCACGTTCTCACTAGCAAATTGTCTTGCCAAATTCATGAATAGCAAGAAGTACTAATATATGCACAAACAGAAAGACATGCAGCATGTATTGAACTCATCTCATTAACTCATCTACTTGAATATGGCCAAACACTAAGTTCACACATTGAATGAACTAGACTGTTCTATTTTATATTCATAAATAATATTTTAGGATTTTTGAAAGTGCATATGGTGCTTTCATAATTTTAAACAAAGTACTTCATGAACATTATAAAACTTTCCACAGGGAACAATATCTCTATGATTAAAATATTCTAAGAATTAGCTTAACAAATGATATGTCACAGTTTCATATTTAAAACAGCTTGTGTTTAAGTCGTAATCACTCTTTGAGTCAAAGCAGAGCACAACTGCAAATTACTAACACAGGAAAGTACCCAATAAAGCCTGAATTTCAGCATTTATAGATTTGCTGTAAATATCTGTAATTAAAATTAAACTTGATATTTAATCACAGAAAACAGCAACGTTTTTTAAAATCTATATTCTTTTGAGGAAGCATATTTTCATTTTCCAAAGGAAGAAACTCACTGCTAATAATTGCTTTGCAAAGCATATCTTTCCATCAATGTTAAATCATTACAGCTTTCCCTACAATATAATTGGATCTTCATTTGTTTTACAAAATTAAAGAATAATTCAGAAATTGTCATATCTTTAGGTTAAGGAGGGGACTTCATGGTTCATAGTACCTTAGATATCCATTTGACACCTTTTTGAGCCAAACAGACTGTGATTGACTGTAATGACATGGTTGGGCTTTAGTCTTTCACTGTTTTGTGACCTCAGCAGCAAACTTTCCAAAATTCATGAATGTCTCTTCTCCTTCCAGAGGAATAACAGTCGATTCTTGCATATTAAACAAGCCTGAAACTGCTAATACTGAAGTACTTTGTTAATTCAAATCTGTGAAGATCTTGACTGAATCATAGTTTCTTTCTGGTGAAAGTTTCATGTGTGACACTAATAAATGATCTTGTTATCTGTCTGTGCCATATCTGTCTTAGTGAAAAGCTGTACCTGTATAGCTTGTCTCACCAGAGGTTATCAGAGAATTTGAAACTAAAATATAACTCAATGATTTTGCCCACATTTCTTTCCTAGTTATTATCAAGGTCCCTTGATAATAAATCTTAAAATAAATCTTGATAATAAACCTTGACATCTTTCACATCACACTGTTGTCACTGAGCCTTTGTTTTGCATTTCCTCAGACATGTTCCTGGGCAACCTGCTCTAGCGGACCCTGCTTGAACAGGTGGCTGGACTAGATGATCTCAAGAAGATCCCTTCCATCCTTGGTGATTCTGTGATTATGAACCAGACAGTGTTAATATTGAAAACACTTCAGTTTCACAGAGGTATCCTCTTCCACCAGTATACCATGAATCAGAGCTTCTCATTGCTATGCTGGTATCTTCACTGGGCTTACAGGAAACTTGAGATTTCACTAATCAGATTGTTATTTACCTACTGACTCTTCCTCCTGGCTGCACTGCTTTGGTGGACAGTGAACTGCAATGCAATATCTGCAGCAGTACGATGGATTTTGCAGGTGCAGTCCCATGATTCTTCTTTTCCCAATAGCAGCCACTTCTTCAGAAACTGAGAATATATCTATAGTTATATTTGTACTGGAGTGCTTGTCATGGAGTCCAGCTTTAGATTTCCCAGGTCAGCAGTGATAGCAAGGTTGCCACTGAGGTCTGGAATTAAACACAGGTCCCAAAACAGAGTTTCTCTGATGTTAGACATTGTACTGGAAATAATCACACAGCTGAGCAACCAACTATATGGCTGAACCAAGTGCATGATTAGAATATAGTAGGCTGAATTCCAGTCTCAGTATTACCAAAGGAATAACTCCTGGGAAAGCAACAATGTAAATATGGACCACAAAAGATGCTGGGGTTTATATGGGGGGAGACTTAATGGACTCTTTACAACTGTAGATGTAATTTTATCATGATGGGAAAAGACTTAAGAATATTTCATGGGCCTAGGTCTTTTCTGATTGTCTAGATGGCCTGAACAGTGGTGATAACTATAGAGAGATCTGAGCCTGAAGACAGATCACATATGAAGAAAATACTGCAGTGTTTTACAGAAATGAAATAAGTGAACAGAGCAGAATCGATACCTGGAGGCACAAGAGATACTTCAGATTTAGTAGCATTGATTAAAGCATGATTGCTCAATATCACACACAGGGGAATCATAACTATTTTCAGGAAGAATAAAATATTCTATGCAATATCTGAGAAACAAGACAGGAAAACAAAAGTATTAAAACAAATGCTAGGAATTTGCCAGAAAATTTTACAACCAGAGCATATAAAAGTACAGAAGATGAGAGTGAGGGTCATTAAAACATGTTCCTCAGTATAGCATATAAATTGCAGTTGTAGCCACTGTCATTAGGCCAGGAGTCTTGTTCTTGGGTTTAAAATGAAGACAGACAGTTACACACTATGGTTTCTGCTCATGAGTCAGACTAACTTAAGTAACTTGGGTGTGGATTTATCCTAAATACATCCTGAGTTAAAAACAGAGCTGTCCCAGATTCCCTCTACAGTCACTCAGGAGAGACACTGAGATGTAGACTGCAAACTGGTTGTCACCCCTCCTGAAACCCTTATTTTCCAGGTTGTTTTTTGCTGTGGGGTTTTGGTGTGGGTTTTTTTGGTTGGTTGGAGTTTTTGGGGTTTGTTTTGTTTTGTTTTGTTTTTTTAATTTTCCTTATTTTTTCTTTCCAGTTACTTATTTTTAGCACAATGACATATTTGGTTGTGGACTGTACTGGGACAGCTGAAGAGATTTTAGCTCACAGCTGCCTCCTATGCTCTTCTGACAAATGTACACAGGCTCACAGCTGGAAACAGCTTTAGTTCTGATTAAGAAGTTCCTGAATTACATGTTTTATAGCATAGTGTATGAAAAAATCCCCATCACTGTTCTATTTAATATGCTGGGCTACAGTGTGCAGCATTTCCTCTGTGAATTTAGGACATGTTTAGCTCTCTCTTCCAAGCAGTGATGACATCTATCTTATGAAGGACAGACGGGTGTAGAGGTATCCTTCCCAGATACGTTAAGGGAGTCTAACAAGTTTTGGGTCCTCCATTAACTGAACCTATGGAGTAAGATGAATCCAGACCTCCTCCTCAGATTTCTGCATGGCAGAGCCTATTCTTACCGATCTTCCCCTAAGAAGCATGACTCTGGATTTCCAAGCCCCTAAGCCTGTGTACATCTTTCCTAGGACAAAGCTCAGCCCTTGAATATGTGTCTCCAGCAGAGTTCAAGAGTGCTAGAAGAGTCCTGAGAACTTGGTGAAAATGATGTATTCAAAATGTCCATTTCAGGTCTTTACCTCACATCATTCTTTTCTAAGTACTTCCTTTTTTCTATCAGCTACAGGCCTCAGGTTGCACCAGAGGATGTTTAGACTGGACATTAGGAAAAAAATTTACACTGAAAGGGTTGTTAAGCATTGAAACAAGCTGTCCAGGGAAATGGTTGGGTCACCATCCCTGGTGGTATTTAAAAAACAGGTAGACATAGTACTTCGAGATATGGTTTAGTGATGGCTTTTGTCAGTGTTAGGTTGATGGTTAGACTAGATGATCTGAAAGGTGCCTTCCAACCTAGAGAATTCTATGATTCTATGTGGTGAGCTTTGTCATCCAACAACGTCCTTTGAAGACAGATGATAAGGTCATGAAGCAGGTAGGGGGAATAAACACCTCCCTCACCTTACACATCCTCCAGCCACCTTAATACACATGAGGAAGGGTACCTGTTGCAGAGCAGAACTATACAAAGAACAGCCTAATGAAGCCACTCTGTGTTAAGGACAGGTATAAGGCATTTTCTTGTCTCTCTCTGGTCTCCGTACCCCTGAAGATGCATCTCTTCACACAGCCTCAATGTATAAGAGAGAAAAAAAAACAAACAAGGAGAAGTTGCACTTTAAAAATGAACCACTGAAAATACTTCACCAAATCTCATTTGCTGCCAATGTTTTGTTACCTCATCAAAAATAGCAAGCAATCTCAGGTAATACTATCATAATACTCTCCTAAGTGCCAGTGTGTGGTATTACAAAATCAAAGACGGCCATATCTTAGTATTTATGTTTGAGAACTTAGTTGTGAACCTGTCAGATTCTCCTGAAGTATTTTTGCAAGAAAAAATAACAATACTTAGCATTTATATAGCACAGCACTATTCACTCCTATAGTGCTTTCAAGTTATTACCTAATCAATCCTCACAGTGTCCCTGTGCAGCAAAGATAAATTTCTATCCCCATTAGACAAATTCTCTATGCTGTAAGGGAATACACACCCTTGAGATCTCTAACCAGCTTAGCTGCACACAGAAAGTTTGGATAAATACCCAAGCTGAAATTCTTTGCTTAAACGAGTGAGAGTTTTGAAATAGATATCAGTGGTGTCAGGCTGTCACACCCGCATGCTGCACTGCTCATGTGAGAATAACCGACACTAACTGCATTTTTTATAGATTCCTGTTATTATAAACTACATCTATATAGCTAAATGAAATAGGGGGTGCAGACTGTGTAGCAAGATTAGAGGAGTGTTTGGGGTGCGGCGAGCCAAACATCGCTGAGACTGCTTGTTGGTGTGCAGTAAAACCACCCCAGGGGTTACGCTGACAAGGAGGCAGCAGCAACAATGTCAAAGCTCAGTGTGTGGCATTATTTTATTCAGTTGAGACAAAACCAGACTGGTATACAGACTTCTTCTGTTTTGGTTAAAAACAGAGATGGACCAAGCTCAGCCCTATCTGAACATCCCTCAGCTTTCCAATAAAAAACATGTGTTCAGAAGCCATTAAAATATGGAAATTTTCTTTTTTCCTTCTGACTTCTGCTAGTGCTCCAGACATTTGGAGGTCTGGGCTTACATGTCCGATTTTATTCATTGAAGAAAATGACAATATAGGTTTTGGGGAAAAGGAATGTGAGAGGATTTTGATATAAAGGGAGACGTGGTATCTTTGCCTTCTCATATTACACCTGAAAGACTTGCGATGACAGCTTCTGTTGTGGCTTTTAATGCAAGTTACAGTAAGGAAATATACAAACTGTAGGCAAATGCCTTCTTTTAACTGAGTTATATGTACTTGAGTTGACAAAACTGGCTAAGAGTAGAAGAATGGGACTCAGACCATTTTATATGAGACCATGAGACGCTAACAGCTTGCCTCCATTCTCATTCTCTTAGCCCCATAAAACACCTGCCCTGCCAGAGACTTGTTAAGGAAAGTATGTAGGTATTTTGCTGCCACAGAATCACATATTCACAGAATAGTTGAGGTTGGAAGGGACCTCTGCAGGTCATCTGGTCCACCCACCTGCTCAAGCAGAGACACCTAGAGCCAGTTGCTGAGGCCCCTGTTCAGATGGCTTTGGAATATCTCCTAGATGGAGACTCTACACTTTCTCTGTGCCTGTGCTAGTGCTCAGCCACCCTCCAAGAAAAAAACAGTTTCCTCATATTTGGATGGAACATCTTGTGTTTGTGCCCACTGCCTCCTGCGCTGTCACTGCAAAGAGCCTCTATCATGCCTACATCATGGTTATCATGGCCACAACAGTCCAAGGACATCGGCAAAACAAGATTTATAGGCAGATGTAGTCTGTTTTACTAGTTCAGCTGGTACAGTTGGAATACAAGAGACAAACATTTTGGTAGACGAGTCCTCCCTTAGGATTGAAATAGATCTTCACAAGCAAATACAAAGTTGGCCGGCTGTTATTTACCCTAAGAGCATTGCAGACTTTATTCCCCATGGGTTGTCTCGGAGCCTGACTGAATAAAGGCAAAGCTACAGAGACTGCCTTATATGTAGAAATCTTGCCACAAGCCTCCTTGAGCAGAAGCATGTAAGACTGTTGCTAATGCAGAGCAGCAAAATCAGAATGGAAAAGTGCTTGAACCTTCTTTTTGAAAAGAGCTGTTTTTCATAGCGGAAAGGGTTGATATGTTTTTGTGTCGAGAAACAATGAGGTAAATCTACAGATTTCAAATAGACCTCATTTTGTGAGTATCAGGTCTGTATATCTCTGCTTAACAACAGCTTTTTTGGTCTGCAACTGAAAGATAAAAAATTAACGTTACTAACTGAAATCTGTGAAGTTATTCCTGCCATTGTTTTTGTAGGATGACAAAGTTTAGATTCTAGATTTCCTGACCAGATTAGAATCAATTCAGCACAATATTGCTGATTTCAACTCGGTTATGCTGAGTAATACCAGCATCACTGAAAGAATAATCCGCCCCGGAGACTTCAAGAAGATCTTATCATGAAAGACATAACTTGATTAGAAATAATCTTTTAGGAAGAGAAAGTTCAGATAACTCAGATAAATATGAGAAATGAAATTGTGTTTGGTTTAACAAAGCATTTAATTTATCAATTGTTCTTAAAGAAAAGAATATCGTAATTTGTGTAAAATGCCTTGGGTTTTTTTTGTTTGCTTTCTTTGACAGTTCAACTAATGAAAAAATTCTGCTATAATTGTCTTGAATACCATGGACTCGGCTTCAATGATGGGGCCTGACATAAGAGCAATTTTGTCTGTCTGTAAATTTATTACTAGTTCTGTACTGTTGAATAGTGCCAATAGATACTGTTAAAAGGGGCTGGGTTTTTTTTTCCAGAGACAATAGCACCTCAGTACTTAAGGAGAATTTCCTTGTACAGAAGGCTAGATTTTTCTCTAGTATAGACTGATCTGGGATAGGACTAAAAAGAATTAAATTTAACCCACTGGTTAATTACTAAATTTACAGGATGTGCAAAAAGCTGAATAAATTTTAAAGAAACCTACAAGTGCTTGAAGTGTTTTGTTTTCAATTTTTCACTATTAATAATTCTACAAAAAGCTATACTGTCATTTAAATCTTCCCATTAACTCAGAAAAATTAAATTCTTGTTTTACTGATATAGAAATCTACCAAAGATTACAAGGTTAAAAATACTATTCTAATTGGTTGGAATGGGGTGAAACTGCTTATTATAAGACCCCAAGATCTGTTTGTTGTTTTTTTTTTTCCTGTGGAAGGTAAGCTATTTCAGTCTTAATCTCTTTCTTCAATTTTCTAGCACATTTATGGAAAGTACTAAGAAATATGCAGATAACTCAGTTCACATATTTTTACTTGTAGTTGCAGACCTTGCATGATTGTTTGATAGACTTTATTTAGAAGCATATAAAACACTTTCTTCGTTAATGAAAAATGCATGTGAGTGTGCTAGTTTGTAATTTCTTTATAAGTAAGATTTTTTACAACAGTCTAATCAACTTTATTTCATAATGTGTTAACTTAATATGGGCTATTTTCCTCTATAAATGGATAAAAGACTTGAAATCAATATTATTGATTTATTTCTAATATGTTTAATAAGAATCAAATCTGGTTTTTTGAAAACTTTCATTTTTTTAACCCAAACAGATGCCAGCACCAAAAATACACATGCTTAAGAGAGACAAGAGTCTCTGTAATGGTTGAGAGCAAACAGCAAATGTGTAAACCCAATTTTCTGTGTAAAGAGGGATAGCAATAAAGATAAATAGCCCAGATTAATTTAGGAATCTAATACCAAGACACAGGACAGAGGCCTTCTAAAAATATCCAGTGAGAAGTGGTACAGGGGCTCTGCTCTTCTTGTGACGTGGCTTTGACTGCAAGATTTTATTGTGCTGAATTTGCAGAATTTCCTGCACATTAGATTTAGAAACGGTCGTTCAGCCATTTCAGTCATCAGTTTGACTTCTGATATACCATGGGACTGCAGAGACTCCATTCAGCTGAGGCCTGAGGAAGATGCTAGTGCCTGTGCTTAGGCAATTGCATCCAGTACTCAGCCTTATAGAAACCCGAAAGTATCTCTTCCCGTTACTAATGCAAAAGGTATGATTAATTTCACTTAACATTAGCCATTGGTATCTCATCTAAGCAGATCATACAGTGCTCTTTCCAGTCAGAGGAGAGGGAAAGGTTCCTAGAGAAAATAATTTGTTCATCTTTAATTAAGCATCTCAGACTGGGGACAGGAATAAGCCACCCTCTGCATGTGCCTATCAGTCACCAGTGATCCAAATGACTGTCCTTAATAGTCTACTTAATTGTAAATGTCTCAGGCTACAGTGACTTTTTCCACAAAGCTCCCATTCTCTTAATACCATCGTATGATGTGAAGGACCTCAAAGAGTCTGTATTAAAACACATTTTGTGGACTTTCAGTATTTCTTCTACTCCACCAACCTTTTCTCAGTTGAAAGTTTTGCAGGCAAAATTAATTAGTGGATCCTTATCATAGTTTTTCTCTTTCTCTTCCCCCTTCACCTCAAATAATATTGGGCCATCAGTTAATTCCTAGGGTACTCAGAGAGAAATACCCTCAATATTTTCCTTTTAAAACCTGGATTTTGACCTTCTGTGCTCAGAGATTGATACCTAATATGTCCCTTTTCTGTTCTCACTAAATAAAATATTTTTGACAAAATACTGTCAGGTACCCATTCAAATGTATAGGGAAAGCTAGTCACACCAGCTACCTTCATGAATCTCTACCAATAATTTATTTTAAAAAAGGAAAAAAAAAGAGAGAAGAGGCTTGTTTGATAAAGCCTGATTTCCAAGAAGAGATGGCAATGGAGATGAATAATATCAATAAAGACAGAGAAGGAAACAATAGCATTGTTGATTACTTCTGGCATTATTTCAATAGGGATTTACATCTCAACTGCCTGATCTCTGTCTTTCTCAAATACTGATATTATACAGATAATCCCTGAGACTATGGGAGTGTCCCTGTTTCTAAAAATGTGTTCAGATAAACTCTTAGAAGTTGATTAACTAATACTTTGAAAATTTCATGGGTGCAACTTACCTGAGTCTGCTTTTTGGAAAAAGTTTTAATTTCAAGACCCTATACTTTGTTTTAGTACTATTACTGTCCTACGCTTTGTTTTATTACTGAGAAAAAGCATTCTATTCCACACTTACTATTTGAGATCATGGGTCTAAAATTCACTATTTGCAGTTTCATCTGTAATTCATTTGCAATTCCAATTCCCATCAGTTCATTTTTCCCAGGATGAACTTTTTTTAATAACTTGCTATTTTCTTTAACCATATTATCGTTGACTCATTTGCCTCCCCTATCAGTCACTGACAGATTTTAATTTGAAGTTCATATTCACTGCCCTTTTTGTGCTCATTTTCAACCTCATCTATATTTTTAAGCATTTTAACAGTTTTGTAAGACTAGATAGATTTCACCCAGGAGAACTTGCTTTGCTCACTTGTGGGAAGTGTCACTTTGGGGCATTGGATAAGACACCTGGGAAAAATCTTCATTAAGATCTTACGCTTAAATACTGTCAGTGAGTCGTGTCAATAATTGGATTAATCTTTTGGAAACTTTCTTTTTCAAGATCTGTTTTTATGAAGGTTGGTTAGGTACCATAATCTGTTTGCAGAAGAGAAGTACAATCAGTCTTGATACTTGCTGCTAGTTGACTACCTTTGTTGTAACCATCGTAAGGAGATCTTGTCTATCTAAAGCAGCTCCCTGATATTCTACCAAACAGATGCTTTCACTATTAAATTATGTCCTAACCAGTTTCTGAGCAGATTTCCTCTTTTTATAACTCTCTGGGAACATAAAAATTTCCAAGGAAGGGTTTTGGAATATCTCTTCTGTTGCTTGCTCTAATACCATGGTGGACTTTTGCCAAAGACGCATCTTTCTGATGAACCCCAGTATTTTGCTTACTCTTGTTCAAAAACTGGACAACTATTTTTGCACATACCTCTGTTAACTGCAAAATAATCTTTAATGAGTAAGCCATTTGTCAATCTGTCTGGCCTCACTGCTGGCCATCAGACCAAGCATCTTCTCAGCCCTGAGTGAAAGCATATCTATGTCCTTGCTGAATACATTTCAGGGAGTCTAGATAGAAGTTTGTGGGTGTGGCGGAGAGGGGACATGAAGAACAGGCTCCTTAGGCCTGCTATTGGGAGGGCCAATGGAACTCTGATACCTATACACCATCATACCAGGTAACACAGTTCAGGATGACTGGAAGAAGTGGATTTTGTCAATACCAGACATTATCCTATTAATGTTATGAGATTCTGGAGTCCATTTTCCAATTCAGAACAATGTCTAGGACAAGTGAAAAATCTAATTTCTAGGAGAACATAAGAAACACACCCAGCTGAATAAATAAAGATGCTTTTGTGTTTTGATTTACGGAAGAGATCAAAGCGTGAAATGGAATTTGACCAAAAAGCCCCAGAATTAACTTTCTTTCAATTTCAACCATTAGATGAGCCTGAAAAAGGAAAGAAATATCAGTGCCATTCAATATTGCCATTTCTTTCCAGTTAAACAAGGATTATTAACTGGCTAGATATAGATTGGGTGAATCAGAAAGATCTGTTAGTTACAAACAAAAATTTCAGATGTAAAAAGCATATTTTTGGCTGCTTGTTTCTGCTACTGCTGCAGATAAGGTGAGATTAGCACAGACTTGGAGAGGTGGAACGACCATGACCCAGAAGACTTACTTGGAACCATATTCAAACCCGAGAGATCTTTTAAATGACCTTGATGGTACTTAAGTAGTACCTCTAGACAAATGTGAGGATCAAAGTGTTAAAGATCATGAGGACTTTAGAAAAACTAACCACTAAGTCCCTATAAATATCCACGAGTAGACTTTAGTTCAGGATTGATCTGTGAGAAAACAGCTTGCACCTGTGTAACTATTGAACTCTCTTAACCTCCAAATCCTGATGTTTGCATCCAGTCCAAACAGTCCCTGGCCCACTCTAACTCCTTCCTGTGCCTGGGAATTACTTGGGAGAGAGTGAGCGAGCCTGGACCATGACCAGAGACATGTTTAACAATTTAATGTTGCAAACAATACCATTTAAAGATATTTGAGGTCCACTGCCTGGAAATGTTTCCTGGTACTGTTTAATTTATCAGTGCAGACAGAGCCTGTGAAGCATCTTAGAAAGCATAATTTACCCAGAGAGACCCACATAGAAAGGAGAAAAAAGCCCTGAGACACTGCAGTTTTTCTTTCTTGCAACAAAATATTTTGATTCAATTAGACAAATTAATTTATATCAAAGGAAATTGGTACTAAATATTTAACTTCAGCTGAAATTCATTTCAATTGATAGCTAACATTTTCCATTAAAACCCCCACAATTAGTATACATGGCATTTTTTTATTAAGAAGTTTGTTTTGTACAAATTTCCTCCAGAAATATTTTATCAAGTAACAGTGCTTATGCCTCAGCCTATGCTGGGATTGTTTGCTGTGGTACTTACACGTGGCACGGGTCTGTGCCCCATCTTTTCAGAGAGCTTCAGAACTTGATATGGTGTAAGGGTCCTCTTTTGTAGATTCTCCAACAGTAGGTCAGCATCATGTACGCTTGTCAACTCTGCAGTACCAGTTAGGATGTTATACAGACCTCTTATTTTTTTAGAGATTATAATAATTAGCCTTTTCAGCATCTCAAGTCTCTCAGAATAGCCCTCCTTCTGTGCTGTAAATACCAACGCTTGCTAAATGAACTTCTTTATTATACATGGAAATAAAGACTGACTGTGCTTTTAGGAAAAAGTCCAAAATTGTCTAAGACTGCACATGAGGTCTGACAGCAGGAGGTGCTTCGGTAAGGCTCCATCTGGAAAGGCAATGCATGCATATGGAGGAGAGATCATAACCTGAAGATTAACATGACAAAGCACTGCTGCAAATTTTCGACTGGAAAGACAGAATTGCTTTCAGCTCAGACAATAAATTAGATGATGATTCACATGCAGGGTTAATGGTAATATCTATGGTGTCAGAAGCATGCAGTAATTACAGCTGTGAAGATGAGCTCTGATGCTGGGGCTGGTATAACAGCTAATTATTTAGTGCTGCTGGAAATTCCTTTGAAAACACTGAAGCTAAAGTCTCAGATGAAGAACTCTGAAACCATCTTCTGTCTTTCTGTTTAATACTTGTTAACCTCTTTAACCTCTGTGTCAACAGGTATCTTATTTTCTAAAGCAAACAAAGAAGTAAAACCCCAATAAAGTACAATCTAAAAGCGGGATGCCTGAATGGGTGGTCACAATGCTCTAGTACATCTAGTCCTTATATATAAGACCAGTTCTGTGCGTGGGAATGGCTATATGTGACTCAGACAGCCACTGGTATGAAACACAGAGAAGAGTGAAATGTCACCAGAAGGCCTTTGCAGGATCATGGGACTTTGCAAATATTCCTTTTACAAATTGTGAGTCACTCCTTTTTCAGGAAATTCCTTTGTTTTCCTTTGTTTCCTTTTGGCTTTGGAAGACCATTAAAGGGAGACACAGATGCCACCCCCTACCCTTAAAACTACCAATAACAGAAAAACCCAGGCATAATTGTACATCAAAGAAGAATGACTTCATGCTTTCATGTGTAAGAGCAAATAGTCTTCTTTAAAGATACAGAAAACATCTGGGGCTCTGCCTCATACACCTCCTCTTTCCTCCTCCATTTACATAGTTAAATACTTGCATGTCTATTTGCCCGCACTAATATCAAAAGGCATTCAGACAGAAAAGCACCAACCTCCAGAAGAGGTGAAGGTCACCAAGGGGCATATTGAAACAACTGACACATGTCATTTAGGTAGTCTTCAGCCCAACAAAGCCCAACTAGGGAAGGTCAGCTCCTTTCTAGTGTTTGAAATCCTGCCTAACATGGCCTGGGGTAAAGAGGTTCATGCTCTCTCTAGAGATGCTTTTATTACAGAACTGAAATGTCTGTCACACCTGCAACATCAAAAATGGACAGCCACACCTCAGAGGGGGTCCTTGCCAGACCAAAGAGGCAGGGACACTCCTAAGGGGCTGCAGCCTATGGACATCCCATCCTGGATCAGTGACACACAAAAAAGTACAACAGTGGAAAGCCAGTACAAGGCAGGGAACAGTGGAGGAAAACCAGTTGGAAGCAAGAAAGGCAGGAAGAAACCAATCAGAAGCAAAGGGTGGCAAGCAGAAGCTAATATAGACAGAGAGACAGAATTCATTATGGACATGACCCCAGCCTTCTATAACCCTTCACCTCATCAAAGGGATTGGGACAGACCAAGCATAAGCCATGATGAAAATAAGGGAAGTTGAGACTGGGAATGGGTAGAACAGGATTTTTTTGACTTAAGATGAGTCTGGAGAAAGGGGAGGAATGTTGTTTGCTGAAATGTTCTTTTATATTTCTCTTTTTTCTCTGTACATGAATGAGTGATCAGAAACTGGTATTAATTTGCAAGTAATTAAATTAATTCCCTGAGCCATGGCTGTTTTGTCTGCACAAAGTCACTACACAATTATTTTTATAATCTTCTTAGGGTCTTGTCTTCTGAGAAGCAATGAATCCTTGCCCAGAAGGTTCTAGCACTGCATGGGAAACACAAAGACATCTACCACCTTACTTAGTCCACTAAGTGCAGCGTAAGACTATGGTTAATGTCATAAGAGTTACACCCTGAAATCAGCATTTTTTCCAAGAAAGGAACATGGTCAGAGAAACCAATAAATTGACACTGATAATGGGTGGTGGGGCAGAACAAGAAAATCTTTTCAAGACAAGTCAATCTCAATTCACTTGTTGAACTAAAGTTACATTTTGCAAATATAAAGTCAGTAATTACTACCCGCAAAATCATTTGACTCTAGAGCACTGAACTGTGTTTCTAAACTGTCCTGTTTATGCTATGCCACTGCCTTTGGGCATTTGTGGTGTATAAATAATAATATCACCAGGAGCTCAACTTAGACAGGGTGGGGCTTAGATTTCTTTGAATGAAAGAAAAATAATTTTTGGATTCAAAACTAGACTGGCTGTACACAACATAAAAATCACCCCCAGAAGTCACAAAAGTGAAATTTTCATTATAGGATTGTCAGCACTCAGACTTTCTCACCATTTGGGAGTCAGGATGTCCAGCCATCTCCTCAGGGTGCTCCCTCCCAGCAATGGGGAAAGCATCCAGATCCCTCCAGAGCACACACAAGAGTCAGATGCACACACAGTTGGAGTAACAACGCGTTTACACTCCTGCTCCAAGCTGTGCTGGTCAGGCTCAGAGCTGCTTGACAGGGCTCTGTGACCACACGATTTGGCTCACATTATATTCCCTTTTTCCCCCGAAGATCTTCCTCTTTAGCACTCTCATCCGCTCCCAAATAAACAGCTCACTTCTATGTACTGTTTGGCCATCAACCCTGGTTTTGCTGATTTTATACCCTTATTTGGTATTTACGCTATGGTTGCTCTGGTAATTTCTAACTTTGACAGCAATTTTGTCAAGCTATTACCTTTTTTGCTATCTATAGTGTCCTGCCGTTTCTCATTTTGCTGTCTTGTTAGTAGCACCACGGGTCAGCGTAGGCCATCTGCATATACATTACTTCTCTTTGTAATCTGTAGCATCCTGCAGTTCCTCATGTTGTTATCTTGTCAGAGGCACCGCAAGACAGAGTGAGCCATCTGTACATCCACCTTAACACATACCTGCCTGCACCATCTGCCACTATATTAATAGGCAGAGGTAGATAAAAACCATAACTGGAAAAAAATAGACACTTTTATAAACCAGATAAAACAGAAAAAATCACGACCACCTTTGAAATCTATTAAATGAGAAGTCATCAAATAAAATCACTTGCTACAGCTGTGTTGTGCTGGATCTTGATTTACCTTTAGGATCATGTTTAATGCATCTTGGAATAGTGTCCTGTGAATGTGAAGGCACAGCATATCTTGTGCTTCCTATTCAGTTCCATCCCTAGGTCCCCTAACAAGCTGAAAACACAGTCCCAAACCCACAGCGGAACACAGAAAGAGCCAAAAGACTCTGTTCTACACAAGTGGGTATGTTTTGCTCTGTGGAATCTGGAGACACCATAACCTGTCTTTCCTACGCAATGAGGACAGAGTGTTAAGTCCTTCACAGAAGCTGATCATCACCAGGGATGTGGTGCTGCCCTGGCCCGTTAAAGTAGTCCCCACCTGAATAGGACTTCCATCATGTCCAGGCTTGGCTATCCCAACTATTTCAAAGCACCTGATTAATGCAGGTTTTATGCAACATGTACTACGAGCAAAACAGTGATCTGGTTGTTTTTAATCAGTATGTTTTAGTTATAGCTAACTTCCCACAGACAAATTTAATTAGTGATCGATTCTCACTCGGTAGACTTCAAAAACCTTTTCCCCTCACTGGAGCTGCACAGTAAAGTGCATTGTAATTAGAAGCAAATGTGAGATCCTTGTCTTTCCTTATTTAGAAACGGTAAAAGAAAGGATTATTGTGTTTTCTCCAAGCGACATACGAAATAAATGCAACACGGGAAATTCTCAAGACTTGCTTCATGTTAATGCTAACACATTTATAGTCATAACTTCCATCCAGAGGGCCCATATTGTTCTAAAGAGCAGCCAGGGGGTCAGTAGAGGGGTCAGGTAAGAATAGGCTGCAGAGGCAGAAGTGGAATGCTGGATTCAGCTTCGTGGCCAAGTCACTACTCGTCTCTTATCTCATTTTTTGTCCTACTGAAGGGTTCTCTGGGGGTTCTCTTCCTCAGTTTGTGCATTTATATTACCTAAGGCCACAGATCTTTTGTCCTGTAGGTTCTTTCTTCATAGGATAAACTAAGCCTGTTCTGACATGAAGTCTGAGGAACATTACAGGTTCCACTGACCCCTCTCTCTACTCTGTGCCAGGAGACCCTCCTTAGTTGTGGGGATATGATCCATGACAATGTCAGAGGACATCTCATTGTACAGGTTATTACAGTCTGAGTAATAATATTAACCTCAGTCTGAGGTTGTTGTGCCTCTCTTTTCTGCCCCATAAAGAGTTGTGCTTTCTAGAGAAATGGTCCCACTGTGCCCTTGGGGCAGGGCAATAATTCATTGTGCTTTACACTGGGCACACGCCAAAGCTGTGAAATGTTGTAAAGCCCAGGGCAAATATATTTAATATTCTTTTTCAGCAGGTCTGTAGCCCTGTGTATTAATGCTCTGATCCTGCAAAGGAGATTATATGCACAAGAGTTCTTTCATGGTCTTGGTCAAACTGGCTGAGCAAGGCTGCCAAGCTGCACTCTGCAAGCAAAAGCTGTGTGAAAGGTGCGCAGCTTCGCCTAGGGAAATGCCATAAACTCTTAGCACTAAATATTTCACTTGTGTGGAGATTGTATGTCAGAGATAATGGGCCTAATTTGAGGATGGCCTTTTACAGAAAGTTTAATATCACACGCTGTGCTCCTGTGATGAGACTTTTGCCTTTTTGCACTTGCAAACAGCATTCCCCAGGCTATGCCATCAACTGAGCTGCACAGAAGTGTTTGAGGTTGTCTCTGCTTGACAAAGTCACGCTTTACTCTCCATCCATTAACTGGATAAGGCTGAAAATAAGTTGCAGACACTCCAGAATATTCTGGGATGCATTCTGGATGAAAATGTGTATAGTGTAAACACCATCTTTTCTTAATAAAGGTGATGTAACTGTTGCCTTGCTTAGATTATATTTTTATTCAATATATTAAGACTAAGCAGGCTACAGAATGTGTATTTCTGTTAGCGGTTTGTTCAAATAAGAGAAAATACTGATTATGGCAGTTTTAAGCAATGTGTTTACCAGGAAAACAATATCTAGAGATTCTTACCAAACTATTCAAATAGCATTTTAAGCCTTAAAATGGTGCTTGGGTAGATCTGCTCTTTCCAGAATCTGTCATCCATCACTACTTACAGTACCTTAAAACCAAATCTTCTCCACTTCTATTACCCTTTTGTATCACTCACCTTTATCCAATCCTCGCAGAGGTTCAGCTCGTTAAAGAGTGGACCACTTGCCTACACAACCACGTATAAGCATTTTCCATAAATAGCCACTATTTGGTACTGTCTCTTTCCCAGCTGCCCAGACATGCTCGTGACCACAGGCTGCACCAAAGGTTAGGATGAACCCTTATGTCAGACACAGCTAGATACAGATCTCTTTTCCATCCATTGTCAGACATGAATGATGATGTTTTATTCACTTCAACTTCAAAACTTCATGGTACTTCAACAAAAATTCTCACAGCACCATGTTATACACATGCAGATGAGGTCTGGAGCATTCAATCAATTCTCCTTGTTCTCCAGCAACTGGGGGCAGATGATCCTCTTTCTGGGAGTTTTTTCTGTCATTGGGAAGCTTCAGGGGCTGTCTTTGCTCAGTTCATGATGGGTATCACTAGAGTTTCCCCAGTCAAGGTACAATATCATTGCCCAGTCCCTGTGGAACGTGTGACAGAACACAAGAGAGGTTAATTTTTATGGATGATGACACTGCAACACAAAGCAGAGCAGTGAACTTTGCAGGGACACAGCAGAGCAGTCACAGGGCTCAGACAGCACCTCGTTGCTAGTACATTTCTCTTCCCACTCAGTCATGCAGCCCTGCAGGGCACAGTGCCTCTACGACAGTGTTCATATAGAAGAAATATTATTTGCTACAGGTGGCCCTAACTAACTAGTTGCCCACTGTGGGTAGGATTGCAGGGGTATGGTTGTGAAATAAGTGTCTGACAGCTGCCTGAACTGGCTCTTGATGCTTTTTGACTTTTACAGTCTTACTTTGATTTTGGGAATTTGAAATTACAAACCCAGTATTAACAGTTTTGACATTAAAAAAAAAAAAAAAGGCACACTTTGATTTAAAGGAAAGGAAAAAGGTTTATGAATGCTCTTTAATTTTTTTTAGTCAAGTATTCACTACAATGGTCACATGATATAGTAGTTTTTAACTTTTCCAGTTTATGCTGGGGTCAAAGAACATTTCTGGCTGTAGAGATATGTGTGGAGCTCTAATGTCAGGGCCTTTGCTGGTTTTTCCCCATCATCAAGCTGTGATGAAGGCCCTTCAGTTGTAAATTTGCCATAATAATTCCTCAAGACCAGTTAGAACAGGCACAACTAGGAGTATCAAAGGATTCAAATGTTAATGCTTGAGTTCTTTCCTTCATTACATTTTTCTTTCTTTAAAAAAAACCCAAACAACTTAGGCATTGTCTTGATAGCAGCTTTTGTATTTCTCCCCCCAAAACTGATGTCACTTACTGCAAAATAATTTTCTTAATTCCTTGATCTGAAAAGCTGACAGCTCATGTATCGATTGACCACTCAACTATGCTGCTGCACGTTATTTTCAGCTTATGGCCTTGTCTCAGTTGCTTCAAGCTTGTCTAAAACATTAGCGCCTGGAGTCACAGCATTTGAAAACTGATTTGAATGGAGGGCAGGAGAAGGGCAGAGCTGCACAATACTGTGAATTATACATCACAGAAGCACATGTGTAAGGCGTTGTTGTAAGGGGTGGAGGAAAGAAAGGGCAGCACAATGCCTCAAGCATGCAGATAGGAGGTGCATTATCTCTTCTTTAGTTTTCACTGTCATTGCTATGCAATCATATCAACTCCTTAGCTTGGAGACTGAGCTGTAATTAAAAATAGATTGACTAGTCTTCACACCTTATATAAGACAGAATAAGCCAAGCTACTTTTCTGCCAGGCCTTCCTCCATCCTTCATGCTAATGCTTCTCCACACTAATTTTAATTCACAGCCATGTCTGTGGAGGGTACAGCCAGTGCAGCTTCAGCAGCACTCAAGTATGTGCATGCAGCAACCTTGGTCCTCGTGATGGGACACAGAGCTAAGATTCAGGAGCCCTAACTGTTAGTTTTGTGTGCACCTCTGATATGAGGACTTGGACTTTTCAGTTCAGAGAAGAGAAAGCTCAGGGGGATCTTATTGTGAATAAATACCTGATGGAATGAAATGAAGAAGAAGAGACCACACTCTTCCAGATAGTGACTACTGAGAGACCAAGAGGGAGTTGGCACAAATTAAGACACATGAAATTCCATCTGAACACATTTTTACCGTGCTGGTAGTCAAACCTTGGAACAGGCTGCCTGGAGAGCTTGTGGAGTCTCCATTCTTGGAGATATTCAAAAGCTCTCTGGACATGGTCATGAGAAACCTGCTCTAGTTAATCCTACTTGAGCTGGGTGAGAAGACATAGGGAGTATGGATGAAATGATTTCAAGAGGTACCTTCCAACTTAAATTATTCTATGATTTTCCAAGCAATTTCAGAAAAAAATTATTCTCCTCTACTGTTTTTTAACTGTTTAAATCAAGATCTCTTTTAGAAAGATTTGGTTTGTTCAGTCATGTCAATACTATATATATCTGTGTACAACTTTTCATCTGGGGGCTCAAAATATGAAACAATTATGAAACAAAACCAATAAAACTAATCTCAGGTTATCACCAAGTCAAAGGGAAATTATACAAGACAGGAAAATGCTAAAGCAAAAAACCCAACAAAACAATTATGTCCACAAATAAGACATCAGTGATAATTTATGTGTAGAGCAAGAAGGACAATGACTTACCCTGCTGATCGCTGCAAGCGTTTCAAAATGTTGTTACTTTTAATGGGAAGCAATTTGTTAGGAATCAGAGCAGGGTGCTAGGAAGCTGTTTTTTCTCCACCTCTGCCTCATTTCATTGTGAAACAATGTGAAAACCGTTCAGAATCAGAGAAAACAGGGCTGGAAGGGACTGTGAGAAGTTGTCTAGTCCATGCTCACTGTGGTGTCAGCTACACACAAACCACTGGTTGCAGGTGGTGGTATGTGCCAGACTCTCCGTCTCTCACAAAGCCTGTGCCAGTGCTTAGCTGTCCTACTCACTAAACAGATTTTCTTAATGTTTAGTGGATTCCTTTTTTGTTTTAATTTAAGACAATCTCTGTTCAAGTCACTGGGTTTGGTGAATATATCTGCAGTTATTTATCCAAACTTCTCTTTAAAGTTCTCTAGGAAAACCAGCTCCAATTCCTTTGATTTTTTTTTGTACTGGTTTTGGCTGGGATAGAGTTAAATTTCTTCATGGTAGCTAGTATGGGGCTATATTTGGATTTGTGCTGATAATAGTGTTGAAACAGTGGGGTTTGCTCTTGTTTGAAAAATGTGGGCACCAGGAGTGGGATTCAGTTGACTAAAGTAAGTCTTCTAAATCTGCACTTGAGTGGGGTAAATCTGAACTTTCTCCTTTGGGTTGAGATAAGTTGTGCTTCATGTCCTTACAGACAGTAAGGAAACCCTGCAATCAAGGGTTCTGTGCCAATATCACAGAGATTTCCAAATTAGTTGGCTCACTTGTGTCCTTAACAATCACATTCGTGCCCATAAATAGAGCTATCAATCCTCTGATACAGGATCTAGCTTGGTCATGGAGGTCTTTGTACTATATTTCCCTACCCTGGGAATTAGCACCTTTTCTTTCCAATTCAATTACATCTCACTCAGGGGGGCTCTACTGTTAATTAGCTGCATGATTTTACAAGCATATTATTGAGATATTGATACACTTAACCCTGGAGTTTAGAAAAGGTTTGAATGAGTTGACAGTAGTCTTGGAAAGCCTTCACTTTTCTGCATTAATCTGGAGATACTCTGTTGACTTGAAGAGCTGTTTGCTCTGGTTTCACTCTGCTGTAATTCATGGCAGAGTTTGATCCTGTGTAAATAGTGTTTATTGAAAGACAGAAAGTATCACATTTTACTAATGTACTATATGCACTTTAATTTGTTAATCACCTATTTGAATTCCAGCTGTACTAAGAGAAACGTCTCCCAGTAAAGACAACACGAGAGAAACTAGATAGAAATCGACTTTTTATTTGTTTGCCTGAAAATTCTCTACATTGCATCCCCAAGGAAGCTCTCAAAGCACTTCGCAAACATTTCCCCAACCTTACAGGCAGGCTGCAAGAGAGATAAGAATTCATAAAGGTGGAGATCAAATATCTTTGCAAAATAAATCCTGTATCTCACATGCAAGTTGTGGTCCAATGCAGGGAATACTGGGTTAAATTTTATACCTGTGTCAATGATGAAGGTGAAGAAGACATTGATAATACTCTTTGTTGGCATAAATTTTATGACTCATCCTACCTTCGTGGAGTTCCAGCAGCACAAACATATTGACATTTTAAAATGGTAGGACCTTTGGGCATATTTCAGAGTTCTGGGCTGCTGTTTTAAGAATGTCTGTTTTGGAAAAGAAGCATTTGTGGTTTTACTTTTGATTGGAAAGGAAGGTGTCGAGCGGTACAGCTTTAGGCATTTGATGTAAGTGTGTGGTTAAGAACTGCACTCCCAGCAGTGTCAGCGGAGAAACTGTTGTCTTAGGCAGTTTCAATTGGTTTCTTGGCTCTGCAGAGCCAAACAGTAGATGATGTGATTCTCTCCCTGAGTTTCCCACATTTATAAACTGCTTTTCACTCTTATCTGAAAAAATAAATCCATTCCTTCTGTTGTGGAACAAAGTATAATTAGATTAAACTTAATGTGATATTTCCTGTTACTTAACTTGATCTTACATAAACTGATGTTTCCTCATGCTCATTATAATGATATCTTTGTGATTCATGGAAAACTATTTTTGGCACAAAAAGGTTAGGGAGCAGGCTAATGGGGAAAAAAGCAAGCCATTCTAAAGTAATTAGGAGCATTTATCAGCTTGATGTTTATCACTGTTTTCTATGCACTATGTTTTTGTTTACTGTTCTAGGAGAATTCCACTCAGGGCATCATGGATGCCATTTCTATGGCATTGTAAATAAAAACTTTCCCTTGATGTGTTGTCCTGTTCCCTGCTTTAGATGTTGTGTCATTTGGTGCAGTTCATAATAGGGTGATACATTAAATAACGTTAAGTTCCCTTCCTTGTTGCCACAGAAGGCAGGTGTTGACCAGTACAGAGACAGCCCGTAGGATAAACACTGCTTATAACTTATGTAAAATTGTGAATGGCAGAAAGACAGCAAACTTTTGACCAGAAGTCTTTGTTGACACAAGGATGACTGGGAAGAAACTAACTTTGGATAATGGAAACTAAAGGAAACTTCCTAATGAGTCAGTGGACTAGTGAAGTCTTGGTGTCGCTGAGGCAAAAACCAGCTGCTATTCAAGAGGGAGCTTGATCAGTTTTATGGGATGCTTATGGTTTTCTGCAACTGTGGCTGGCTGGACTTGGTACCTTTGAAAGTCCTTTCCAGCCCAGAGTGCCCAGCACACAGTCATTCCTGCTACTGGGAGCCAACACGTGGCACTCAGGCATAACAGGACAGTGTGCCACATGTCACCAGCCCCAGGGTCACATAACAAAGCAGCAGTGTCCCACCCTGCAGAAGTATAGTCTCACAGAGCACTGCAAAAGTAGAAAAAACTATGCTTTTTGCAGGAGTGAGAGGTGACAGGGTGAATGGTTTCCATATCTCAGCTAGGAGTAAAATGAAATAAACGCTTGACCTGAACCTTTAGGAGACAAAACGAGTATTTGGTTCAAATTCAGTTCAAGGAGATAAGATCTCCATATCTTTATGGAGTGTTCAACCTATATAAATTAGTGTCAGGAGGTGGAATTTAACTGTACTTGGAGTCCTGAATGTTATGGTCAAAGTAAAAATCACAGGAAAAAGATCTTTCAGTAAAATCAAAGTAGGGACATTAGACTGGTCATAGAAACGTTGCTGTGTGACTACAACCTGGAAGCAATGCAGCAGAGAAAATCCTACTGACAAAGGAACTGCTTTCCTCTGATCTGCTGAGGTTCCCAGGGAGCTGGAGTGACTCAAGGTGGGATAGGCTTTTGACTCAGATAGGTTTGAGGACTGTAGCCCTCTTATTTGGACCTCAGTATCAACTTTCCATTCTCTATTGCAATAAATGTTCTTTTTCAGGAGAGGATGCTGCATAGAAGATATGCAACTACGGACTCACTGCTCGAACAGTGCCCCAAAGCTCGAACACCTTTGTTTAGTTCTCATGCCTCCTGTTACCTTGTTACCCATTTGCATTGGAGTAAACCTGGTAAAAAGCAGAAGTAATCATCTGTTATCTGCTGCTCCAACAAAAAATTGTTCAGTTGCCAACTACAATTCAGTTTTACAGAGTAAACATCCATTCCCTCTGCTCATTTGACACTCATCAGATAGTGTTTTATTTTCTATGAATCCAGGTGTTTTATTAAGAGCCAAAGGAGAGCTGACTATTTGTGAGCTTTCCTCTTTCCCTCCAACCTGAATGATATACCTCATTCCAGCCTGAATGATATACCATGGAACACACTACTCCTTTCAGCCTGCTGAGTGGAGCCTGAGTAAGAAAGAGAGGGTCCAAACCTAAAAGAAGGAAGAAATTCCATAGAATGTAATGAATCTCACACAATGCAGTGTTCTGACTCCAGACATAATGGTGGTAGAACTGGTGGAACAGATAGGATTTATTCTCCTATGAAATCCTGGGTGAGGTGCAACTCAGCCCTGTTCCTTCTGTCATCTTCCAAGAAAACCTCTGGTTTAGATGGGAAAATTATTGCCAAATATTACCGTGATATATATTACTGTGATATGCCTGCTGTGGTCAACTCCTGCTCGTTCCCATATTGCAGGAATGTGGGACAAATCTGTTTGATTTTTCCCTGCATATGTACAAAGAAAGTGATTGGGAAAGTAGCAGACACGTATCAGATCACATACCAGATCAAACAGCCAGCCTAAGGGGATCAGTATTATACTGCTCCCGAGCAGACGTTCAGTCCAATGCACAAGCTGTCCCTTAAATAAATAATAAGCATTGAGACTACAAGTTTATTTTACCCACCAGGGAGCCAAGAATATGGCATTGCCTCAAGTGGTTTCTTTTTCAGGGTATAAAACTTGGCATAATATTAACTTTTCCAACTAAAAAATTAAAGGGTTACCATCTGGGAATTGCTTCCCTCCTCTTACTCCTGCCTTCATCTTCTATTTCTTCCAGTAGGAACTTCCAAAACCTGGTCCTAGCACTGACTAGAGCATCTTTATCCGATGGGAGAAGGTATTTCATATCCTTTAGCCTCACTAATGTAATCATCATTTTCTCCAAGTTAATGAATAAAGTTCCTGTTATTATATATACTTGCCTGCTAGTGGAGGGAAAATGTGTTATCTGCTTCATGCACATTCCTGAGCACCACATTTTTTGAATGTCCCCAGGCACAATTTTATCTTTAATAATACAATAATAGAAAAAAAAAAAAGAGAGAGAGTATTTCTCCTCCTCAGCTGCCTGCAGGACATAGTTTGAGCTTCCAGGGTTTTACTGTTTGCTTGAAAGGGAACAGTTTTCATTAGATTTCAGGCACGTCACAGTTTATGCAGTATGTTTTTATCTTGACTTGCTGTAGCAGTAAGGAGAGGAACATCTGTAACAGTATGTTCTCTTAGAGCACCTTTTATCCACTGCTCTCCAGATGCTTGAATCCCAAATTAATTTCCTCTACGTGGCTGGAAGGCAGCAGGCAGGGATTTAAGAGGGAGGAGAGGGGACAGCCGAGGCAGCTTTTAACCTCCTTCCATCTCCTGCTGTGTAGGTGTTCAACCAGCACCAACTGGGGTTGCTCACTGGGGGTGAGGCTGGTCCAGCACTGCATGTAACAGCGGTTGGAGAAGGAGGCTGCAGTCCATATTTGTAGTTGAAGATGAGTCACCAGAGCTGTGGTTCCAGCACAGATGTCAGCCTCCTGAAAAGCTGGTGTGGGCTCTGGTCACGGTCCTACACAAGTACCAAACCTCCTGTCACAATTATTCCTTGTGTGAGATGGGAAAGTGTCCCCAGTGGCACAGAGCAGATGAAAACAAGTATCTAGACAAAAGAAGAAAATCTCACCAAAAAAAATCCAAAGCTTTCCTTTTGGAAATTTCTTGAAGTGATGATATTTCAGAAAGTTCAGTTTCCTCTCTGGGTGAAGTCAGATGAATAAAGAAAAGAGTAAAAGAAAATATTGAGAGTATTTTGCCTTTTCGTTTGTTTTTTTTTTTTTTTTAGTTCCCTGGCATATAATTCTCTTCCCTATTATTTCTCTTCTCGTTGCCCTTATGTATATATGCATATAGAATCACAGAATCATCTGGGTCAGAAGTGACCTTCAAGGTCATCTAGTCCGACCTCCCCACAGTCAGCAGAGACACCTTTAGGGTTGAGGTTTTGATTTTGATGCAAGGGGGGGGGGGACTGGTTTGCTTTAGACAACCCCCCAGGTGGTGTTTCTTCTGCCTTCTCATTTGTTTCACCCTCAACCTGCCATGTCCCATACTTGTTATGCAGGGGCAAATGGAGAGATGAGGGGGGCTGTGAAGGCTTTCCCTTCAGGCACCTGTATCCATTCCTCCCTGTTCCTTGGGTCACCTCCCTCTGCTACAGGGGTCTGCAGAGCCTGGTACCACACATCTAACTCCCTTTCACACTCCCTTATCGACCTTAGTCTATTCACTTCTTCCCGCAGTTCGGCCACCACGTGGAGCAGATCATTGATGTGCTCACCCCTAACACAGGTGGTGTCTCTATCACCCGCCATTGCCAGGTTCTGGCGCTCACCGCAACCAGCGCCCTGGGCGCCTGCGTGTTGGTGTGGGGCCTCTGTTTGGGTACCCGCAGTTTTCTTAATAGCCTTTGACCGAGTTCCAACCATGACTACATCCGATCTCTTCAAGCAGTGACTTGGTTCGCGTTTTGTGTGTGTGTTTTTTTTTTTGTGCGTGTTTCACCCCCCTCACACTCCCCTGCCGCGCGCCGCAGTGCGTGTCGGACCCTCCGCGCCTGATTGGCTGCCGCGGACTTCCGGTTCCGGCTGGGCCTCAGGCTGGGAGTGGGGTCCCTGAGTTCAGAAACCCCTCCGTACGGCGCGATGCGATCCGACCCTCCCCGCCAGCGCACCTTAGTGCTCGTCGCCGGTGCTGCGGGAGCTGCTGCCGGTGCCACGGGTGCTGCTGCCGATGCCGCCTCGCCGACAGACCGAGTGTCTGCTCTGACCGCGTTTAAATCTGCGCGGCCGCGCCCTCTCGCTCACCTGATTGGCTGCTGCGGACTTCCGGTTCCGGCTGGGGCTCGGGCTGTGATTGGAGGGATCCCTGAGCTCGGAAACCCCTCCGTACAACGCGATTCGACCCCCCCCACGAGCTCACCTTCGTTCTCGTCGCCGGTGCCGCAGGTGCTGCTGCCGGTGCCGCCGCCCCGCCGGCCCAGTGTCCTATTGATCAAAGCAGCTTTCTGATATTTGTTAATTTGTCTCAAATATCTGCCATTAGAATGCATTTGTCGCTTCAGTCAGGTCTCTCTCGCTCTGGCTTTCATGAAAGGGTTTATATTGCACAAAACTTGCCAGGGCCTTGTCAGTCTGACAGGCTGCCTTGTATTTGCCCAAAATGTGTCTAGCAAGAGACTGTTAAGGCCATGGAGAGTTAAAATGCACAGCCTGGTACTTTACTGGAATGCATTGAAGAGTTTCTGCCTATTAGAAAACACGTTTAAGGTATTTCAGTACGCCTTGGTCTGGTACAGGATTCGCCAGGACAGGCCTGACAAAGCAGATGAGATATAGGTTTAGAAACATGGTAAATCAAACCATCACGCAGTAAATTGCGAGGAGGCTGGCACAAGTGGTTAATCAGCTGCCAGGAATTCGTGCCCAGTGTCTGATAGGCAGTCGGGTCCGTGACAGAAATGTGTGGTTGGGTAGCATGGGGTACACCTGCGTATATTGATGTGAATGGAAGTGCCTGCAAAGGGTGCCATAAAAATTCTCTTTGCATACATATTTAACCCTGCCCAGTTCCTGCCATCAGTCAGCATGATGACTCGGTTGATGGTGTTATTAAAGGTCTATCTTGGTTAATCTCCACATTCTGTTTGCACACTTAGTCAAACAGTGTTAGGGTAGACCTGTCAGCTCCCTGAAAGCCAGCAGCTGACAAGCCCCTCGAGAGCAGCGCCTGTACGTACGCAAACACAAAGACCAGGACCGTGTGTGTTCTCCATCTGGCTCTAAACTGGAGCTTTAGGTCTATTAATCACGCCCGGACCCTCAAAGGCTTTTCTAGCTTGTTCATTGCCTGACCCAGAGGAGTAATGCTTCAGTGCTTGGCACTGGAAAGCCAGGCCTTCTGCATTTTATTCTGAGCTCTGCAGTCAATTCACAGCACAGGCCTGAGTGAATCTCTTAGGATTAGATCCAAAGGGCTGAAGACTATAAAACTGAATGAGAGACACTTTTACTTCCAGGATTTGACTACTAGACCAATTCACAGCTTGGAGACAGGTGTCTGGTCCCTCCACGTTTCATCACGAGGGGAGCCAGGCACCTCAGAGCAGCTGTACCATCAACTGGGGACGTCTCTACAGAGAGCAAAACACTGGAGAAAAGGGCACATGCTAAATCTCACCTCTCCTCAAGACATGGATGCTTATCTGGGGAGCATTCACTCTCTGCTAAAGGTTTCTAGTCTATCTTCATCAATTCAAGATATCTTCTGATCTATTTCTAGAGAGCAGTTTTGGTGATGCACCTTTATATGCGTTTCACTGCTGAGCACACTATGTGGGAGAGCTCATTCCAGTCTCACAGATGGATAGAGTTATTCGAAGCCACCTGCAAGAACAAAATCTTCTTATTTGGGTGTGGGGAGGAGAGGGGTTTCTATTCCTCCTTCTGAAGTTATTCTCTCTTGTGTGAAAAAACCCAAAGAAGTTAAAATATAACTGTCTTTGGAGATACTGGAACCTCAACTGGACAATGCCCTGAGCAACCTGAACTAATTTTGAATTTGTACCTGCTTTGAGTAGAGGATTGAAGTAGATGACATCCAGAGGTCCCTTCCAGACTTGTGCGAGTCTATGATTCTAGAATTACTTTAGAGCAAAGAATATGTGAGAGTTGCCTTGCAGCCTAGAGCTTAGATCTCTCATTGAGAGGGACTTTCCTGTCCCCCAAGACCTGGTCCTATATTTACCCCATGTCCAAAACATACAGAGTTACCCCATTTGCTTCTTTTCCCAATTGCTAGGCACATCTACCTGAGAAAGAGGATGGTGCAGCTGAACCCATCTGAAGTCTGATGACAGACTTTCAGGGAAGGTGTCTTCTGGGATGCTTCAGGACAGGTAGACAAGGCTTTGTGTAGCCTATGAGTCTGGCCAGTCCTGCACAGAATGAAACACAGAAATACAACTGAGGTATCTGAGCGGTGAAAGCAAAGAGTGAGGTAGTCCCAAATGGGAGAGGGTTGGACTTATGCACTTCAGTTTTACCTACTCCCCATTGTGTGTTTCCTTGGAGATAGCCCTAAAGCCAGGGTTCAAAAATCATTACTGATGTTACTAAATAAGTTGCCTGTTTTTCGGCTGGACTTAGCAGACACATCTGATTTATTTCAACACTAACAGGATCATGACTGAAATGAAATCACACAGAGATGAAGGTTCCACTTGCTACTCTTATTAATCCTGCTGTTTAGGTTCGTGTTTAACAGGAGGCATATGCAAGGCTCATTTGATATCAAAACAGTGAAGCAGCTCCTAATCTGTCACTGTCACAGACACCTGCAGCACTCTTCAGTGCAGAGAGCAACTGAACGGCGTGAAAAGCCACTGTGACAAACAGAGGGACCGAGATATTGACTGTGCCATGTGTTTTCCTTGTCAAAATGGAATGAACCCATCTCAGAGAATCCAATTTATCTGCATTGCACAGGCACACATCATGAGTCACAAGACGCCACAGTGCACTGGAGGTGCATTGCAGTGAATGATCTCTGTTATAGAATAAATATGCCTCTTGCCCTCAACAGGTCAGTGCTGGGCAGCAGACTGACACTTGCCTGTTCTCTGTGCAGCATAGAGAGCTCACACTAAGACCTTTTCAGACAATACTTGCTTCAGATACTTTCCAGGATGGAGGAGCTCAGATCTTACCCTGGTTTTTACTATCAGCTTACTCAAATGCAAGTATCTCCACTTCTATGGCCTGTGCACAGTAAACCAAACAGTGCCAGGGTACGTTCACAGACAGTTGTGTGTAGTCATCCACACACTTGCTGGAATGGTCCCTAGCACAATCTCGGCCCAAACGAGCTGACATTCTCCCAGACAACCCCTGGGCCAAGCATAAGTTGATGACCATTTCCAGTAGGTAGTCCACACATTTTTTCCAGTAAGCCAGTCGGTTCCTGGGGAACAAGAGAGTGCCTTTCCACACCAGTCTACCTCAGCTTCAGGGAACTGTCCTGATCACTTTAGATTCACAACAGTAAATGAAACCACAGGATTTTGCTGGCTTATTGGTAGGATAGAGTCCTAGCTGTTCTCTAGAGGGGAAGTCAGTGGACAATTTACTGATGTTACCTGCAGAGCAATGTCCCAAGTATATTTCACAGCACTTTTGGTTCAGTCAAAGATTTCAACAAAGTCATGGGAAGGTTCCTTCACTCCATGTCCGTTTCATGCTTAGCTGGCTCCCCTCACAGCCATTTTTCCTCTTCTTGTTGTGGGACAGGGGAACTGCCAACATGGCTCTGGACCCTAACCCTGGTAGCTTGCTATTGACACATGCCAGAATCATATCCTTCAGATGAAAACACAGAAAATGGCAGGCTATTTAAGTGGAGTAATTTCTATCTCTGGATGCCTCATTATAAACTCAAGGACTGGTTCAAATCCTGAAAAAAATCCCGATTTTTATTCATAGGACTCTCAGGAAGTTGGACATGGTGAGCATGGGGAGCCATTCATCCCTTCCCAGAAATTATCATCCTGGAGCTTTTGTAACTATCAAGGACACCTGTTTCAATCCTTACACCCAATTTAATAATCCTCTTTTTTTTCAACGCTGAGCAGATGTCCAAGGGATGTTGTTTTTTGAATATTAAACCAACAAATATTTAAAACATTTCCATGCATGAGTCTGTACTGCATGAAGAGAGTATCAGGCTCATAACACCTCTGGAGCAAATTTTTGAATAGATGTCAGATTTATGTTCTTCCTAATCCCCAAAGTCTACCAGGTTCCTCTCAAAATCAAAAGAAAGCCTAGTCTAGCTGAAAAGACCCTGCAACTTATGTTAGTACACAAAATCTCTCTTGCCAAACAGACAAATATTGCCTTTGATATTTCAGCCTTAAAATTACATGTACTTTTGAGGCCAAGGGAGCATCTATTTTGACATGTTTCTCACATTCCTACTACTAAAAGGGTATGTAATATTGCTATAATATGATAAATGTCTTATGATCACCATCATGGGCTCTAGAGAGAAAACATGTTTAACTGCTATTGTAGTGTTTAGTCATTTAATTATAAAGCTGTTATCTTCATTTAGTAGAATAACTTTGAGGCCAGATGACATTCATTATTCTGTGTAAACTGTGTTTTGTTTATCTGTATTTTATTTTTGCTTAATTGCTTTGGTCAGTCAAGTGCTAGAAGTTCAATGGTCTATCTCATTTCCTGAGGGATGTTTCTGCAAAGTAGAATACCAGTATTTCCAGGCAGTTTCACAAGTACAACACAGAAGAAAATACACAAAAAAAAATCACTAGTTAAAAAGAAATAACTTTTTCAAGTTGAAGAAGATTTATTTTATTTGAAATTTAAAGCAAATAGGGTGGCTCTGATTGATAAACATTATTTTGATGTATTATAAGTGACAATCATGTCAGTCTTGGTACAAAAGATTAGAAGCACTCTCACCTGGTGAAGTGTTGGGCAAATGGATCCAGGACACTTAACCATGTTAAAAAGAGCTATTTTCATCCCAATTTTCCTTTGAGTGTCAATGCTAGAAATCCAAAAATATCCAAACTGAAGTCAAATTCATTCCCTGGCACGTTGTAATAATAACTGACTGAAGAGCATTAGCCATTTTTACATTTTCTGTATATGTCGGCATATATTTTGCCATATATATTAATACATCTTCACCTATAGGTAATAATACTGCATTTAAAACACAGGCTAGTGTTTGTACTCAGGGCATAGAAGACTTCTGTGAGCTAACAAACCCGGCTGTAAAAGCACAGTTGACTCTTCACCTGAATTTGTTAATTTTGGAGGCTAAAACTGTGTGAGAGGCCCCAAAATATCTGAATTTGAACCACACCTGCAAAAGTTGTAAGATATCTGTGGAATTAAATTTAACACTTTTCAAAGTTTTTTGTGGGCTTATGAATGTGAAATCCTTTAAACCTCTTTCAGGCTTGTGTCCCATGTGAAGATTTCAGAGATTCCTTTTCTTCCTACACAGAAATAGACAGCTTCTCTCTTTTCACTCACAAATACTGCTTCTGGCCTTCCTTTTTCAGTCAGCCTTCCTCTAGGGTAGGCTTTCCACTTCTTTTAGTTCAAAGATCCTAAGCTGGTCACTGTCTCAACCGACTTCATAAGGTATCACCTGTCAGAAAGGGTGCTGAGGCTTAATTCCATTCTCCGAAACATCTATTCAAATACCCACCCCTGCAGCCAAGCAGTCCAATGAGATCTGGAATCAAGTCTTTGATTAATGTTATACTGAGGATACATTTAAAACCAGAATCCTAGTTACATTCCTAAACCAACATGCACTCAGAAACTTGTTTTTCTCCTTTATTTTTATACACGGGTACCTGGATTCAAGCAAAAGTCTCAATTCAGGACCTGAGTCGAGGGATCTGAAAGCCCAAGAGAAAGCAACTTCTTGCTGAAGCTTCCTCCACTTTCCCCAGGGTCTGAGCACCCTTCTCTTATACCCCCCTGACACGGGGTGATCATTACAGTCTGAATGTGAGCAGAAGATTATCCAGAGATGTTCGTGGCTTTGTTGTCTGTAGATAACTCTTTGACTTCTGGATATTCTCCTGGGGGGAATACCCACCACAGAGAGGCAGGAACAGAGCCCTGCTGTAGTGGCTGTGTGGTACTTTTGAGTACTCAGGGCGCAGCCATCCCTCAAAACTAAAGAGAATAAAACAAATACCCTGACCACCTTGCAGCCTTATGAAACAGCCTATATCTTTAATTTTGTTGGAGATGACTCATCTGTGAACAATAAAAACAATAACATGAAGGCCACTGCAAGGGCTGGGGAAATACAGAACAAGTCCCCAGATGTTTTTTGTGTGTTTTCATTCATGTAAAGCTTCAGGCTGAACTGAATGGGAACTGGCTGCCCTAAATGTGTCACAGAACGGGGTTTTCAGCAAACCTTTAACACAAGCTATCAGGTCACCCATTGCTGTTACACCATGGGAAGAAATAGACATTGAGAACATGAAGTCATGTCTTCATTCCAGTCTGAGCTGTTACAAACAGTGCTTCACCTACCTTTGTTTTACTGCCTGTGCCCATCTACCATTTGCAACAAATTCAACTAGAAACCATCAAGTTTGACTCCGCCCTTAATTCAAAGACGTATTTAGTTTTCTGACTCTGGCAGAATATTTCTGATTTGCAGTTCTAAAATGAAGGGCAGGTAGCAGTGCTCTGGTAATCCAAAGGTTCTCTCAGCTGGGTTCATCTCCTGGCTACATTTTCTTCAGAACTGAGTACAAAAAACAAAAAAAACCAAAACACTCTGTCTTTACAATTTTGTGGTCCTGTTGATTTTGCAAATACAACCGAGAGCTCTGTGGAACGTCTGTTGCTGTGGTCTTTCAGGTAGCTTCTGGTGGCAAGCTACTGTAAGCCAGAGTTACTCCCTATGTGCATTCAGATGCTTGAATGCTTCCCTCCACCTCCTCTGGCTGCGGTTTGTTTCCTCTGATGAGTGATTGCTTCATCATAGTAAATGCATCCAGCTCATGACAAAATTGATAGCTCAGTGCTTCTGCCCACACGAGCTGGTATTTTATTGAAATGTTCACATGAGCTGCAATACACAAACAGAGAGCCAAAGACAAAAGAGTAACAATAACAATGTAATGAGGGTGCCTCATCTGAGAGCTCCACTGAGAGCCAGACTTTACAATACACTAAATGGAGAAACACAATGCACCCACAGCAAACACAAGGTTCATCGGGAGTGCAGTTTACTCCATCCTAAATGTAACATAGCCCAGGGGAATGAATACATCTCCTTTAAGGAGGTTCCAGGGAAAGATGAGTCTCAGGATACTCAGGATATTACAAGCAGCCTTTGGAGCTAGGCCCAGTCCATCTCCTGCACACCCAAATACTGACCCACGGTCCTGCTGTTTCCTCTCGCTGTGGCTGCCCAAGCTGCTCTGACTGTGGGCTTGTCTCTGTAAAGCGACAACCTTTTCCCTCATTAGGGTTGATCTTCCCTTCTTAATACTGGGGTCTTCTCTCTCAAATGAGTAACCCATTGCCTCCTCAGCTATCGAGTCTAAAGGTGTAGCTTTTCTCCACTGCCTTTCAAAGGAGGACTACAAACATAGACATGACAGCTCTGATACTCTTCCGGAAAGACAAATGTTCTACCTGACAATTACAGAATAAGTTAGTAACATGGGGGTGTGGTCATCTCTACCATATAAACTAAACCCAAATGAAAAAAAGGTTCATCTAGACTAAATGACATACATGGAAAAAAATGCATGAAACAATGAGTAGTTATGAATAAGATCAGGAACAATTTTGCTTTCCCAAGAAGAAGCAGGCTCACCTAGCAAAGCATAAAAGAAAAAGTTAAGTCACTTGGCTGAATTCATGTGGGAAGTCCTGCAAGTGATTAGTTTCAACACCTGCCCTTAAAGCATGATTCCCTCTGCCATTTTTTCCAAGCAAAACCAAGCTTTGTCACACAACTACACAAACCACCATATTTTAAATGTTTTGGGTTTTTTTAATTTTTTTTTTTTCTGTTTTAACCCTGGAAGGCCTGCAATAGACTGCTACCCCCAAGCAACTATGGACAAGTATGAATGAGTGTTACCCACAGTTAACAGGACTACTCTGGCCTTCAGGGAGGCCATGCTCTAATTTTCAGCCCCACTGGCTGTGCTACACTGAGTAGTAGTTTTTGCTGTTCCTCTACCAGCCTCTGCTGTTTCTTCTTTTGCCATTAGACAGCTCTGATGAACTTTGCAGCAAACTCCCACTCTTTCTGGGAACACAGAGGTTAAATTTCCTCTTCTTTGGGATGAGTTTGGCAGACATATGCCGATTCTGTTTTCAATTGTGTCATTTCTCTCCTAGAGCATGCACAGTCACAGCTGTGAACGAGTTGCAGGCTTAAATTTTTAATGCTGGAGGCTATTCCTAGCTACCTCTTCAACATTACCACCTCCACTGCATCCTATAATGTACCCACAGAGACATCCTGGGTCCCACTTAATTGGAACACCATTTACATTCATCTTTCTGGTTTGTTTGTATCATCGAGTTCTTAAATGGAGTCTTGCTGAGCCATGGTAACAAGTTTGTCTTTCTTTGCTTATTCATTTTGGAAAAAAATATTCAAACCACATTATCTGCAAACTGTTGCAAAAAGAAGATGAAGAAAAGAATTCTTAACTCAGAGTGAAAGACATCAAGTTAATAAGAAGGAAAGACAACGCTGTTTATTAATGGCTGGATGGAAAATGTTTGTTGTGGTTTATTTAATGGGATGAGCTGAGCGCAGGGTATTGTTTTCAAGGGTATTGTACAAATACAGAGCAAGAAGCAGCCTCTGCACTGAAGACCTAAATAGAAAAGAGACTCAAAAAATAGAGGCAGTAAAATCATCCTCATTTTACAAGATTGAGGTGGAGAGAAGGTAAGGTCATGTGGAAAGTCCTGGAAAATCTGGCAGCTGATAGTATCTTTTGTCAGTTAATGTCCTGTGCTTTTAGCTGAACAGCATCTACCTGATTTGCAAAATTTCCATATTCTCCATAATTTGGAAGCAAGCTCAAATCAGAGGGAGTTTTAGGTAAAGAAGATATATTTAGGAAAAAGAAGCAACAGAATCATCTCTGTAAGCATCTCTGAAAGTAAAAATACTTTTTTTATTATTTTAATGTGCCTTGGTTGCTGGTTAATTAATCAACTTCTGCAGAGAGACAGAGTGTACTTCCTTCATGTTGGAATAGGATTTTCCCACAATGGCCACCAGAGAAACTTACTGCTGAATGGGAGAAGTTTCTTCTTATGCAACATTGTGCAAAGTCATTAGGAGCTCCTACTGTAGAATAATTTAATTCCTGCTTTAGCCTTTATAAGTGTCATCCTCTCAGTCTCATAATAAAATAAAATAAAAAAAAGAAACTCCTAGTTTCATGGCACTATTAAAAACAACGTTTGTATCATATTGTCCACGCTTAAAATGAGTTAGAATTTCACCCAGAAATCTCTTGGCAATTCTCCCTCAACTGGGGAACATGTTAATGAGATATTGCCTTACTGTATTGTATTCTGAATCATGATTTGAAAGTTAGAGAGACAGAGTAATGCAATCTTCCCATGTACAATAACCTGTGAGAAAGCTAATGCCTAGTCATGAAGCAGGTAAGTCCTGGATTTTTGTTTTGGAGCATTTTTGACAATTGCTGATGACCTCTCTGCCCCCTTTTCTGGCCCTGATATTGCATTCAGCCCTCAGGGAGCTCAGACAGTCCTGATGCAACCAACAAGACATTTTATTGTCAGTTGCCCAGGATCAAAAAGTCTCACTGAGTTTGAGAGAGGTCATTCGCAATGGAGAATATTGTTCTATTTCTTGTCTTCTCTCTGTCAGCCATAACACTGGAATAGTGAAACAAGGCTCTGATCCAGCTCCCATTGATTTTGTTGAGATTTATCTATTAAATAATCTAATAATTTGGCAGTATCTTGTTTCTTAGATAAGCCTTCTCATTGGAAGATTCTTGATAACAATTAGCTTACTGACAATCTGTGCTCAGCAACCATATTAAAGAATAAACACAGGAATTGTTTAGACATTCAGGTTAATGGGAGAAACCTACTGGTAAAACTAAGTCCAGTTTTGGCCTTCAGTACAGGAGAGAGTTTGACAAAAAGGGAAAGTCTAGCAGAGAGAAGTGAGGTTGGTTAAAGGTCTGTTACACATGATGTAGCAGAGATGTATCCTGGAGAAAAGGCTAAGGAAGGACCCACTGTCCTCTGTCTAATGGGTGGCTATACAGAAGATGGAGACAGAACTTCTCAGAGATGTACACAAAACAGACAACTGGACAATTGGCACAAGTTGTAGGACACAAAATATGAATACTGAAACAGGGGCCCAGAGAGGTTGTGGGATCTCCATCCTTGGAGTTACTCAAAACTCAAGTGGACAAGGCACTCAGAAACCTCTTACAACTCTGAAGTTGCCCTGTTTTTTAGCAGGAGCAGTGACTGACAGAAGTCCTTCCCAATATTTTATTCTGTGACTATATTCAACACGAGGGTGGGAACAACACTTTATTTTCTTTGTGCTGCTCCCCTTCCAAGTTTTACTAGCACTGCTTGAGTTATTTGTTAATTCTGAGGAAGATGCTTTGTCATATGTCCATACTTTGGCAAGACTGTAAGGCACTGGGCTGTCACAGTATTTTTCATGTATACGCATTTATGTAGCACATCCAGGCATTATCTCATATTAGGATCATATTGAACCTTGGTTTCTTAAATTGGCTGCAGCTGATCTCAGAGAAAAAACATACAAATGCATTTTAAATAACATTTAAAGATGCTTTTGCTGAAATACTTTGTGACTTCATCTCATTTTTCTCTGCATATGTCAGCCTGCAGTCCTGTTATCTCATCCGGCAACTACTTTCCTGTCAGACTTCTTAAGGACTCTGCTAAGCCTTGATGTGTCCTTTCCCTTCAAGGGAAAACACACAGCCTCTTCTAAAAGACTTGGGAGATGGCACATCCACAGCAGCTCAATGGCTATTGTCTCACAAATAATAATGCCGGAAGCATTATGGAAGTTGGATGAAGGAAGAATGTCTGTCTTGAAAAAAATAGATTAAATGGTTTTCAGCAGCACCTTGGGAAGTGTGTCCTTGCATATGAAATTGTCCTCTTTCGCCTGCATTCATGTAGAATATATTGCAATGAACTCTGCTTAATTGGGGTGCCTGGCCATTCCACCCTCCATGGGATCAACTGAACCTAATGACAGTGAATGGTAAATGACCACTGCTTAATTAGGCCAAAATTAGCATAAATTCCAGATAATGGGGGAAAATATCTGTGGTTAAGAAAAAGATAAAGTGGAGAAAAATAAGTTAAAGATCCAAATGACATGCAACTTTGCCCTTATTTGGGACTTTTGCTAAACCTTCAAGCTCAGAAGAGCTGACAGGATAACAAACTGAGGAAATGTTGTCTGGGTTTCACATCATAATCAAGCAACAGCCCTATCCGTAATTGCACAGGATTAGATGGGTTAGGAGGTGAAGTGAGGAAAGTGAAAGAGCTTCACATGGAAATTTTTCAGGTTGTTTCAACATAGAACGTACCGGGAAAGTACAAATGTAGTCAAAACTAAGAGGTAAAAGGAAAACTGCCTGGATCTTTTAGTTGAAATTCAGTCTAGGTGGATTTCATCTGCAAAAGAATCCAACTATTTTATACCAATTATAGATAGACTAAGTAGCAAGAGCTGTGAAAACAGCTTCTCAACATGGGAAGTGGTTTCTCTGCTCTTTTGAAAGCAAAACGTAGGTATCAGTAGGAGGGAGATCTCTCTTAAGTTGCAAGCCATTTGCAACATGGCAGGGGCAAGCATACGGTCAGTTAACGTGGCTTTGCAGGCAGATGGTTAAACTATAGTGATTCAACTCTTTGCATCTCTCTATACATAAGGTGGAATAGTGGAACCATGCTATTTGCAAAATCAGAGAATTGTGCTGGAAAACTGTCTTAATATTGACAAACAATTGTCAATTTCTTTCTATTGCGTTTTGCCTCTGAGCTCAAGAATCTTATCTGATCATTGGATCTGAGAAGGCAGGGATCAGAATCCCAGCTATATTGTAATCTCTTTATGATTTTAGTTATTCAGCTCATGATAACCCATTTTCCTCATCTGTAGCATTTTCTCTACTGTCTGGGCATAAAGCACAGCCATCATTTGTAAATGCGAATGATTACGATCCCTTTTCATTGAGATAAATGACAACAGCCAGATTTTGATTGTCTTTTTTTTTTTCTTTCTTTCTTTTTAATCTCATCACTATTGAGCAAAGTACTTCAATGTTGATTTCATGCATGTTGTGGAATTGTTTGGAGAATAATGATGTCTTAATCGTGGTAAAACAGGGCCGCAAATGTAGTGGTGATTAAGGCTGCTAGCGGACATCTCAAAAAATGATACATGCAGCTAATTCTACTGCCTGAAATCTATGAAGCCTTGCTCAGGGTAAGGTTGGATTTCACCTGAATAAATACTTCAGAGCCCAGCCTATGACCAGCACCACAGTAACCCTCAGATTGGCCCATTTTAAGGATTTAAGCACAGTTCAGCAAAAAAGAGTACTTCATACTGCAGTAGTCTTATTAAAATTAACAACTGATCATATGATGAAGTCTTGTTGAAAGTTAAGGTGTTGCAACTGATGTTGCATATGCTATCAAAGATGATGAAAGAACTTGGAGATTTCTTGTTCAGACACAGTGGTGCAAGGCAGAGTTTAACCTCTGTGAGTTATTGTACCATGTCAGATTTAAGAGGCTGGAACATGGACAAATATGTATATGCTTATTTTTGTTGTTCTCATTCTATTTATGAACCCTGTAGCCAAGGTTACCTTTATTAAGAGAACTAATTAGAATAGAGTTAACCTAATAAAGATCTTTGACCAACGAACAGCAACAAAAACATTATTACTAAGCATTAATTAACTTTACTGCCAGGCAGGCTATGTGTTTTAGGAATGAGTTAATCAGTTTCCAAGCAGCACTTCACATTGACAAAGCGACCCAACTTTCTTAAATTAAAAATAAATAAATAAACAAACCAGAAAGGGTGCATAAGATTCTCCACAAAGCCAATAACGGTTACAAACCAGCTTGTGGCAAAAGCAGCCTACTGAAGATATTCAACTTTACTGAGAGCCATAATACATTACAATTTCCACTGAAATGCTCAGCCCGCTATCCTGCTCCCAGCAATCTTTAAAGCTATTTATTTATTAACCATATTGGTTTATTATTTTGCCTTTAAGAAGCACAGTTTAATGCTTGAGTGCTTTTCAATTTTGCCATTCAGACCACAGATTAAGTTTATAATGACTAGCTTAATTTTTACAGGCTGTAGCGTGTATTTGGTCTGAAAGATACCCCTGGTGATATGAGGCTTTAGATGACTTTGGTGTTTCAATAAAAGTTAGATGCAGTCCAATGCCTTCTTAAAGTCGTATTATGGCTGATTATATGACTACACATTCTTTCTGGCCATTGCAGTATGTAATTTACAGCATATTTCCTTCTTGGAGTTTAAAAAGGCAGAGATCTCTGGACTACAGGGTTAGAAACAATTTTGCCCTCTATTTCTTGTGACACAGACAGATTATAAGTGGATGAGGAGTCTGCACTGAACCCCTTAAAAAAGTGTAGTACTATGGGAAAAGAGTACCAAAACTGAAAACAAACAAACAAACAAACCTGGATATACTTGAAAGCCTGTTAGTGGAGACTGCTATTCAGAATCTGGCATTGACTGGATTTGAAATGGCCATACCGAGACAGGAACAAAACCCCTCATCTCCCTCTTAAACCTTTTAAACTCTTTAGTTTTGAGTATGATTTATTTTATGTAACTCTGGGAGATGTTAGCTCACACTGAAGTAGGTACCTATTAGCTGCATTGCTTACCGGACTCCTCTGAATCTACTGACTAGACCCTCATAAGCTATCCCAGTTCACAGACACCCCGGGTGGGAGGCTGTAGCTCACATATACATGAATTTTAGATTAATTTTATCTTCCATGGCATGTGCATGCCACTTGGGAAAAGTAGAGGTCTCCCTTAAGACTGTATCTCATCAGCTAGCTCCACAAAGAGGTCTTAGATGCTGTAGGGTATCACTGATGATGCTAGGTAGATGTCTGAAAAACCCAGTGCTTTTTCACATGCCTACAGGTAGATATCTATATGTAGGTGTCTTAAACAAGACCTGCCCTGATTTGCAATAAGGGTGGTATCCGAGATGTGAGGCATAAGGTGTATTCATCTTTGAGTGAGCCCTGGCTTGGAGGAAATTCAAACTGAAGGAGTTAATTCCCTACACAGATTAGAAATATATCCCAGCCTAGAAAGAAAGAAAAAGAGTCTGCAGTGAGAAAAATCCATTTTGGTTTGTTCAATCCCTTTTAAGCCACTCTCTCACCAAACAAGGATTGCCAAATGCGAAGTACTTACCCACTGGAATTTTTGCTTCCTTTTCTTTCTTTAATACAAAGAAAAAGAAAGACATCAGGTAAGTAGAACTGTGAAAACCTCTGTACGTTTTTGTTGAATGGACTTAAATGCTTAAGATAGAAAAAGTAATTTGATGTCAGATCTAGTATTGGAAAATAGAAAAAGGTCTGCTCAAGAAAGATTTTGGGGAAAAGATTTCCCAAAATAGTGAAAAAGAATGAAGAAAACGCTTTTGTATTTTATATACATATAAAAGAACCATTTCCAATGGTCTCTGAGCTTCTCAAACTCTCAGCTTTCAGTAAAACCCACTGAAAATTATATAACTTTTCCCCCCAATGATTTGGATTTCACTAGCTGACATATGTTGTTAGTAATAGATGCAATAAAACTACCTATGCCAAGAAAGTCAGACCCTTATGTTTATTGTAATAAAACAGAAGGATTTACAATTTGGTGTAAAAAGTTTTTGTGGTTCACTATAATTCTTAAATGCAAAGTGTTTCTTAACTTTGAGACAGAAGCAATAAAAGTGAAGAGATGACCTATTATTACTACTTTTCCTCAGTAGATTTCAAAGAATATTCCAAAGATGGTATAAATTTTAGACATGATCAATAATTACCTTTTGGAATGATTTTTCAGTGTAAAAAGATTTTTTATGAAATTATATTTTTTTAATTCTCTGGGAGGAAAACAGAAATGATAAATCCCTATACACTCACCAAAAAAAATCTGTGATTTCAGTATTCACACAGAACATGAAATTACATGAGAAGCTTCCCAGCAGTTAACTGGAAGGTTACAGTAATACCCAGACCTCTGCTCAAATCCTCAGGCAAAACTGATCACAGAAAGGGCTAGGATCTACATAGTAAAGTTATTTCTACCACTAGCTTGATTTATTTATATATATATATGTAAGCATATGAAATATTCGAAGTCTCTATTACTAGTTTAGTTCATTTCTGTAGAAAACTCTTTTGAGGGAGAAGTTTAATTTTTGCATGCTTTAAAACAATATGTATCAGGCCAATCTAAAATTTAGAGAAGTTAAGGTACCACCATATGTTCTTTATAGAAACCTGGCCTGAAAGAAAATGTAGAACTGCTTTTAGTATTTAAGGAGACTTTTTTTTTTTTAACTTTTAAAAGATCTCCCTACTTTAGGAAATTGTGGAAGCACGTGTTTGCACAAGCAGAGTGCAAACAAACTCATTGATGCTCCTGGTCGAAAGCCATCAGCCCAGAGAATTCAGCTCTCACAAGACAAAAACAAAAATCTGAAGTTGTGCTGTTATTCCTGGAGAGATGAAAATGTTACAGAGTGATGTGGTGTTGTCTGGACAACAGCAGAATCACTGGTTTGCTCAAGCATTAGTGCTCCAGACCAGGTGGATTGAATGATTCCAAATGTCACTCTGAGCGGTGAAAGTCCCCTGTCAAAGGGAAATCATGAGTGCAGGGTTCAGTTCATGGTCACGGAAAATGTTAGAGTTGAGCTTGCCAGTTCCCTTTATTATTTATTGCTAGATACAATATTAGAGAAGGGCTTAGCCTGACTATGATCTCTAAACTAAAGCCAGAAAATGGACTGAGCTCAAATTGCACTTATTTACCTTAGTAAATAAGATAAGTACATCTCCTTCTGGTGCTTGAGTCATCTCTTTTACAGTGTTGACAACACAACAGGTTTCTGACAAAGAGTCTTCTCTAAAAGCAGCGTGGCTGCAGCCAGTCTATTCTTCCCATGTGCACATCAGCAATCAGCAGCTGAGCCCTGATAGCAGGCTGTTACTGCAGACAGCGACGAGGAGGGGAATGATACCTTTTCATCTCAGCCTGACTAGGAACCTGCTTGGTTTTATGTATAAAGAAAGCACTTCTTCAGACTGGGAAGTCACTCAGAGTGGTCAGGTTGAGGAAACATATCAGGAGTGTTCTCTAACTCTAGCTGGAACTGTAAAGTCTTCTAAAAAGGGAGGTATTTTGCCACTGAAAGTACAATTGCTACTCCTTTAGTTTCTTTTCCATCTCTAGACAAACCAAGGTGACGATCCTGTTTCTCTTTTTCTTCTTCATGTGGGATTTAACAGGATATTGTCCAGCAGCCTTTTTTTTTGTCATCACATTCACATCACAATCCTGGCTGGCCCCAGGGGTTCTGGGGCTCTACATGCGTGCAGGGTGATACTGGGATAGGCTCCAGGATGTGCTTTATTCCAAGGGTCACAGCACCAGTGCTTGAATAAACTGGCTAAAAACTAGCTTGGGTATGTCTATACTGCCATGACCTGTGCTGAGAGAGGATGCACTGGTTGTCAAGTCTTCACATAGAACATAATTGTGGCTCTCTACAGAGAGAGCAAAATAAGACTCTACAGAAGAATCTAGGAAATGGCATGACATCCAAAACCACGAAATGGGAATTTGAGTAACAAGTGAATGAGAGAGTCTGTGTGGGTCTGAGAAGTGAAATTGTTGGGGGAGAGATGCTAAACTTGATTTCACAGGCTTGCAAAATACAATCCTACTGTTCTTTAGGACTCCAGGGCCCCTCGTGTTAGTGGGCCAACCCAGAAGTGGTAGTCAGGTTCTTCTGGGGAGGTAATGTTGCACTCACCCTGAAAGCCATGTGGTATCAGCAGAAAATCAGGGCTTTGTACTGCAGTCACAATTAATGTACTCTCTGCTGCAATCAATTTATACTTAATGGTGCATTTAGAGGTAATAAAAGTGGGAAGCTACAAAATATTCTTACCATTGCTATAATTTGCTAGCTTTTAGGTGTCAAGGAAAAAGTGGGTTCATAAAGTGTACCATTTTGGGGAAAAAAAGTCCAAATAGTTGAGGTAGAAAGCCATGAGAAAAGAAGATAATGTTACTGGGAATTATAAGCACTTTTTCTCTGTACCAATCGTGAAAGTGCTGAGTTAGGAAAAAGGCATTTAGAGACTTCTTTTATTAATTAGAAATGCCCTCCTTGCCTCTGCACAGTAGTATTCCCTCTGAGATTTCTGTGCCACCAGGCAAGGCTTTTAAGAAGTCATTATGACATACAAATAGACCATGGTAAATTAAATTGATTAATGCATCGTATGAATATTTTCAGCTGCTTAGTTTTGGCTGACAGCAAGTTCTAATGGACATTTCATCTAATCAGCAAAGAAAGTCTTAACACCTGAGAAGTCTGAATCATTGAGGAAGGTATGACACAAAACTTGTCTTCAGGGGAAGGATGCACCACTTTCCATGGGATGAAGATTTGGTTCTATCTACTCCTCCTGTAGCACTGGGCTAAACAAGCCCTGATCCAACCCATGAATCTCCCTGCTGGAGGGTTCAGGCAGGAAATTTTGGATGTGAGGAATCATTTTTATTCCAAAGTATTAGTATTTACCATTCAGGATTGCAAGGACTTTGATTCAGTGGCCCTCATTTGAGCTGAAAAACATTTCTGTGCCTGTATTTTCTTTGTGGAGACAGGCAACATAGATGAGGGCAGCTAAAAATGAGATGTGGTCATCAAGTAATTTGGACATGCAGAGTTGACTCACTTTTCTCTTCCTGCCCTGGAACACCAAAAGACATTATCTCACTTTTTGGCAGGAGGAAAAGTGAAATGGAGGACTGGGGCAGACTGAAAATATTAGCTTGAGCAGGTGCGGGGTGGGTAGGTGGTAATACCATGCAGTTGCTGAATATTAGTTCATACGGGTTGGATTTTATTTTTGTGTTTTCCATAAAAGCTTGGAGTTTGGAGAGGCAAAATGTTTTTAAGGGCCATCAAATTTCAATCGATAAGAAACAGAATAGGCTAAAGTAAATAAAGCCACAAGCTTGTCCCAATTCTTTTCCACAACTTAACCCCATCTGAACTAAAATGCTGAGGTTCAAAAATTTCTGTTAATGAGTTTTCTTTTACTATTTGCCCTTTTGGACTTCTTTCAGACTTCAAGCTTCTTGCATTACTGCTAAGGAGTTCGCATTATTTGGAACAATAAAAAGTGCTGAAATACCAAAGGAAGGTAAGATAGCTAAGACTGTCCATCTTAATCCTGTGCTCACAGCTAGAAGCTGAGGATGCAGAGAGCAGAACTGTTGACAGCATGTTTTTATACAATAGGAATGAGAGTTAGATGTGTTTACAGATGCCTCTGTTGTAAAGCAGCAAGAAGAAAGAGAATTTCACCTTAGGAAAATAACAATGAGTCAGGGCTAGTTTTATTTCTGCATCAATTCAATGCAAGAGATAGAAGGCAGAGTGTGGTGAATGAGATGAAAACGTGATGTGCAGATCTTATGGATTTCAGTGTGACTTATCTGGGGAAGCTGGGTTTCCTCTTGTGTAGGAGAATTTCTCTTTGGTTTTATAAACTAAACAAATCCATTTTCTGTGGAGTCTGGAGCACCTTAGGCTCTAGCACTTGCTCTCCTGGTTGCTGGTCTTCGCTAAGGGGACAGAGTCAGACAGAAGCCAGTCCTTCAAGGCTTCTGTACTAATGTCAAGTGCTTTCCCTAAATAAAAAAACACAGTCCCCAGTTTTGTGATTTTTCTCAAGGATACTGCACAAAAAAAGTGGTAGGAAAATCTAGAAGAAAACAAAAGAGCTCTATTTGGCCCCAACACACATCTTCCCCTGTTCCTTGGATTGAAGTTGCTCTGTCCCTCTCTTCTCCACCTCTGGCAGGCAGCCAAGGTTTTAATTTCAAGCTGTCAAGAAGCTGTATGGAGAGATGGGCTATATTTATTCAGCCCCAGTTATGGGTTACTCATGTTCACATGCTTCTGGATGGCTTGAAGCACATCAATGGCACATTCGTGTCTATTTACAAGAGACTACTTAGAGACCTTGTCCTTGCTCCTAACATCCACCTCCTGCTTATTTATCCCTGAAAAGTGGCACGTTGTACCTTCAAATAAAAAGCGGAACATTCCCTAGAAATACTTGCCTAGTTATTATGAGACATAGATGAGTTTCTTTTTCCTGTGAGACTGGCTCCACAATCTACTATTCAATACTGTATGCTGGGCACCTCAATAAGGTAAGGTGATGACATATTTATAAAATGAATTTTTTTCTGCAAAAAATTGTTGGCATCAAGAAATCCGATACCAAATGGAATAACAGGATTCCATTGAAGGAACATGTACTTCAGACACTCCACAAACCCAAGGAAATGAGGCCATTTCCCCAGTGACCTCAACAGGACCTGGTGATGTCTCAGAGTAGGAGAGCACTGAAGTGGTATTGACTTTGGCTAGGGAGGAAAGGTGTGCCCTAGGAAGACATCCTGCTCTCCCTTGGCATGTTGCTCCTGTGCTGTTGTGTCTTTTTGGGATAGTGCCCTCTTTTTACCACTGCTCTCTTCTCTGTTATCTCCCAGGACTTTGCTGGCTCTGGATCTTGCCCCAGGATACAGTCACCTTTAGGTATAGTGCAAGGCTGGGATCTCCAGGCTTTTCTCGCTCCTGCAGTAATTAAATCTCCTTTGGTACTGAATAAGGATATCTTTTCACCTCTTTATTGTGCCTCCTCATCCAGGACAGCTTCATTCTCCAGTTTCACTTTGAAGAGGCCTCATTACAAAATAGAAGGAATAGAATGAAAAACAAGCTCCTTAATTCATTTTTCCCCCCATGTCCTATGTAATCCAGTGACACAAGAGCTAATTCTTTGTTTCTTAGAAGCATTGTGAAGACAATGAAAGTTTTTTTCCTTTTATTCCTATCCTTGAATGAGTTTTAAGCAAAATTTCAAAAGTATCTGTCCTGTCATGAACATTATCTGTGAAAATTAATTATGTCTCTTCCCCAGTTCATCAGTAGATGGTGGCAAAGAGTTCTTGCTCATCTGAGTTTCAGACCCCAGGGGCTACACAAATATGACACTAACAACAACTGATGGGTAATATTTTGCCATCTGCTACAGTCCTTAGCTTCAGCTGCTCTATTCGTGTGGGAATGAACCTGTTGCAACTTCTAGCTGCCTTCCTACATGAAAAGCTTTATGAGATCACAGAATCGTTTGCTGGCATTGTTTCCTTTTTCCAGGTAGCCTTTGTCTTCCAAAGGCCTCCAGACCTTATTTCTCTGACTGAATCCAGGGAGTGCACCTCTCTTCAACTCTCTAGGTACTTTTCTTCTTTTCACCAAGTTGCCTTTGTTATTTTTTACTCCACACCTGAGTTATTTAATTATGAGGCATATGGTAGTATGATGTGTATGAACTATGCGGCAAAAGACAACTATATTGCAAGTTACATTACTCTATAATTAGGAAATAAAATGAAAACTATTTGTCTGTTCAGGAAACCAATACAAAAATATACAAAGTCCCTTACATGGAAGATCTTATCAGAGAAATAATTATCTCCTGAAATTACAAGCACCGCTCTTGAATTCTCAATAGTCTCTTACAGCACAGACTGGTGTTTCATCATTACAATTTCATGGCACTCTAAAATCACTAATCCTAAAACCTTTATTTGGGATTAGAATACAGACTGTATTTTTTCATGGCCAAAAAAGCATTGCAATTTTGTATCAGCAATGTGCTAATAACCAGACCAAATTAGCATTTTAAGCTTTATTTGTGGCAGATCACAGCATGTGTCTACAGTCTGTCCCTTAGCAACACAGCTTGGGAGACACATAGAATTGTGGTCGCCTTTCATATTGGCAAGAATATGGAAAAAATCTGGTGAAAATCTATGGGGTAAACACTAGGGTTTGTCCTAATACTAAATATGTTTCCTAGTTCTACCTCCACTCTGAATTGTAAGCTGACATCTGTGACAAGGAGAAATACTGAATGCCAGTTTTATTTCAAACGTGGTATCATTTATTTTTCTTTTTTTTTTTTTTCCACCACCACTTCATGGCCATCAAAATGTCTTTTCAATTGCAATGGGGAAGCACAGCTCCCTCAATCATCCAAAACCAGTCTTGGGAGCGAAAGTCAAAGCAATTTTCTCTCAAAGAGAAATACAAACAGGGAGAGCTGATCTATACTGAAATACCCATCTGCATTAATAGCTTTTAAATGCTGTTCTTAATGATAACATTTAAATTCATTTTAAATACTTGAGTGGAAGTGAAGAATGTCACTGTGGACATCTGATAAATGCAGAAAGCTTGACTGAAGACAGGAAAGCAAAGATGGTGTTTAACTGTATAGGAAACAGGGCAGGAAGTAATACGGATGACCCAGTAGAAGAGAGAGTTTCAGGTATGCAATCAAACATCTGTCACAGTTAAACATCAAAGTAGAGATTCTGGATTCAGAGATCTGAAAGGTTCAGCCCCCTTAGTGTGGTTGGGTGGCAGGCAGTGGGGGGCTTTTATAAAACAATGAATATTAAAAAGGTCAGTCATACAACAAGGGGACTTTCAATTAAGCTAAAAGGCAGTGATTCAAAGCTTAGAAAAGAAAACCTGAATAATGCATAATTAACTTGAAACATATTGTCACAACATTTCACCCGTACCCAGCAGCTTAGAGGAATGGAAAAAGAAGCCCAAGTATTAGTTAGGCAGTACAAATGTTAATTGGATGCCCAACATGGCATACATAATGTGCTTAGTCTTTAATTATATGTCCAGCCTAATTTTTGCACAGGTCCCAGCAATGAACCCAGGGACAGAACTGCGTTTGTATGGGTAGTTCAAAGCCTACTTGCTGCTCCATGTTTGAGAGTTTGGCTTTGGTGCCACAAGGATCTTCTTTTAGTTTATGATTGATGTAGTGCAGCAACACTCACATTACACTTTTCATGTTCGAAGTCCTGGATGTTATACTCTGGGGGGAGCACTGGGTCGTTGACACCAACACTATGACCACCAGTGTTGATCAGATGGAAGCTTTCACATTGGATTTGCCCATAAAATAAGATTGGGCAAATTTCCTTCCCCCTCCCCTCCCCTTCCCTCCTCCCCACCCCCAAAAAAAAATTACCTTTCCATTTTCTGCAGAAAAGGACATGTAGTCTGGACAGGCAACAAGCTGAACATGAAGGAGCAATGTGCCCTTGCAGCAATGAAAGCAAACCAGGCCCTGGGCCACTTCAGCAAGCCTGTAGCCAGCAGATCAAGGAACGTGATCACCCCACTCTACTCAGTATGTGTTATTCCAGACTTGGTCCTCTCAGTTCAAAAGAAAGCTTAAAGAACTAGAGATGGTCCTGTGGAGATGATCAGACGGTTGAAGAACTTGACACATGAAGAAATGATGAAAACTAATTTTGCTGGAAAAAAAAAAAAATGGTTTTGCTAGGCCTAGAGAAGGAAAGGTTCAGGAGGACCTAATCATGGTCTTCCAATACCTAGGAGGTAGTTGTAAAGAAATGGAGGTGTTCTCTACACAGGGATCCATGGTAACAGGACAAGGGGCAATGGGCACAAGTTGCTTCGAGGAAGATTATGTCTGGATGTAAGAAAAAATGCTTCACTGTGAGAGCAGTTTAGAACATTAGAACACATTGTCCAGAGAAATGGGTGAGATATTCAAGACCTGGCATGACAAGGTCCTGGATCACCTAACCTAAGGCCCTGCTTAGAAGGTTCATCCAGATAATCTCACTTTATAAATGAGATTATTTTATGATTCACTCTCTCTCACTGCCCTGTCCTAGATGAGAGAGAGCAGCTTCATGCTCAGCTTCCTCCACGCTTCATGCATGAGGGAAGAGCCATACTGATTGAAAATGTTTCTGGAAAGTGCTAGGGAGACGAGAGACAGGAGGGAAGTGTCATTTACAGCCTCCGGCCTCCCACTTGATACAATGGATAAGCCTGACCTAAGGGATTTGTCCCATCTCTGCTGCCTAAATGTCCTGAAAAACATTCCCTGTCTCCTGCTGTGACCTTCACTATGGCAGTGGCTGTCAAGTGATTGCTCTAATAAGCACAACCATCTCTCCAAATGGAAGAATATGTTGAACCGTGTAAAATAAACATAATTCCAAACCCATATCTTCCAGCAGCAGTGTACTACCTTGTCTCTTAACATAATGGATTTGTTAGTATCGCCTCGGTTTGAAAAGTGCAGCAGGCACTGCTAAGGTGAATTATGAGAAGTTAACAATGAAAAGTAAGCATTGTGTGCTGAGCTGATGACTCATACAGAGCCCTTCAAGAGATGCACATATTAAAAACAGCTGGAAAATATCAGACAACATAAAAAATACAACCTCGCTTTCCTAACCTCGAATGCTGTATATAAACTTGGAAATTCAGTACTGATTATATCTAACTTTAGAGGCAATGGTAGAAAATACTTCACCGCAACTGTTATGGTGTGGCTTTTGATTTATCACTGACAACCATCAGAGCCTTCAATGCCTCAATGACAAATAAGCACAGAAGAGGACAGATAAACAAACTGCAATACAATTGATTTATATGGAGTGGGAAAGAGCTCCATACGTGCGTGTAGTCATATCCCCATGCTGGCTGATACACACTTCTATAAAACTATTTCTGTGCCTAATTTATAAGGCATCCAGTAGGTTTCTGTTCTGTCAGCCCCTGCAGTGCTGGCTAAGCTGTAAAAACACACCCGAGTCCCTGGACTGTCCATGAAGTTCACAGGAAAATTGGAGATGAACAGAATGTACATTCCCTGTGCACTGTCTCTTTATGTGTGTCCTTTCCACACACTACGCCATGAATTGAAAAATGAAAAGAGAACAATTTAAAAAGCATTCATTTGATTTGAAAGGTAAAATGTAACTATATTCCTGCTTCAAATATGTCTCTAAAATAAGAGTTCAAAGTTGAAAACTGGAAAAAAGGTCCAAATTAATCTTTTAGAAATGCCAATTGACTCGATATAAAATTAACTGGAATAAAGAAAATAATAAAAATCAGCTTAGAGAGCAAATATTTTTTATTGATCAGGATTGTATTGTATCCACAGCTATTCAGTTTTGATACACAATGCCAAATAAAGTACCTAAGGCCTAGTCACTAATTTTGTAGTCACAGACCAACAAGAATGTAAGCAGGTTTTGTGACTCACCCAAAGTCATGGAGGAAATAATCTAAAGAGCTGGGACTGCAATGCAAGAACTTCTGGCTTCCAGGCCCACCCTTGGACCACATGCAGATCTATTTTCAATAAAGTTTGAGGACTCTTATGGAAACTTGATGTATGCAGTTTATCAAGTTACAAAGTCACAGAGGTACATCTCTGAGTTTTCTCTGCTTATGTTCAGCATAAACAAGATGTGCATCCCTGAATTAAACAAATGTAGTGTGGGAATATAGAATACATATTGCCCATAGTGACTAGTAATGTAGGTGTTTGGTCCCAGAAATATATTGCTGGAGACAGAACTAGATCCATAGCATGAGTGAACTGCAGGAGGTTGCTAAAAAAACCCCAAGAATGTAAATAACAACTCTTCTCTCCCTCCAAATTCAAGACCTCCCAAACCATGATATCTATATTAAAGTACACTGGACAAACATTTTCTTTTCCTATATACTTGTAATTTCTTGTGATTCAATGTGGACATGTACCACTGTAAATCTTACTTTCCTTTTTTAATTGTAGTAATTTTCCTTCGGGGATCTTTCCCCTGGCATACAATTATTTATGATTTTCTGGCCTTAAGCAACTTTTGAAACTTCAAATATTCTACTAGACTTGTTTATTTTGCTCCCTCTTACTTTGTTCCAAACTGCTTCAGATTTACTCAGAACCTCTCAAAGCTGTATCACCACTTTCATATTCACAAAAGAATCACACACTATGGCTACTCCTATACCAACAAATAAAATTGGATGGGTACAAAGTAGTGTCCTTGAAACCAAATGGGCTACTATTGTTTATGTCTACAAAGCTGTACCCTGCTTTCTTCCCCCTGCCCCTGTCCCAACCAGCAGAAGAAATTTGATACAAAGGGCTTGAATGAAGATCCATTATTCAGTCTTCCTCTCTTGCACTTTCCCCTGCCACAAGCTTATTCACTTGCCACCATCCTGTGCTGCTGTCTTTCCGACATTTGGTGGGTGGGTATTTCCACTACAGATTAGGGAAAATAATTTGATGTAAGGCAATAAAGCATTTCCATACTATTATGTTCCCCACCTAAAACCAAAGAAACCCTTTCAGAAATTGCAAACAATAGATAAACTTCAATCATATAAAAAACTCCACTAAAGCCAACCTGTGAGACTGCTGATCTGCTGGTGTGCCATGAAGTACACTCCAGGACTTCATTATTGTAACCTAAATCCAGTCTCTATTTACTGACAGATATGCTGTCTCAGATCCTTTTCTCTCCATTATTCTCAATCAACATAATGGAGCTATCTGAAGTTTGAGTATCACTTCTCTTTCATTTCTGATCCCTTTTTCTTCTCCTCAACCTGTGTACGTTAGTCTGTGGTTTAGAATACAACTGGCATCCAACAAAAGTATGACTTTTTAAAGTGTGCGAATGATCATGCCACATAAAGTTAGTCAAATGAGATCACAGAAGCATGAAATTGCCCAAAATGTCAACCAGAAAACATGAGCATTAAAGAAGATATTAGTGAAGTGCATGGGCAAACTTGCCTGTTTGATCAAAATCAACACGAGACAGTTACAGAACACGTGAAGGTGCCAGGACCTCCTTTCTTAACGCTTACCCTGAAGTTCTTATTCTTCTCAGCCTCCTATGCTGTCAAATTGTTCACCCCCATGCAAAACAATTTTGCTTTATTTGGATTACGGCTCTGCCTGGAGGTCCCAAATGAAGTTGGAAACCATTACATTAGTTATGCATGAGACTCAGCCTCTGCACAGCCGTGGATGGTTTACTGTGTAAACAGGTTGCGTGAAAGCTATTGTTATTACTTTTATCGACAGATAAGGATAACAGGCACAGAGTCCTGATTCCCTGAGAAGTCTATACTGTTAACTGTCCGTTAAGACATATGCAGAGTCATGCCCTGAAACTCAATCATCCATCTTAATCCACTACCTTAATCACCCATCTTCTCAGAGCAGAGTGGTGGACACTTGATCTCCCTTTTTGCAGGTGTAAATCTGTCCTGGTGTTAACGATGTTTGGGTTCAGTTTGACTCAGGGCTGTATGCACTTGAAGAAAATCGTAAATCCATGTTAATCTCACTTCAGGACCAATGACCTAGATTTTCTAGGGCTGGGTGTTAATTTTCGTCCTCATCTGAAACCTCGTTTCAGAACAAAAGAAAAAGAAAAAAAAAAAAGAGATCATCTAGTTGTCATAAAATTGTTTAAGGTTTTTTAAACTGAACATGCAAAAATAGTAACTCAGCATTACTCAGCATTGCTATTCACTTTGAAAAAGTCCAAGCCTGTGACTCAGCAGCTGATTCTCAACAGAGTCTGTTAATGAGGCTGACCAGCATCCCTCAAGAATCCCTTTTATTTTACATAACCAGTCCCTAACGGAATCTCTGCCATTTTAGACTAAAGTTGGAACTTCAAAGAGCATAAGTGCATACAAGGCTGATGTGGCACTAGGCTCTAGTTCAGCAGCATCCACAGCGGGTCTGTGCTAGGGCTTGGTCCTCACAAGACCCATGCAGAGGCTTCAGCGTTTGCACAGGTCTGGATTTTCAGCAAGTCACCCACGTTACCACTTGACCAGATCTCTTGAGGTCCTGATACATGTTGGGATGAGACCTGGGCATGCACCATCCCCTCAGCTGTGATTAACTGAGGCACAGCCTTGGCAGGAGCTCTCAGGCAACACAGGACAGACAGCAGCACGCTGGGGTGTACGGCGAGAGGTGCCATTGCAAGCAGGGGGAACAAACCATTCCTATTACTCAGCACCATGAAATAAATGGGCAAATTTACAAAAACAAAGCTGTGTCTGACACGATGTGAAAGCAAACATAAACCCCACTTAACTTGCACTTAGTTTCTTTTGTAGTGGCAATCCATAGGTGGGGTAAGAATTCCTATTAGCTGAAGTATTTCATGCGAACAGAAGCAGAGACTGTCTGTTCATGTCTGCAGTTGACTGGGTGGTTCTGCTTTTCTTTGCACCACAAAATGACTGTATAAATCCACTTTTGCACTGAAAGCTGAGAGACGAAGTTCACCCACTACACACTTGCTTGCCAAAGTGCAGGCAGCCTCCTGCTAAGTAATCTTTCCCAGGTAGCAGAATTTTTATGGTTCTTTAATGCTTCATCAGGTGTTAATCATAACGTTTTACTGTCTGAATAACAAGCTTATCTCCCTCAAGAAAGTTTTGGTTCACATCCAAAATTCTGTTCCCGGAGTAGACAATATACTTTGATAGCAGTGACCACATTTCACCTTGTGCCCGATGAATTTCCAGACTCATGGATTGAATAAGAAGTACGTTTGTTAGTTGCTGCCTTTGATATTACTGAAGCGCCTACGTTTTATTTCCCAGGATACTGCTGTTGAAGAAATCAGTGATTCTAGAGAGGAATAATTTATTTCCTCCCCCTCATTCTTGTGTAAAAATGTAGCTTGATTAAGGTTAAAGGGTTAAAGGATAGCAGTGGGGTGCACGTGGGGTGAAAATCAACGCCTTGCTCATGTGATCCAGAACTGGACCAATGCAGAAAGCTTTGTATTCACAGTAACATGGGCAAATTTGTCTTTTCTCTGTTCCATAAGAAAAGGCACAAAGTATGTTCTCTCCCTCCACATGATGGACTCTGAGCAAATTCAAGTCCAAACTCTCAGTCAATATTTTTAATAGGTCTCTTAACTGACTTAGAAACTCAGGCTTCCTTTGCAGAGCAGCTTCACGAACACATGGCTGGTGTCATGGCATTACAGATGGAGGGGTGTGGGGTTGTGTGCCACTGCCAGACTCAGAGGGCAAGTTGGAGGACTCTGTGTCTCAGAAAAACAGTCTCCAGCCTTGACATTGTGGAGGTACAAGACACTTCTATCAAGTCCTTTAGCTGGCACACTGGACACAACAAATTTCTATGCAGCATGTCCAGGAGTTGTTATTCTGCGCCAGGTAAAACACTGTGATCATGCCGTGGTCTTGCTTTAACCTACATGAAGATTTAGGGAAACTGCCCAAAGAAACAAAAGTTGTCTAGTTTAAGACCGGTTTAATATAACTCTCATCAATTCCACTGCAACATTCGCTTCTGGCCCCTGTATTGGCAGAATTTTTAGATGGAAGTGGAGTGCTAAGATCACTGCAGTCCTTCAGCTATTTTTAAAGTGACTTGCCAAATATCTGATCTCATCAAAGGCATTTGCAGAAGGTACACCCTGAAACTGAGATTGCATCCAGGGCCTCCAGCCAGAGGGTCTTGTGGACTTTCAGAGCTGGAAGAGAATCCGGTCCTGTCACGCAGGCAGAGGTATGAAGATGAGCAGGGTTACAGAAGACTAAAGAGATTATTTGTATTTTAACCTAAATTCTTCTTGTCAGGGTGAATTGTTTTTTCTTTCTGCTTACACTGTTCTGGCAGAAAATGGACAGCTACAGCCCATCAACCCTTAAAGGTGTTTTTGTTTAAGCCACGGTCACGTGTTAAGAAATGTGTATTTTCATGGCCGCCTCCTCTGTCGTTCCGCAGACTACCTTTCCATCTGTTCGCAATTTCAAATGATTGCAGTGGCAGCAAAGGCATGGGAACAGCCGCCTTTCAAAATCCACAAAGTCCTATCATTACTCTGCACTTAGTCATGGCTAAAGAGCTTACCTGACTGTGTTACAAGTTAACTCCAAGGGCAAAGCTTTTCACCATCCATAGCAAACAAAAAAATGTTTTTTCTTTTTTATAAATCTTGCCTTACGTAGCTGTTCTCTCTTCAACTTCTGTTAGTTGTCTTCTCTGCTGGCCCCTTATGACTGCTCGTTTTGCCTGTTAAATTACAGTAGTGCAGCCACATGATCTGGCCCTCTGAGGAGACAGATCCTTTACACCACCACCTCTGCAACGCCTTGTGTCTTTGTATCAGCAAAGATGGCTATCTTGCCTGGAAGCAAAATTAGATTGACTAATGGTGAAGATATTAATGACCTGTCAATGAACTCATTATAAAAGCTATATTACCATTTCTAAGTTTAATGGGAAGGGCAGTTCACAAAGATACAAAAAAACCCCTATTTTTGAAACATTTTTTAAAAACTATTTTATAGCTCTTTACTGGGGAATTTATTCCAGTTTTCTTGGGTTTTCTTTCTTTTTTTTTTTTTCTTTTTTTAGATGAACATTAAGGATAAATACTTACAGGGAAAAAGTTTCAACAGCAAAAAATGAAGGAAGTGGAAGAACAAAAAAGAAAGCTTACATTTGAATGTGATTATTTTTGCTATACAGATTTCAGGATTAAGAAAAAAGGATTAGTGCCTTAATCCAGAACAGAATTTACTAATAACTGATTTCTTTTGACATTTTAAATTCCAAGTTGATTTGAAACTAATGACATAGATCTTAATTTCAATAATGTAAGACATGCAACTCCTGAGTGTTCAGAACAGAAAATATCCTGTTTCATTTGTTCAATTTAATTAAAACACATTGCTTTTAGGTAGTTTATTGGGGGATTTTTTCCAGTTTTTTTGGGTTTTCTTTTTTTTTTTTTTTTTCTTTTTTTTTTTTTTTTGCAACATCATTTCTAACAATTTATGAATGTTCAATAGCTTTGTCCTCTGTAGCGTTTCCTTGTATCTGCAGAAACCTTGTCATCTGCTACACCCTGCAGAAGGAGGTCCACAGATTGACTCCAAATGGTGTGAAGAAAATATATTTTTTTTTTCTTCTCAGGTTCTTCCCTTCCATTTTAATTTGATGTCCATAGTTCTTTGATTGAAAGAGGTTGTAAATAATCTATCCTACCAAATTTTTCCATGCCAACAACAATTTTTACAGACCTCAGCTCTATCTCCCCTTCTTTTTCATCACTCTGCACTTAATCCCAAATTGTCTCTTGTCCAGACTGAAGATTTTCAGCTTAGTCACTCCTGGTACAGAAGCAGCTTCTCACATCGATTACACCTGAGGTGTTTCTCTGAATCTTTTCCAGCGATATATTATCCTTGCAAGATGAGAATATCAGAACTGTATATAGCATCTGAAGCGTGGGCAAAATACGGATTTACGCAGTAGCATGGTAGCGTTCTTTCCTTCGTTTTCTATCCCTTTTCTAATAATTGCTAACATTTCTCTTGCTTTCTCGATAGCTGTAGTGCACCAAGCTGATGTTATCACTGTACTGTCACAACCCCAAGCTCTCAAACCTGAACAGTGATGGTCAGCTCAGAGTCTGTGGTGTTATACGCTCAGGATGGATTGATTTCTATTTCATGTGTCACTTTATATTTACCTCCACTGAGCTTCACCTGCCAGTCACTGAGCTCTGTGAGAGCTACATAGGGAACATAGCTCAGGATTTTTCCTTCACTACCCTAAATATCTTAGTATTATCAGCAAATTTTGTTAGTTCATTGGTTTTCCCAAACTGTAAGAATATGGTGTACTAAGGGTAGAAGAGAGAGAGCACAAAGCAGGCAAAATGCAAGGGTAAAAACAGTTCAGAGAAGTCCCCACAGCCTTCCCTCTGGATCAGAAGCCCCCGGCATTCCCCTCATTGCTGCCCTGAAACTGTCCATGCTGTACTTCATTACAAGGGAAACCATTGCCTGAGACTCTCAGAAATTAGAAAGTTTACTCCAGTGACAGCAGATCTCAAAGGCAATGAGTAATTTGGCCCATGCATGTGTTGAGGGACAGGGAGGGAGAAGAGGACACCACAAAGAGTTCAGTCTTTTCCACCTGCTGGCTGCTTCCAGTGGTGTCCAGTGGTTTTCCAGCATTATCCAGGAAGAGCACCACACACGTATTTGGTTTTCCTCAGAGAAAGACCTATTAATGGTATTTTCAAGTCCAGAAAGGATTTCTTCAGGTAGTCTAGGGCAAGTTTAATTGCTCAGGCTTCAGTCCCTCAATACAGATGCCCAAACCACAGGTTTTCCCTACAGCATTGTCCTAGTGCCTTTACCTCCTCATGTGTCTGCAAGGTGACAAAGTGCTGTCATTCCACCTTACAGCCTGGAGATGTAAAGATGAGACAGGAGGTTCAGGGCCAAGGTCAGCTTTCAGGTCAAGGATGGAAGAGGTGCTCACATCATTGCATTCAAAATCCTTAACTACTGATCAAGCATTAGGCCATTTTCCTTCTCTGGTAATGACTTCCCTCCACGAACATTGTGGATACTCTGAAAGAATTCAGTCTTCAGGGTCAATGATTTAGTAACTTTCTCTGATGCTTAACAAACAAGAGAGAAACTGATCTTCAGACACTTTGGTTTAAAGAACAGTGAGGTCAATGTGAGAGAGGAGCTTAAAGCTTCTGAACCAGTCTCACCTGAATGCTGTTCTTCATTCACTTCTCTTCCCACATCTGACCCCTCTCTCAATGTCCTGGCAAACCTATAGCATTGTTACTCTGCTAAAACTCAATTCTTGCTGCTAAATATAATTAACTGTAGGAATAAAACCACCTATGCTGTATCCCTAAAAGCCAGTTGAAATATTGATTAAAAAAATATTACAAAGAAATTAGCTACCTAACCCCTGCTTAGAAAAACCTGCTAGTTCCCATCAACGTTCTGCATGGATACGTGCAAATAGCTGTTCTGCCAAAAGAGCATTTTGAAGGCTATTAAGTCAAGCATTAAGAAGGTAAGAAACTATAGGTGAGATTGTCTTACTCAGGTTTCTTAGTGCAAATAAAGTCTGTTATTACATAGTCATGTACATATGCTTTACACAAAAAACTATTTTATGGTTGCAAGAGAGCTGTCTTGGAGTCTCTGCAGTGAGGAACCTGACGTGTCTGTGAAAGAGATCATAGAAACTGAAACAGCCATGATATTGCTGGCCACATGAACGATGGAAACAGAAAATTCCCATCCCTTAATATTGGATATACACTTGATTAAAAGTCTGTATTTCAGTATCTTTTGGAGAGCGGGACCAGGGACTTGCTCTAAAAATCCTTTCTCTCCCCCATCATGACAGGGACCATAATGGGATGATTAATCTTATTATAGTAGCCCTTATATAACAAACATGACAACTTTCTTAGCACCAGGATCACTGCAAATTTATACCGCTTCTTCCAAGTACTCTCCTAGGGGTCAATTAAGGCCGTTGAGATAGCTAAACCACACAATCCTGTTTCTAAACTGTGTTTATTTTAGGTTTAATTATTATTCTGCATTCCCATGATTTTCGATGCTTGTGTATTAGGTAATTGTAATTCTCCAAGAATATCTGCAGTTATTAAAGTGTACTCCCAAAATGTAATTCTAATTTAACATGATTTTTAATGTAGAGACTTCTTTTATTTTTAATAGCTAAGCCTTTATATGTGAACAATATAAAAATACACTTTAGAAAAAGAAACTTCAAGACAAATTTGCCTTTAGGTGTCACAAACATAAAGAAACATCACCACAGAAATTACCCAAAGATTCAAAGGTATGGAGTACTGTCTTTGTGTCTTATGTGAGTTTAAGCGTAACTTTGGAGGCTTTGGACTTGTGGATATGGTCAGGCTGAGTCACTGTATTCTGGAAAAGCTGATGCAGATCTGTTTTCCTCTTAAAACCAGTTCCTATCAATTTTCCCTGACTCTTACTCAACAAGGTGCTTGTCAAAACGCCAGACACACAAACTCCTCTTTCGTCTGTCCTCCACCTGACATTGACCTTTCTATCCCCCTCTTATCAGTCTCTTCCTCCTTCCCTCCATATTCCCTTTGTCTTTTCACTGTGTCTTGAGATTCTCCTTTCTTGGCTTCTTTCCTGGACAGACTTGCTAAGAAAGGATTTTGGTGAGAAATGTGGTTTGTTTTTCTAATTGACTTAATGGCCAGTTTTTGACCTTTTTTGTCTGTATTTGAACATTTCTTCCTTAGAAGTGGCTGACAATTTACTTTCTCCTGCAGGAAACTCTCACATAAATAAGATTTTTGTTCAAAACATCAGTTTATTCTGCTCTCACAGGCAGTCAGACCACCTCTGCCCTTAGCAAAAATGTCCTTTGCCAAAAATGCTACCGGTTTTCCTCTGCAGAGGAAACATTATGTGGTTGAATAAACTGTTGTCATAATCATTGTGGGTTTTTTTTATTATACAAATTCAGAAAGAGAATTAATTTCCCTGGGAAGTTTAGTTTTCATTTTCTAAAAGATTATGTATTGAAGTTAAAATGGCATAGTTGTCTCTTATGCCAATAGCTATTTCTTTAAGAAGCTTAGCTTTATGTATATATATTTGTATATTTCTCCAGGTATTTTAAAAAATTGTATATATCAGTACATTGAAATCTCTATTTCAGTGGGTTGCCAGCTGCATGGAGATCTTCTCTTTGTCTTTTCTTTTGCTATGTCCTTGTGTACATCCCTGTAAAAGTTACTTTATTTCTTCAGTCCCAGGTGTGGGGGTTTTTGTTTGGTTGGTTGGTTTTTTGTTTTTTGGAGGGGGGGGAGGTTGTTTGTTTGGGTTTTTTTGTTTTCTTTTGGGGAGGAGGGAGGCTGTTCAGGAAAGGTAACTATGGAAATACATTTCTGTACTCTGAGACCTTTGTGTGTAGTGCAAATGCCTTGAACTTTTCTGGGACAACTGACTCATTTAAGAATGTTATTACATTTTATCATAGGAATGTGGGATCTTTGTGTGTGTGCAGAGATTTCCACTTTATCTGCTACAGCTTGTATGAGTTTATTTCCTTTTGGGCAGCTGGAAGGCAATGTCCAGGCTTTCACAGCCTTTTCAGCTAATAGGTCTATGGTGAGATAGACATAGAAAAATCCTGTTTTTCAAGATATTTAACAGGCAATCCAACACAGACTAAACATTTTCTCCCTCTCTCACATTCTGCTTTGTTCGGATTTCAAGTTAAATTCCATTTTACTAAACTATATTATTAAACCCAGCAGGGATAGTCAAGAATTTCTCTTTGGCTATGTCTAGACCATGAATCTCTAGAGGCATAGACGTTTATGGAAGCAAAGAATTTCCTTGAACTGCCTCATCTTGATACGTGGATTCTGACATTTGTGCAACCCTGCTGCAAATCATCTGTTTTCCTTACACATAGGTAATTAGTTGTAGCCTTACCTGCCTGGGAATCTACACAAAATTTTATTGCAATCTTTCAAGGACACCTGGGACTTCAGCAAAAGTCAGCTTTTGTCACGGTGCATTACAATACAAGAAAGAGAAATGTAACTGTCTCACTGCACAGACCAGGAGCTAGTGCACCATTGCACACTGAGAGCCCATGTGGTCCATGGCCCAGCACAGGATTCAGGCTGACACTTTCCATGGAGACATAGAGGTCGTCCTGCTCATTATCTGTCTCCTGGTAAACTTAGGTGGGATTTCTGTTGCCTAATATTATGTGTCTAAAAGCAAATTTTATAATCTAGATTAATCTAATCTTGTCCAGACTCACTTTGGAGTCAATGGGAAGAAAGACCAGTTGAAAGCATAAGTTCATAGCACCTCAAGGTTGGTGTCAGCTAAGAAGATAAGTGGTCCTCTCTCTGGTCTTGTCTTTTTTCTTTGCCATTAACTATGGAGGGAACCTAGACAACTAACCCACACTTTCTCCAGTTGTAGAAGATCAATCAGGGTGTCTATGTCACCAGAAATAAAATACGCACTTGCAGTGTTTGACTTGGAAACAAACCCAATTATGTTCAATATGTTCAGAAAACTCAAGGCTTTTTGTGTCCTTCTATGAATCTTTTGGATGCTAGTAATATCACGATGCCTGTGAGGCGCTGCACAAAACAAGAATGCTGGAAGGGGAATTTTCAAATGCGCCCATTTAACATAGGAACATATATTTACATGACATCTTTGAAGTCCCTGCCCTCTTCCATTCCTCAGAAGAATTTGGTCTAAAACTCCAACTCTGCAAAGGCAAAGCGTCCTTAGCTTTACACACCAGCGTCCTGAGACGCTCTGGATGAGTGGCACAGAGCAAACCTGACCCTTCTCTTTCTCTCCTGCAGTTCAAAGACATCAATAATATCAATCAGATGCATGAACATAGAGCACTTGAATAAGTGTTCTGCAAGACTGGGTATAGGCAAAGAAATAAAATCAAGGTGCAGGTCCCAATAAGACAAACACAAGGCATGAGAGCATTAAAACAGGAGAAATGGCTATTGAGTTTTGCTCTGCCTTTTGGAAGTCTGAGGTACCATAGGATAACCTATCCTTCAGAGCTGCTGCTCTGGATGGATGCTGGTTGCTCTTAGATCCTGTGTCACATCTGTGAGCACCATGAACCTGTCTCATAAATTTGAGTTGTTTTTTCTTTAGAGGCACTGAATGCTAAAGCAACTATACATGTCCTCTGTGCCATGGTTTAGAGTCCACCCTTTGAAGGATTATGAAACTACTATGCTGGTTGGCCAGAAATGGTGGATCAGATAGCTGCATTTGGGGAATGAAAGAGAAAAGTGTCTCTCTGGAGAGATCTGCAAAGCTAGGCAAGTCCTCTGAGGAGAAACTGAAGGGACTTCCAGCCCCAAAGGGGAACTTGTTCCTCTTTTTTCTGTTTCTTTCCATTCCTTGCCACCTGAGACTTCTGCTGGATAAAACGAATACAAAACTCAGCAAAGGAAAAGTTGGATCTCACAGCTGTGTCCCTGTGAGGCTGAGCTATCTTCCAGCTGTAAACATGCTCCACGGGTGATTTTGACCTGTTCCAGGCTATCTCTCAGGTTCTGGTTCAGGAGCAGGTGGGGATACCACTGGGCAGTGATGAGGTGCCTCAGTTTGCAAGAAGGTGGTTTAGCCCTTTGGGCAAGAGCTGTGCCATGTCCCTTACCCAGAAAGCAACAAACCAGGCCACGGCTCGTATTTAGGAGTGCAGACACACTGTTTCCATATGCTCTGTGTGTGTGTCTACATGCATCTGCTGCATCAAGAGCAGGCAAGGTGATTTCTCACACATCAGGCTGACCCAGGACAACCAACAAACCTGACTTATGCATCCTGAAGGCAAGAGCACGTGAGAGAGTGTATTACCTGTCATGGTAATGGGGCCTAGAAAGAAAATGAGGTTTTCTGTACAGATGTGGATACCACATGATGCTCTGCTCAAAGTCCACTACAAATATCACAGATGAACTTATAAATTGGGTTTTTTTCTTAATAATCTCTTCTCATTGCTCAGTTTGTCAAATTTCAATGATGCCTGCTGCTCCTAGATAACTCAAGAATATGCAAGAGACTATATCAGATTAAAAACCAAAGAAGATCTATTTTCCCCACCAACCTGCTTCCAGCAGTTGCTAACAGTAGATATCTATAGAGAATATAAAGAAAGGTCATAGGAGCACTGCAAAAATAGAGTGAATTTTTCCCAGAATACTTTTCCAACCTCCACTTGCACCAGAGAGAATTAATAGAGATCAGAAGAGATCAGAGAGCTCTATCAGATGAGACATAGTGTGTTGGACTAAATTTCGACAAAATTATGTTAAAAATAACTAAGTAGAATGTCTTCATTTTCATGCCTTAAATGTGATTAATTTCAAAAGTTGCGTTTAGGATTTTTTTTCATTTCACTTTTATTTTACTTTGTCATTTTGATATATCAAGTGCATTGGCTGTTACTGATTCAGAAACTGACAATCTATTAGAATCTGAGTAGCAATGATAAAGTAGCAGTGATATCTTACATTTTTAATGCTTAAAAATATATTTATTCACTTATAATACATTTACAAAGCTTATTTTAAAAAAAATACACAGGTAGTTAAAAATTAAAATAAAGATGAAATTCAAACTAAATACATTGACTTAGAGTTATAAAATTAATTTTAGAGGAAGGGTAACAAACTTGTTTCCATGAAAAAAGAAAAAAAAAAAAGGTTAACCTACCGTTTTCCAGAGAGTAGAGGAAGAGGTTTTGTCCTCACATTACAACAAAATGGCCGCATTTAACTAGCACTTCAAATTGTAAGATTGCTTTAATTTTTCCAGAAAATAATTTGAAATTAACTGTTCTGACATTGCTTTCAAATGAACAGGGCTGAAATTAGAGCTTTTCCTTCTTTCTCTTTTTATGCAAATTAAAAAAAACCTGAGCAACAGCAACAGTGAGAATGTAGTGGAAATCGGCCATAATTGATATCAAAATGCATAAATTTATTCTGAATCGTGTCAATTAAAGTACAGAATAATTTTGAATGAGCCCATGAAAGAATTACAGCTTTCTGACAATTGTATATTTTGGTAAGTTAGTTTCACTTTTTTTTCCCAAGTTGCTTTTTAAAGACCACTTTGCAGGCAGACCTAGGTGCAAGCAAGTATTTTGTCTTGTTGAACTCGTTGTCTTCAGATGCCCAATACACGAAAACAGATCATTAAAATTCATATTATTTTCTTGGTACTTCTGGCTGGCATTTAACATGTCATTGAACCTGATGATCCACACTGAAGTGCTTTGCTGCTTTTATGGATGCTATTGCTTATGAATACTTAGTATTTTCGGACGAAAAAAAAATGTACCTCCCAAGAATGTGGCCCTGTGAGAATGTCTACAGAAGTATTGTTATAGCAACCGCTACAGATAATTGGAACCAGAACATCTTTGGTCTGTGAGTGATGTATATTTTACGGTTTGTCTACTGTGTTGGTAAAAGCTTAGGAGTTATGAACTTACTCTCTTTTTATCCAGCAGTAATTTTCCAGTGATTGAAATCACAACATCCATGGGTTTTAGAGGGGCAGGGGGAGACAAGGGTACAAATACTACAATAATAAAATTGGTGGAGGAAATCGAGATCAAGAACAGCAATGCACACAAAAAAAAATCAGTTTGGGGGTGCTGTGTACATTCAGTAATGGAGTCCAGAAGAGATGATACAGTTCAGGAAGATGAATGTAGTAGGGTGTGTTTATATATGGAGAATGAAAAGAGATATTCACAGGCTAATACTTCAGTAGTGTTCTTACAATACAGAAAATGAATCTGTGGCAAGTAATATGCTCATTTCAGAGGGCTGGTTTGCTTGTCTGCTATATTATGGTTTCATAATTGTGTCTGAATTTAGCTGCTCTTCAGCCATTGGAAACAGATCATTCTGCCCTGCAATTACAAATATTGATTTACAATGACATTTGCCTCTTGTAAAGTGTTTCGGTAACATCTGCAAAAACAGATGATGCAGAGGCATTAATCTCTCCATCTCTCTGATTTAAAAAATAAGTGGTTTTGCCCTGTAATGGCATGAAGGAACATAACTGTGATGAGTAGTTCAAAGAAAGGATTATATTTCTAAAATTCCTATGCAGTAGCTGTAGGCATACAGATAAAGATTATGGGACACTAGAAACACGACAGCATCCTATTTTGGCATGTTAAGCAAATAGAAATAATAACACACAAACTGCACGTCCCAGTTTTTTTTGTTCAAAATGTACCCCAACGTATAATTGAAGTAAAAATAGTGGAAACTACATATGAGAGTGGTTTTGACACGCTACAGAAACTGAATGAGATTCATTAGCAAATTTATCTATGCTCATGGCCTGAATTCAAGTCTTCAGCCAAAACTGAAATCAGCTGTATTTCACATTCTTTCTTCTTTCACTGTGAATGTTTCATATATTTTCCTCTATTTTTCCTCTACAAAACACTTCACCAAATGGCTTCAAAGCAGCATCCAAAAACAGAAGATCTGACTTCTAAAACAATACTCACAGAATCATTAAATAGAAATCTAAAACTGGTAAACCAGGGAAAGAATGGATTATGAGATGTCATCCCCTTATAACTCATTATTTGATCTGTCTTCTTTGTTTGCGGAGTGTAAAAGGTCCCCCACTAATTTTCATAATTTCTTACCTTTATTAAAGCAATTGACATGCTTTGTTTAATATCTTTTCAAAACCCATGACAGTCTCCCAATGATACAACAATAAATAATAGTAAGTTGAAGGAACAGTGTAGGAGAAAAATCTGCTATGTAAATTAATGATGTAATAGCTGGAACTCTTCTTACATTATTGCTTTAATTGACTTCGGGATTTAATGATAAATTATATTTATTTAGTGATAAAGTGATAAATATTAACTACTTAGATCCTTCTGACCTTTTCAAAAAAGGAAAGATATTAATCATATCCCAGAAACTCCTCTTTTCCATTTGTGATGCCTCAAGCATCTGAGTTATTCACATCGAGCTGGTAGATAAGATACAGGACTATATGTGAAGTGTGTGGTCCTGATCTCAGCTGGGAAAGAGTTAATTTTATTTCTAGTGATTGCTGTGAAAGGAATGTCAATAATCTATATTGGTTTAGTTGTAGCTAAGCAATGTTTATACTTTTCAAGGACTCTTGCCATAGAAGTTTAGAAGGCACTTCTTGGGAAGGTATTGATTTGCGAGGTGGTGAGAGTGACATATCATTAATGTTGTTGTTATTGTTATTTTCCTTTTTTATATATATTCTATTAAAATTTGTTATCTGAACCCACAAGGCTTTTTTCATTTCCCTTTCTGCTCCTTTTCTCTCTCTTCTCCCTGCCCATCTGGGAAGAAGGGGAGAACTGTGTTAACAGCTGTGTGGTCCTAGCTGCTGACTGGAATTAAACCACAATGTGTGCTTTTCTGAAGGTGTAGCTCAGGAAGAATATTTGTGGTATATCATAAGGTCTTAGGTGCCAATTCATAGGACCTGATTCAGCTCATCACTCACAGGCATCTGAATCTATCTTCTTCTGGATAGACTAATTCTCCATTGACTGTGCTGCTAATGGAAGCTTAGACACTCAGGTAGGCATTTAAATTTTTTAATTTAAAATTTTTAATTTAGTTTTTTTTTAATGTAGAGCCTACTCTTCCTGTTTCTTTTGTCCATTTGAATGCTACCTCAAATTATTAACTTTTACACCACAGCTTGAATCTACTAGCTGTGCTGCATGTGGGCTTAATACCACCCATACAGTGCAGATGATAGTGCCAAACCTCTGTGTCTTTATGGGGTGGTGTGAAAATAAATACACTTAATATTGTGAGCTTTAGTGGTAACGGAGACTTTAAACTTAAATATTTATTGACTGTAATTTTAAGAAACACAATATCTGTACAAAGCACCACTTTTCTTTCTGCACAGGAAAGCCCTTAGTAACAGCAGAACTGGGCAGCTCTGTTATTTAGAAGCCAAAATCTTTCCTGCCCAGAGTCTGAATACTCTTGCTCCTTTACGGTCTTAAGCTAGACTTACATATAGAGAAACCTCAAGGCAGTACATCCCAAACTCTGATAGCACAAGAACAACTTATCTGGGCTGAAACACTGTTTGAGAGTGATCTAGTTTGAGACCGCCAGCTCCTCGCTTTTGCTGCAGCTGCTGTGATCAAATTTTCCAAGACTTCCATAGCATTTATAACATCGATAAATGGGGCAGATGGATGCCAAAGTAATCTCTGTCTCTGTGGCAGCTTATCTAATTAAACATTTAGACAGAGAAAGGTATAATTGCAGAATAATCTATCTGCCTTTATCGTGTGCTTTCCCTTAAGACACTCCTGCCTTTCCAGCAGAGCAAATAAACTTTGACAGATGTTTACTTTCAAAGTAAAAAAGATGGTGAAGTTCTATTAACACAGGCCATATTCAATAGCAAAGCTATTTTTTCACTACACTCGATGCCAGCATTCTTTGTAGAACAAAGATTTTGGTACTGAGTAAAATTTGATTTGCATGCCTGAGGGAGTAATAAAAGAAACCTATTATGGAATGAAATGGACTGTAATCACATTGAGAGGATAGAGATTGTTCCTTGGGTGGGGAGGGGGAAAGGCTACTGCCTCGTAAATGGCCTATTGAAGAAGAAAACACAATGTTATCCAAGATACAACATATGCCAAAGTTTGGGGAATGACATGCGTAATTGCTTCACAACACAGACTTCCATTCCCTTCAGCTGGAGCTGATAAGCACCGAGAATTTTGCGTGGGGCCACAGGGAGGGAGACACTTGGTCACCCAACACCGGGATGGAGCAAAAAACCCATTCTGCCATTCTCATTGGGTTATGCCTTAGCTAATCTTGACTCAAAGGCCAAACAGAAGGTCAGCATCCAAGCCTAAGCTTTGTGACGTTCCCCCCACAGCACATAGTGCTTGTGGAGCAGGGCTCCACTTCTGCTCCCCTGGCCAGGAACCAGCCCCAGCCACTGGTGGACTTAGCACGAGCCAGGCAGAGAATGATTTCAATTACCGAAGGAGCAGCTGCTGCTCCAGGAGACATCACTGAAGCCAAACCCTTCTACATGAGCTACTTGAATTGAGCAAAAGCTGGGCTGCAGGCCCATGGCACAGCTGCATGGTGCTCCTCTGCTTTTCAGGCACAGGACTCTCATGAAAGGAAGGTCAGCACCAGCTTCTCAGGTGTGCACATACCTGAGCAGAGACTGGTCATCACTCCACCGCATCCCCCATCTGTGTCTGATGGCACTATTTCCAGTAAACAATACTGTGCTGAAAATTCTGGATGCTTGCTGCAATTTTAAGAATATACAGCACCATGTGCCCTGTAAACTCGCTGTCACACGAGCTGTTAATGACATTTCTGCATGGCTTCATAGCCAGAAATGCTGAGCTCCTACAGGCTTTCTAATTCTCCTTCTTGTTTCTCCTAGTGACAGTGCTGATGCCTGTCCTTCTCTCAGCTCATTCTGTTGTTATTTTACAAGGAATTTCTCCCTATGATTGTCCACTATGTAAATGCAATTCTAATTATATAGAGATTATTATTCTGGTTATACAATATATTTCAAGACAAATGACCAAAGTTACAGGGGCACATCAAAAAAGCTAGTGATAAAAGTAGTTCAGTGATAAATCCTGGAAAACAAAAAAGCAATATAGAAGCAGATGCTTTGTGATTTGAAGATTTGAATTGTCCTTGTTTCCAGAATGCTACAGAAGTGATAGCGGTTGACAGCCACACTTCTTGAGATAGGCATAATGCCATTCATTGCTTTTATACTTGAACGGCTTGGATACTACACAGTCTGTCAAGTCTAAATCTATTTAAGTCATGACAATTTATGTTATACTACAGCACATTACTTGTTTTGATCATAAGACTGAAATCATTCTTGCATGAAATAAACTGAAACTTTAAAAAAGCCAAGCAAGGGCTGTTGTTTTCAAAGCAACTGAAATTTTCCCAACTGTGAGATTGACCATCAAGCTAAAAATCCAGAGGAGCAATGCAGAAAACCAGAGCTTCCTCCATCCATATCCTGAAGTGTTCAGATGAGTGCAATCAAGGCCCAGAAGCATTAGCCAAATCCTGCACGTTAGCTGATACTGTCTGGTGTGAAATCAGATCTGCAGTCAGGAGATTACCTTTGAAGTAGAGTGTTTGGTTTATTGCCTGTTGTCAGGATATGATCATTGCAATACTTGGTTTTCTGTTTTTAAAGGTGGGAAATAAGTGAAAGATTCATATCACAAACACCTGGGCTGTCATTCTTTGGCTTGCCAGCTGTGGAGAAACAGAGATCATGGAAAGGAAATGGAGGAAAGGCATTTGCCGTAAAAGCAAGATTTATCCTTAAACTCCATGCACAGCCATACAGTCAAATCCAAGTGGGACTGAAATAGAGAACTGAAATATCTGTAATTTCTGTTGCCTTACAATGGTTCTAAAAATCAAATCAAAACCCCTCCTACGCAACCACAGGTTCTTCCTGCCCTGCTTGGAGAAGGACACTGTCATTTCCATAAGTCTGAATGCATGCCCCCATGGGCTCAGACACGACAACCTCGTCCTTGTTGTTACACATTGTGCTGGTTTGGGGCTTCCTGCTGCTCCTGGAGAGTGGATGCTTCTTGGAACAAGTAGGTTTGACAGCCTGCTCCTCAGGAGGTGCACAGTGCATGGAAGCACATGGCTTTTCACAGCAGGTGACCTACTGGCATGAGCTGAATCGTTGACCGACCAGCTGGGACCTGTGGCAGGAGCAGAGGTAGGCTGTCAGGTTGGATCCTGCACAGTGGAGGATAAATGGGTGCCTTTCACTGGGTGCAGGACACTGCCTTGATGTAGTTGTCTATACCTTCTGCTGCATCTTCTAAAGAAAAAGAGGTAGAAAGTTCAATTATATATGATTATTGAAGATAAACTACTCACTGTTACCAAGCATGTTGAGAGGCATTTTTCTTTTGGTCTAATGGAGAGACAGATTCTCCTTAAACTTTGAAAAGAAAAGAAAACTTAATCGAAGTGGAAGTCCTTAGGATTCTCGGTTCTGTGGACAGGTGAGGCAGAAGTTTCTTCAACCTTGGGCTTATTTATTCCTGTACTAAAACTCCTAAATAATTTCTTAATCTTCATTTGCAAGGTAAGATTTGGTATATAACCTCTTTATTGGAACTCCCTATTATTCAATTATTTGCAGATGCATTTTAAGAAGGTTTATCCAGAATATAAAGAAAAAGTCTCAGTTTTCTGTGTGAAATATCTGTGTTACAATTTTCATATTTTCCTGAATACCTTTTTTTCCTCTGTATTTTTAAATTAAAAAAAAAATATATTTTTCCCCAATTTGTGTTGGCAAGGCTTTCCCTTTTTTGGTTACTTGTTTTTATTCTGTTATTGATGGCCTGTTCATTTTTGTCTAGAGTAAATAAAGTGAAAACAGGAAAATAAATAAAGGTGACAGAATGAAAAGGCACTAGGAATTAGAACCCACATGTGGGAAGTGAGCTTCCTAACTTTCCGTATACCCGAATTAAACTACATTTTATGACCAAATTAATTTAATTTCCAAATGTATACTTAAACACTATTTCTCAATTTAAATTTTCCAAATCATCATAATCCTCAATCCATCTCTTTCCAATAGCAAATATATACAGTAACATTTTTTACTGCATTTGAGAAACATTCTTGCATTTGTATCCTTTCACTCTTACTCTCTTTTGTCTCTTTCCATTATACATTATTTCAAGAAGAAAGATTTCCTTGAAAAATCTGGTTATATGCTTAGTTTAGAATAAAAATGTAAAGACAAAGATTGGAAATATAAGGCTTTAATCAGGGTTTGCAATAATAGGATGAGTTTGGGAAAACTAATATATCCATGAAATTTCATTGTTTAAATATAAACCCAGATACCTTGGCATGCCAGGGAGATCAGCAGCAAATCCTATTAGCGGGGTAGGGGGAGGAGAGGGGCTGTGCCGTGTGACTGCGTTTAATAACTGCAATGAAATGGAAGCGTGAGCAAACAGCTGCAAACTGATGAAAATGTGCAGGCAGAGCTGAACTGGGAAATGTTATGAACGCCCAGGAAGACAGCGAGTTAAGATGGACACACCCAACAAAGGTCAGGCCAAGGTCTCAAAAAAGGGGGAAGAAGAGAGGGGATGCAGTCCTGAAATTCTATGTCCATCCAAAAAGTATTAAATGACATTATTTAATCAGAGAGCAAGATTTGACAAAGCAACCCTTTGCAAAGGGATTTAGGTGAGATTTAGAGATCAGTGAGTTCAACGTGAGTTTGTAACATGGCTCACTGGTTAAACACAAAAATCAAGAAGCCTGTATTTTCTTTTCCCTACAGAGATCTTTTCTAGTTAGATAGATCATTATCTATCTAACTATCTGCGTATCTTATGTTGAAAGAAGAAAAAAAAATCGTTTTCTGTGCAATACTAGAGTGAAAGAATATTCTGTCTGCTTTCCTCATTATTGGAAAATGTACTGAAATATTACACTGAGGTGAGAATAAAGTGCTGACGGTGATTAAAGATGGGGAGGAGTGACTTACGAGAATGCTTACACACTCCTAAGGGTGCCCTTACACAACCTTGGTTTTCTTTGATGGTAAAGCTGCTTAAGACATTCACACCGTCCCCACAGCCCCCAACTCCTCATTTTCTTTCCTCATGCAGCAGGTTCCTGCTCCCTCGGGTCTGCCAGTGCAACTGTTTATAAGGCTGTGCTGGAAACCAGATCACTGAAAACCTGAATTTTGAAAAAAATTACAGCCTCTTTTTTTAATAGGCAGAAAGTATTTTTAGCAAGCTCTGTTTTCTTGTCCAAGGGTCCAGTATCAGCCCCAAAAGCAATTGTACCAATACATCCCAAGGAGACAATTTATGGGGCCATATTTTGGGACTGTGGTCAAGAGCAGAAGAAAAACAGACTCTCCTGAGGAAAATTCTGCGGCTCAGGGAAATCTAAATGGCTTTTTCAGGTGTAGTGACATCCTAACTGATGGGCTTGTACATGAAAGCAAAACCTGGAAGAGACAAAGGGCTTGGCAAAAACTGAAAAGCAAGGAATGTGCTAGTCTGCAGATGTGTGTGAGGTATAAAAAAAAGAAGTTGTCTCAGCATGATGTAAACAGAAATCTTGGGATTAAAACTATGAAGAAAAATTGCAGGCTGAGTACCACGCAGTACAGTCTGAAGGTGAGACATGGTCTTGCATGGAAAAATAGTATGAAATATTTGAAAACAGGCAAGAAAAGTCTCAAGAACAATCCTCTATAGAATAGGAACAGCTCACAGAATTAAGGATTCTTTTTCTAAGATGGCCGGTGAAGTAATATTTGCAGATGAAACTTTTTATTATATTAAAAAAATTCTTTTAGATTATAGATATTTTGGTTTAGATGTAACTGCTGCTTTAAAAGCACACAGTTGTTTTTGAATACCATTCTACTGAAAGCAAAGGAAAGTTGAACTGTAAAATTCTATGCTTTTCTGTAGGCATATAGGGTGAAATTTAGCTGTTTTAGGAAAAAACAAATATGCTTTCCCACACTTTAACATATTCCTTCGTGGTTTTTTCCAAAATTTGAGCTTGACAAAATGTTTTCTGAAATTGAAAAATGAAATACCCAAGCAAACTATGGAGGAGTTGCTCTGAAGAACCAAATGAAGATAGAGGGAAAGAAAACCCTATAAAATATGTGGATTCTTAAAAAATTAAAAAACTCTACTTGCTGGAAGGTGCTTTAAAAATTGCTGGGAAGCCTTAATAGAGAATTAATATCATCAGTATCCATCACATTAAGTAGAATTCCAAGAGTATAGAAAAAGATTATTTGGAGTTTACTTTTAAACTGTCTCCTAGTAAATTTGCCTGAAAGCACTAGTTGCTCAAAAATGGCAGTTTTTAGGGTCAACACGAGCAGTGCTGCTGATGCCAATGCTGCGTAGCCTGTGAAATAGTGTAGCTCCTATGTAAATGAACTGTGTACAGCCCGTAAGTGTGGAAGAGGAGGGTATATGAGGAAGGAGTGTTAATAATGAAGTGAGAGAGTGAATTCATCACTTGGGTCCCTCAATCAGCACAGACACCACACAGGCAGCCCATCTGCACGGGCTGCTCTGCTCTGCCTTACAAACAGCCTATGTTTTACGAGGCTGTTTACAGCAGCAGCTTAGAGCCGTCCTATTTATAGGCTCCTTCCTCCACAAGAAAAAAAATCGCGTGTGAGAACACGATGGACAATTTCATATGCATAGCTGAGTTAACATAATCGGGCTTTCTTCAGTGTTAAAAAAGAGAGGAGAACGGGAAGGGGAGGAATTCACATGCTGTGCCAGGTTGTTTTCACAGTCATTAACAAGCAGTTTCTCTTCTCCTCCTTTCTACCACACAAGACCGTGTAAAAGTTTGGGAAGACCAGGGCACAGGGATGGATATCTGTTCCTTATATCAGTGATTGTATTGTATATATAGCAAGGCTTGGTTCCTCTGGTCATGTAACAGAAAATCCTTTAACCCCTTGCATGAGGTTCCTTTCATTTTAAAATCTTGAGGTATGGGCCCCCTACTCCCAAAATTTAAAATGTAAGTTTCCACCTTTATGCCTTACACTATGTAAATATGCAGAATTGTTCTTCTTTATTTTCAAGTGTATATTTCTATAGCTCTTACATCATCTGATTGCCCTTTTCCATCTCCAGTCTTCTCAGGTTGCTGAGCTGCTCTTATGGGTACATCTTGGCTTCAGTGGCTGCTTCAATTGAAGACCCTCCTGAGGCTGTTTGACCCCAGCCTAGAAAATAAGGCTGGACTAAGCAGGCTTTGGGTGAAACTGGTGATCGCAATGCTTGTGAGATGATAATACCGTGTAAAAGGCAAAGAGCATTACATTATTGTGAAGACAGAAATGTGCTTGAAAGGACACGGTTCAGTAGTGGGTAAAGCATTTTCCAGTTTATCCATTAACAGTGATAGGAAGCATAGAGGACATTACACTGTATGAGGATACCAGATCTGCAATTCAGAGATACCTTGCCTAGCTCAAGAAAAAAAAACCTACCATATATTGATGTTTGCTCATTATAATGCTGCAAATCTTTCTGTTTACACAGCCATACTGAGTTTATGCATGTTTAGCTTCTGTTATGATGGCAACAGAAATTTTACTGTCATTGCCTTTGGAGGCAGATAAAAGAGGGAAGGAGAGGGACATTGTTCCACTGTCATCAGCATCCTACAATAATCTGTGCTGATTTAGTTTTCCTTTGAAAATAAATACAATTAAGACATAGAAAGCACTGTGAAATTAGTGTGTTACTAATGTAATTCAGACCTGAAATATACCACACTTCGGAGTAGGATTTGCTTCATTTACTTTGAGACATCTAAAAATTTGGCATCCAATTTACAAGTCACTCAGATTCCCTCTGTCATCAGTGGAAAAATAGGTGGTTCAAGACTGTGAGTCACACCATTATCTTTAAACTGTCTCTAGATGGGACAAACTGTAGAAGAGATAATCTCACTGCCTACCAAATAAATGTTGCTGACTAGCTCTTGTGGTTTAACCCCAGTTGGCAGCTGAGCCCCCCACAACTGCTCAGTCACTCCCTCAGGGTGAGACAGGAGAGAAATGAAAGAGTAAAAGTGACAAAACTCGTGGGTTGAGATAATGACTATTTAATAGGCAAAAGCAAAAGCCTCTCAAACAAGCAAGGCAAAACAAGGAATTCATTCACCAGGCAGGTGTTCAGACATCCCCAGGAAAGCAGGGCTCCATCATGTGTAACAGTTACTTGGGAAGACGAACGCCATCACTGAACGTCTCCCCATTTCTTCTTCTTTCACCAGCTTTATATACTGAGCATGACATCATATGGTATGGCATGTCCCTTTGGTCAGGTGGGGTCAGGTGTCCCAGCTGTGTCCCCTCCCAACTTCTTGTGCACCCCCAGCCTACTTGCTGGTGGGTGTTATGAGGAGCAGAAAAGGCCTTGACTCTGTGTAAGTTCTGCTCACTAATAACTTAAACATCCCTGTGTCATCAATACTGTTTCCAGCACAAATCCAAAACAGATCTCCATACAAGCTACTATGAAGAAAATTAACTCTATCCCAGCCAAAACCAGCACATTAGCTCAGATAACTGAAATTTGTAGGGTATGAACTGTGCCCCACAGTGCCTGACTGAGTTGGTAAAAAAAAATAGAGGTATTTTCCTTTGGATGGTTTTCATAAACACTAAGGAATTTTTTGTTCAAAAAAAAAAAATAATAGCATGTTTTTGAGAAAAGCAGACGCTTTCTACTGATATTTTTTATTCAACTTCAATCCAAAGCATCCATGGATGCAACCCATAATTTTTTTATAGAAATATTTGTAAGGATTAGATTCTAATCATCCCATTCATTTGAGATAGTTCTGTAACGTGAAATTTAAAACTGATGAAACAGCAAGCATGAATGGGGAGTTTGTATAACTTCAGTTTCTGTAAACTGTGTATCTTCTGCTGAGTGAAATGTTATCCTGTAAATAGTTACACCTGAATGACATATTTATCTGTGGTCCAGGACCATGCAGAGTTACCCTGATAAAGGAATCTGGAGGAACTGGACTGTCAGATGAATCAAAACCTGCAGGAGATACAATAGAAAAGGAATAGTTGCACTTCTGGACCACTGAGGAAGCACAGTTGGAGCCTGGGAAAACAGGGTAGTGCATAAATGTAATCCCAACACTGGTTATGGAGTATGTTAAATTGATATTTGACTGAGCCTCAACACTGTTCTCAAATATTCCTATCAGAAGAAATTTCTTTTCTACACTGAATCAGGCTTCAATGCGGTTACCCCTGGTGTTAGCCAAATACCTTGTCTTCTGATAATTCCTGAAGACCTCTCTTTCCTTCAGAAAACTTTAAAAGATCACAAGTCTTGACTACAAAACATTTCCTTTCTCCGTGCTGATACAGTATCTTACAGACAGACATGTGCAACCGTATGTAGACTCCAGGCCATGTGAGCTCTTGAGTAAATTCATATTCACCCAACAACAGCTCTCATGCTCATTTGTATCTGGTGTGGGCTGAACTAGCTGACTCAGGTAAAATTTTGTCTCTTTCACCTAAATATCCTTACGGAAAATATCTTTTCTTTCTTAGCCATGAGGCAATTCCCATTAAAATGCTACATTGGTCTTTATAAAAGAATAACAAAATAGAAATAAATTTGGGAAAGGATGGCATGACACCACATTTGACAGAGCCATGAATCACACTGCTCAGATGAATGGTTATCTGAAGCCATTAAAAGGGCTTCTACACTTCAGCACAATGCATTGTTTAAGAGGAGTCATACTGGGCTGGAATCTGCTCTCTGTTTCACCAATCTCATAATGAGCTTTAGCAGGAGTTGCTCTTGATTTATGTTGGATCAGGGTCAGACTGGGAACTTTTCTATCTCTCCATAGCGTTAGCATCATCTCATAAATAACTTCAACACCCAAAACTACAGCAGCGAAGGATTCAAGAAGAGTTACCGCAGTATAACTCTAAAATGCAAAGCTCCCCAAGTTACACTGACAGCTATTTTTTCAAGTATACTCTTGAAATAACCAAAAGCCATGATTTTTTCCCTATAAAAAGCAGTCTGAGAAAAAAACAGCTGGTGCTTAAAATAGCTCTTTAGGTTTCTTTAGAATCAGAAATCACTCATAAAACCTCAGGATCCAGTGAGATATAACTGTATCTGTCATAGACCTGGAGGCACATAAACTTCAAATTGACAGGGATAATGTTAGAGTTAAATCTCCTTGGGGCTTTATTATTCACAGCAAAAATCTGATTTGAGACAATAATCAGGCACTTGAAATGCAATATTTTATCAGGTGTTTGATTTTTAAATGGAAATTTGGTCAATCATTTCTTTGAGGCAGAAAACATTTGAAGAGTTTCAATGTGTATATGCAGCAGTGGTGGAATCCACAATAAAATTAGAGAGAACAGCTGGCGTGAGGAGGTAATTTGACCAGATTCTTCATTCATCATGTTGAATAGCATTGTGTAACTGAGGATTTGGGCTCTTTCTAAATCCATCAACACCGTATATTTCAGCCATAAACCAAACAACTTTCTAACAAGTACTGACACACATAATGCTGTTTTAAATTACTTCTAAAGCAACTTAAGTTTAGAAAGACTTGCTGAGAAGCAATCGAATAACAGACTAACAGCACAGTTGCTGGGACTGGGGGACAATTCTCCCTAATCTTTAAAGTGTTGTGAGTGCATGAAATATAATACTACTGCCACACTAATAGAAGCAATAGTCTTAAGTGACGGAGAAAGCAAGGACATTTTCAAGGGTCAAAATGGGACTTTAGAGATGCTGGGAATAAAAAAATCACCGTGTAACATGAAGAACCCTATTTCACAGCTGTTGTAAAGACTACTGTGCATCCTTAAGGCATACTGAAATACACAGTCTATTTTGATCACTGTGTTCCATAAAGAAAATATAAACCACAAAAATAGATCTTTTCTTAGAGGATAGAGAGTTCTACACACATAGCAGTGAGTTCAGGCTCAGAAGCATACTGTACTTATTTGAAATATTTCTTATTTTGAAATATCTTCCATCCACTTGCACAAAAGTTAATGAAATAGAAATAGGTAAAACCATTCCAATGAGAAGAAAACTGGATGCTCAGTTGTGAACCTTGCAGGTATATGAAGTATCTGAGTCTGAAGACCAACCCTGGAACATTAAATGAGTGGGGCTGATGCAGTAAAGGCTTATGGGAGTCCAGAAGTTTTCAGGAATCCAGCACTCAGAGATCATTAGCCATGCTTTGTCTTCCTAAGCAGACAGCTTTATTGCTCTTTTTTAGCTGAATTACCAAGTTACAGCGTTACCTCTTTCTAAATAGGTTGAGTGCCCATTGGGAGGGATTATAACCAGATCTGGTTAATTGAGGTTTAGTTTATCTGCACTTCTGGATACAAATAGTCTTATGAGGAAGACACCCTGCAGCATAGCATATAGTGTTGACTTCTTATTCATCATCTGAATGAAAATAAGAGACAGAATTGAGTGCATATTTTACAGCCTTTCCCTGAAGTTTGGGCAAGGATGCCACAGTGTGAGATGTTCCAGAGCCTGCCTCTGTATTCAGCCTGCAAAATAAAACCTGATCTATAAAGCTGTCCTCATAACCCTAGATCATGTTGAAAATTCTGGAATAATCTTCTTTTGTTCTCTTCAAAGTAATTTTCAGAAACTAAGATGAACTGGGATGCTAAGAACACAGCTGGATGATGCCTTAATCATAAATCAGGAGCTGTTCGGTATGTAAAAATGTCCATCTCTTTACCATTTTCCGCATAGTGAACTGAATTGAAAGGAATAACTAGACTTGAGAAAGAGTTGGAAAACTTTAATGGACTGTTTTGGAAGTTAACAAGAGTTTAGGGTCTTTGCTTGTGTAATTTAGTCAGATTGTGCTTTTCTGAGGTCAGTTTTTAGCTTTTCAGGTTCTGCACTACTCCTTGACCTCTTCTGGGCTTCTTGTACAGCAAAGACAGTGAATTAATCAGCAGGTTTCCTGTTTAGTTGAACACAAGTTTCTCAAACCCCCTCATGTTAGAAAAGATTCCCTAGGCTTTAGGTGCCTAAGGGATCGGTAAATTCCAGGGAGATGTGCTAATTTATAAACATTGTCTTCATCATCATGATAGTCTTACTATCTCCTGTCAAAGTTTGCTTGACGATACAGGGAGCAATGGCTCCGCAGACCCTCTATCCTTCACAAGTTGATTGATCAAAAACGTGAATCACAGATGGAAGCAACTGCAACACCTGGTGGAGGCAGTGTTAGGGGAAATATGAGCCCCCATGAGTAGTGTTCAAGGTCAGGACAAGCCTGTAACTCCCCTTAGGAAAGTGACCCAGACTGGGCATGCCCACGTGGGTTCTCTATATCTCTTCACCAGTGAATTGTAGGGATTAGAGCTCTGACTGGAAGGTGTATGAAACTCATTTAGCCCCCATGGTATATCTGGTAAATCTAGACTGCCCTTGTGCAAGATTTATTTTCTTTCTGCTTTTATTTTTTTCCTTTTTTTCTTCTTTCTTTTCTTCTGCCTTCTGCTTCTGTAGCCCTTGGAATTCACATTTTTATACCAACCTCTAAAATCAAGAGAACTAGAAAGTTTTAGAAATTAAGCTTTGAAAAATAACAACATATAACCACTAATCACAGTAATAAATGAAACAATGGCATCCTTACTGGATGAGAAGTGAATGTATGTGTGGCATCACCAATGATATCAACATCTTACAAAACATTAAAAATGATTCACTCTTTTCCCAAGAAAACACATATTGTCAGAAAACAATATTTTGCCAAATAGAACTTTTCCATTACTCTTATTTGGACTTTTTATAAAATCTATTTAAGAAAGCTTTGAGTTTTCAAAAGTGTTTTGGTCCCCAGTTACAGTTAAACACATAAACACATGTAGCAATGTTTTCTGATGAAAGATCTCTATATAAGTACTTTCACAATTTCACATTTTTTGTTTGTTTGTTTGGGTTTTTTAATGGGACAAATAAGAAAAGAAATAGGAAAGAGTATGAGGAAAAAGCATTACTTTTCAATATGTAATTAATTTTTCCTGAATAAAATTTTGAAAGAAATATTTTCTAGGGAAAATAATATTTGCAACCTTCTCTAGAATGCAGCACATTTATTAACATAGGCTCATTGTTCAAATTTGTTCCATGTGATTTTTTTGACACACTGGAGAACAATCTGGTCCACCAACTTTATTTCACATTCATTTCTAACTGTAGGATTAATTTATGATGGTGTAGACAGGATTTGCAGCAGGGCAGGAGTAGGATGTGAGACACACTTCTTCTGCCTACTTCTCTCATTCATAGAGAAGAAAAGAGCTTTTAGCATTTACAAAAAAATAAATTGGAACAATTTTCTTAAAAATTTATAAGGTAGCCAGTTAGACTGTTTTTTGCTCCCTGTAGGTTGTGAGTTATACTGTTTCCATGAGTTTATGACTAGGAGCAATCTTCAGATTATTCAATCTCAGTAATTAAACTGCAACTCAGTAACTCCAGAGAATATGCTCAGAGTAGTTACATCAGAGTGTTTCAGCCCTTCAGGTACTAAAAGGTGAACATGGAAGGTGCTTACGGAGTAACCACAACCACAGTATCAGAGGCTGCTGCAGACTGTTGCAGCTGGGATATTCCCACATAGTCTCAGCAAGCAAACTGGACCCAGATCTGCAGAGAAATGTGAAAATGTATTGAATCCCATCAGTCAGAACTGTATTTTTCCTAAAAAAAAATCTGGTGAAAAATGTCTGAATCATATAGTTAGGTATCTGAGAGGATGAGCTTTTACATTTCCCAGCTCCAAAAGGAGCTAAAAGACCACCAGCTAAAAGACCAAAGCATGAGATCAGACTTCTTTCACACTAAGGTTTTTTCCCCTCCCACTTTGTCAGTGACATCTGTGATCATTCATAGCAATGGCAATGTCTTTAAAAACTCCCACTAAAACCACAACTCCCAGGGCACAAGGCTAAACACAGCAGCAAGGAGACATGAGAACACTCAGTGTGCAGCCAACACAGAGTCATCCCGGCCCATCCCAACATGTCCTGTACTGTTCCCAACACTGGGCACATTCCTGGGCCTCGGATGGTGACTGCAGCAGTACATATTCCAGAGGAAAGCCAACCTCATTAAAACCAGTGAATCAAATGTGTGTGTGTGGGTTAAGTCAATGGAGTAATACATGGAAAAGTCTGGACTGGATGCCATCCAGAGGTACCTGGACAAGCTTGAGAACTGGATCCATGTGTACCTCATGAGGTTCTACAAAGTCGGTACAGGGTCCTGCACCTGGGTCAGGGCAACCCATGTATCAATGCAGGCTGGAAGATGAAGGGATTGAGAGCAACCCTGCTGAGAAGGACTTGCAGGTACTGGTGGGTGACAAGCTGGACATGAGCCAACAGTGTGAGCTTGCAGCTCAGGAGGCCAATCATATCCTGAGCTGCATCAAAAGCAATGTAGGCAGCAGGTCAAGAGAGGTGATTCTTCCCCTCTGCTCCACACTGGTGAGATCCTACCTGGACCTGTTGTGACAGGACAAGGGGTAATGGCTTTAAACTAAAAGAAGGGAGATTAAGACTAGGTATAAGGAATAATTTTTTTACTGTGAGGGTGGTGGAAACACTGGCACAGTTCGCCCAGAGAGGTGGTAGGTGCCTCATCCCTGGAAACAGTCAAGGTCAGGTTGGACCAGGCTCTGAGCAACCTGTTCTAGTGGAAGATGTCCTCACTGATTGCAGGAGGGGGTTGGACTAGATGGCCTTTAAAGGTCACTTCCAACCCAACCCCAAATATTGTATTGTATTGTATTGTATTCTATTCTATTCTATTCATGGAAAGCACTGGATTGACAGCCTGGACAAGATGCTATTTTTCACTCAAAGGCAGGTAACATTTTTGGCACTATGACTCTTTAGACTATCTCAGCAATTACCTGGAAAGAGATGAGAACTCTATCTCCAAATCTATCCAACTCTTCCACAGAGCTTGCCCACAAGGGTCCTAGCCTGGAGCTTTGGTGACATGGACATTTGTGGAGGGACATTTTGGTGAGGCCTTGAAGAACCTTGTTCTCTAAACTGGTTCAGCTCCCCAGTTACTGTCTTTATCCAATCACCCTCATCAAATTTTCACTTTCTTGCTGCTTGTGTTATTGAGAAGAGGATAAAGATATGAAACCCCTTGAGCCTTTTGCTGCTTTACTTCTGCAGTGAAACAATTTCAATGGAAAGGTTTCTTCTTCTGGTTGATTCATTGCCCAAACTCAATTACATCACTAAAACAACTAACTACCTTATTATAATTTGGTTATACTTATTAGGTCATTACAGTCTTACTGAAACCTTTATGCAATACAAAATATTAAAATATATATTACATTTGAAAATTGAGTGAGGGTTTGTTGCTTGTTTTATTAATTTCTCAGATATTCTAGAAATTTTCAGATAGCTATCTCATCGGAACAATCCAAATAACTAGAAGATTCATGATTTTTTGGTCATAAAATAGTATTTGTTACAGCAAAGTATGTTGAGGAAAGACTCTGAAAAGCAGTTTTTATAGAATCTAACTGTGCTCTAACTTTCTTAACTATTTTTTTCATTACATGTTTTGAGAAATGCACATAATTTTTTATGTTTTGTGGTTTATACAAAATCTTTAACAGAAACTTTTAGTTTCAAGGTTGCAAATAAATTACAAATATCAGGTCATAAATCCTGACATATTTGGTCAGAAGGCAAACAAACCTGAAGTTGTTGTTGCTTGGTTTTATTAAAGAACAAGACAAATTTAAGGTAGAGACAAAAGATATCCTAGATATGATCTTACCTTTCAGGGAAACACTGGTTTGGAGAAACGTTTTGGAGACTGTAAACACGTAAAAGTCTCGTTAAAAATAATTTTCTTTTGAAGTTTATACCTTTACATGCAGGGAGTCATGAGGACGGGTTCTTTCAGGTTGGGTAATTCCATCATGTTATGTGCCCTCACAGAGATGGGAAATTTAGTGATCTTTAAGAATTAGAACCTACTTTTCTGAGCTGTGCCCTTGGAAGTGCTATATATCTTCATTTCCTGTTATTTAACTGAAAGTTTAGTAACTTTATGTATATATGGCACATCAGTGCTATGTAGAGTTACTTGTAACTGCTTTAGGAGTAAACATGGATATTAATTTGGTTACTTTTCTTGGTTACAGACACAACTTCAGAAAACAAAGCTTCTGACAAAAAGTTGTTTCATCTTCAAGGACTACTTACATAACATTGTAAAGAAGCAAGTTTAAAAATAGTTATAGAGAGAATAAAGGTTTCTGACCTATTTGAAACAGTTTCACCTACTATAAGCCCCTGAGAAAACTGAAGGGATACCTCAGAGAAGTGGGTTAGGTAAAAAAAGATATTCTGATAAATTCCTACGACAAAGACAAAAGTTAGATTCCAGATCTAAAGTGTATGTGTTATTAATTCACATAAAGCAGTTAATAAGATGAGCTGGTAAAGAATTCTATCAATGAACAGATCACAAATCTGTTAAAGTCCCAAATGTTGTTTCTCTCTTCCCACTATGATACAGAAAAAGAGTTTAAAAAGCCTTTAAATGGAACAAGCCCTTTGCTTCCTTATGAATTTTACCTCATTATCACAGCCTCAGATCTCTGCTCAGCCCAACTCCAGCTCTAAGACACATGAGAAAATAACCACACATTGAAATCTGGGGGAAATAAGCTTCACAGCTGGAACACAGTATTTCTACTGTGTTGCTGGAATGGAAATGTAAGATTGGACAGGAATTTTATTTATATTTTTCCTGTAATTAGGTGAAATACTGTTTTAATTGAAGATAATGGTGTCTCTGGTTGAAAACCACAGCCTGTTTATTTAGATTATGCTTTCCTGCAAAGGGAAATAATGTAACACTAACAGTCAAAGAAAAATAGTATTTAATACAGATTTTAAAAATGGGGTAGTCTTAGGATGCTTTTTTTTGTATGCACCTGATTTTAATGTTATTTTGATTTCCCAGATAACTACAATTACTTAATTATTCTAGTAATTATTTGTTTGTCATTTATTAATATTGAAATTACCCCTGCTAAACATACGATGCCTACTATGCTTTTTACTATAATAACTTTGGTATTGAAGTAATACTTATAGTGTATTTCAATTTTTTACAATACACTGTGGCATAAAATTTGGACTAATTTTTAGGAGGGCAATTTCCTTTCAGAGCTCTCCTCACAAGGTCAGGCAGAAAAATTTTAAGAAATTATTAACTAAAGTTCATAGAGTCTATTGTTCATTCACTGTTTTTCTATTTTGTATCTCCCCCCTTTCCCAATTTTGAAGAGAACACAGTTAAGACTAGGAATTTGGAACATTTTTGGCTGGTTTTAATTGCAGTTTTCCTACACATCTGGCAGGCAACCCTGTGTGACAGAAATAGTGGGATTCATTGAACCTACAAAGGCTTTCCAGTACCATTTAGAAGAGTTAATTGTATGTGACTTTTCTTGTGCATTAGGGATCTCCAGCCCTGTGGGCAGTTTTCCTGGAGTAAATGCTGTGGGATTAGGTTGTCTGTCCAATATGGAGTTTTGCTGGAAAAAGACTTTCTGCTTTATACAGCATATAGACAATAGACTGATTTTGCTTATTGTATTGCTTTGTTCTATTTGAACACAGAAATAAAGCTAATTTGTCTTTCCTGAGCATTTATTGTTACCTCTTTGACATAATGGGCTAAGGGGCAAGTGAAGTTAAAACATCTGAGCTAAGCAAAGGTGACATTAACCAGTTTTACTGTGAACGGCTTGTCAGACATTATTAAACTTTGCCTGGGTCCATCAGGGTTTCTAGTCTGTTAATAAATAGTGCCACCAAAACATTACTACAAAATGATTTTCCTTTTTCAGACAACATAAAGGCACAGATTTGTTTGTTGTCTCCATCAGGTATTCAGTTTGTATGGAAGAAAATCAAAAACAATGTTTTTAGCAAGAAATGTACCCCCCAAAATTTTTTTTCTTTTCAATAAATTTAAGCAGTAAATATGACAAAATGGTTGGAAGGCTAAACCAGCTTTGCCTCCAGGATGCCTAAGTCTCAGATCACCTATTAAAACCATCCATGACGACACATTTTGCTTTTTAAGCTCCCTGAACACATCACTTTCTGAAATATCTCTGTTCCCAAGATGGAGTTATCTGAAGCACTCCTCCTAATGTGTTTGAACAGTTAAACTAGCCTAAAGCACTATAACTTTAATGCATTATAAATGAATCACTATGGATACAGGGTGTCTTGATGATCCTGAGTATTTGCCTTTGTATTACATTTTGATATTGGTGATGTTTGCCTACCCGGCAGAAAAAACCAAGCTTCGTAAAATCTGATTAATTTATTAGAGCAGTCAAATTAAAAAGTTAAGGGGATAATTACATATAACACAAATTGAAATAGTTAAATTTGGCATCTGCCCCGTTCTCACAGGTAATGCCTTCACAAACCTTTTAACCATCTGCAAGGGGACCGACGGGTCAAATCTCGCAGCCTGTGCCCATGTTGCCAGCTTTTGGTCCAGGACTCAGTCGCAGAGGCATTGCAACCACATCTGTCCCTTGTGCATGACGGAGTGAGGAAGGCAGGAACCCGCCGTGGAAAGTTCCAGCTGTCTTTCCTGCTGTGTGCTGACACGAGCGCCGAACGCCATCTGTCACAGAAGCCACGCGCGGAGTTGATTTCAATAAGAAAATGTGGTTAAAAGGCAATTGGCTCTCTGTCCTGACTTTGCATTTTTCTTATCTAGAACTTCCTCTGAGTTCAGTGAGAGGTCTGGCTGAATGCTAACTAGGCAAGAATCGCAGGATTTAGCCCAAAATATCCTGAAAATCAGGTTGGAAGGTTTTATCTGTGATTACAGTTGACACAGCAAGGGCAGTTGCAGTCCCCTCTTCTTGACTCCTACAATCATCTCGCCACCATGGATCAATATAGAAGTATACAGACCTCTGGTCATATAACAAAATAGCATTCATCCACCTGAGCAGCCTGTTTTCCACACAAATCAGCATTGCATCTTTTACTGCTTTGGAAATTAGTCCCTTAGGAGCTAATCCAACATCCACAAAAATTCACAGGCTGTCTCCAGGGGACCGCAGCAGATTTTAGGTAAGAGATTAAAAGGTTCATTCAATCAACTGTATTTCTAGAGCCAGAAAGCAAATGGTGCTTACCTCACAGAGTTCCTATAGAATTTACTGATATTTTTACTGAAATTTTTATGCACTTCTGCTCCTTTAGGAAGGGAGAGGTACACTGTAAAAAGGGAACCACACAGTCTGTAGATGGATTAATTATTTTGCAGATTCCAAACCTGCACAGAGATCATGGAGTCCAGACTAATGATTAGATTTTCTTCACATCCAGGATCAAGTGGAAGTCATGAAGAGCAGCTTCAAATTCACATATTCTCCTGCTGGAGAGATCAGAGGATCGCAGAATCACAGCAGCCAGTATTATCTTACTGGCATGGTTTTTGTTCAGTTAGAAATATGCAGTATGACAAGATAGTGGTTGCCTCTGCTGTGTAACAGCTTTTATCTGACAGAGAAGTCGATACTAAGTGTGTAATGACTTGCGTCACAACCAGTTTTGTGTTCCTACTTTCTTATCCTCAGTCCCTTCCAGCCTATCTTTCACTGAAGCATCTGAAAACCCAAAGATGTTGTAGCTCCGTGTATACTTAAATATGTCAGCTACTTGTGCTAGTTAATGCCACCTAACACAGTTCCTCAACAGAAAATGTGAAAATAGGATTTTTTTCCCATTTTTACTCCTTTGTTCATGGCATGAAGAAAGTTTCTCTGCATTTTGAATTTTTCCTTCATGACCTCTCTTGGTTCTGAACTTAAGCTGAACTTAGACTTGTCTCAATTTGATCTCATATATTTTCTTGGACCCTTAGAGTAAACATCTATGAAATCATAAATTAAGAGAATTTACTCATGTTCTAAATAGAGGAACTTACAAAATGCAGCCCCTCCTTTTGAAGTGTGCTGTTGGCAGGTGTTCCTGGGTGAGGAGCACAGCCTCAGAACTGGTGAACAAGAAATGAGCTGTTCATGTTGTTCTCTTCCTGCTCTGTCGGTGCATTATGGATACATAAACGAACCTTTGCCTGCAGAAGGAAAGGTCTTCCCTTCCACAGCAAAAGAACTTTATCATGTTTTGCTCAGAGTTAACACCTTTCCTGTGTGAAACAGCCTTTCTTGGGCTCCCCAGAAGAAAAAAGGGTGCATTGAGTAAGCAAAACACATTGAAGAGGAAACTACAGAATCCCAGAGATGAAGCAGACAAAAGGATGAGAGAGGGTGTATAAACATTATCATTTCTTAAATAGCTAATTGAAGCCTGTGAAGAATTCAACTACTTGTCCACGTCAATTTTTAATGCAGTACACTCCCTTGGTGGTATCTTTATTTCCCTCTGGCAGCAGGGAGATGTTTTTCAGGCTCTGTAGCATTTCATATCAGCTCTGCATATCTTCATTCTTGTTACCAAAACCTGCTCCATGCTGCTGTATATCTTCTAAATCAACCAAAACTTCATGGAGACGACACCTCCTTCTTGATTTGTTCTGAAGAGCAACCCTTTTCCCATGTTCCTTGTTCCACTACCTGCTTTTTCAGTGTCAGCTTCATCCCTGGTATATGACCAGGAAGTCAGAGAATACAGTGAAGTATAAAGGGGATGATACTGGATTACTGTACAGTTGCTTCAAGCCTGGTTTTGTGCGGTTTGTCCTTGTCCTTTTTTTTTTTAACCTTTTTTTAAAATTAATTGAAGAAACTAATTCTTTAAAAAAGGATCTTCATGTTTACTTAATCTCAGTGGTTTTGTCCCTCCATTCTACTTTCTTTCCGAGCCATGACAAAAAGACAAAAGCGTGATGCCCTTCATAAAAGTCAACAGGAGACATAGTGAGACTGTCCAATAAAAACATCCTTTGGAGAAATTAAAACTGTCAGGAGCAGTTTACAGCCAGCGCGGTTTGTGGAGAGTGATGGTTCCCCAGGTGACAAGTGGGTGATCATGGTTGGACTCTGAAGAGGTCTTCTCTTCCTGCTTTGGCACAGGCTCAGATGCCCTCTGGCTTTTGCGTCTGCCCTTCATGTTTCCCACAGGGACAGGGACTCGACACAGTGCAAGTGTGTGTCAGAAGACAGAGAGTCTAAAGATTAAGTTTTCTGCATAATAAATACCATCGGATCAGCAGCACATGTGGCACTTCTTTCATGGGACACCTGCAGTGCTGCAAGTGCTCTAAATATCTCTTGGTGGAGACTTCAGGACTTCAAAGAGATTAGACATCTCTGGTTTGGATGAGGCATTCCGGGCCTGATGATGCTGAGGTGTTTCCTACTGTAGGAAAGCCATGTTCAGAAAGGGGTTGTAAATCCCTGGTTTAGCAGATTTTTTTTTTTTTTTTTTTTTTTTTTTTTTTTTAGAGGCAAAATGATCATATTACAGAGAAGGAAATAAAGATGTTAGAGATGGTTCCATTTTGCTGAAATTAAAAGGCTTCTGGCTAAGACAAGTGGGTGATCATGGTTGGACTCTGAAGAGGTCTTCTCTTCCTGCTTTGGCACAGGCTCAGATGCCCTCTGGCTTTTGCGTCTGCCCTTCATGTTTCCCACAGGGACAGGGACTCGACACAGTGCAAGTGTGTGTCAGAAGACAGAGAGTCTAAAGATTAAGTTTTCTGCATAATAAATACCATCGGATCAGCAGCACATGTGGCACTTCTTTCATGGGACACCTGCAGTGCTGCAAGTGCTCTAAATATCTCTTGGTGGAGACTTCAGGACTTCAAAGAGATTAGACATCTCTGGTTTGGATGAGGCATTCCGGGCCTGATGATGCTGAGGTGTTTCCTACTGTAGGAAAGCCATGTTCAGAAAGGGGTTGTAAATCCCTGGTTTTTTTTTTTTTTTTTTTTTTTTTTTTTTTTTTGCATAATGGATACTGGGCATTTCAGGTAAAAAGGGTGTTAAGATTGGTTCTGGAGGGGTGATGCAGCCAGGGACAGGGCAAGGAGGAGTGCAGGCCACTGCTAACAAATGCACAAGAGTCACTGGGAGCAGTCCTTGGGCTTCCCAGCGCCTTTGCAGAGTCAAATGAAAGAGGGATGAGATTTAATCACTGAGAAGCAAACCTATTAAAGCTAAAGCGGTGTGATGAAAGCAACAATCAATGCAGGCACTAGAGGATTTACATAACTTTTAGAGAAACAGTTATTTGGTTTTAGTTATGTTTTCCACACAATCTAGCAATCACAAACTGTTTTATATTCCTCTGCAGTCTTGTATGAAGAAAGCATTTTCTAAATGTTTTTTAATGATGTTTTAAGTTGCTACTTTCCCTTTAGAACCGTTCTGTACAGGGAATAGCACCTTCAGCTGCCAAAGGGCTGATGCACACAAGGGAGAAACAAGGGAGGACACGTGAGCATGGAGTCTTGGATGAAGTCTCAAACAGCACCAAGCTGAAGAAGAACAACATAGTTTGGCAGGCCACAGAGGCCACCAGAAAAGGCCTTAGGGAAGTGGAAAGGCTTTAGGGGAGTGTAATCAGCATCGCAATTTTGTCATGGTCAGTCAAAGTGCTGAGGAACATGCTGAACTGCTCTTCACTTGAAATGCACATACTGCTTTGACTGGTTTTAGTGCCTGAATCTGTGCATCATCCTACATCTCTTCCAAAAAACCTCTTTGCTGCAGGAGTTCAGTCCCATGTCACCAATGGCATCTGGTTAAACACAAATAACCACATATCAGAGACTTCATAAGCAACTCTCCCTCATGAGGGTCTGCTGGTTTCTGACTGAGCCCCAGTTAACACTCCTGCTTAAAAAATGACCTTGTAAATCTGAAAGTGTCAGGGATTTTCTCCTGTAATCTGGGAGAAAATTGCTATTGAAGGCCCAAAAAGAATTTCAAACAGGAAGAAGTCAGTATTAACAATAGGGAAGAATATACAAATGTCCGGATATCTGCCTGGCCTGCTATATCCAGAAAATACTAACATGCAATTGTGTTGCAAAGCCAAGAATAACTCCTTTGCCTTTTACTGCCCTTAAAAGAAATAGTTGTCTGAGAGTCATGCTGTTATTCTTGGCAGACTGTTGCAGCTCAGCTCTCAGTGAACTTCAAGAAACAGAAATACAAGGATATGGGGCACCTAACAGGAAACCCGCATTCCCTTCTTTCCATTGCCTTACAGACAGACAAATCCATGGGAGTTACCTCTTGTATTCATTCTTTTGAGCCATCTACAGACTCAGCATTGTTATATGAACTTCTAACCACATGTGCACAACAAAGGATTGCTCGACGCTTTACAGATGCACTTCCTGTTCAAAATAACAATTCAATTCAGAAAGAAAAATACAGAGAAACAACGCAGTTTCCCTTGTCTACATTTTTTTTACAGACTAAGAGACTTCGCTCACATTATCTTAATGTTTTGTGTAGATTGCTGGCTGTTTTTAATCGGAAAAAAAAACAGAATAAAAATGTAAGCTTGATCTCAATATCAATATGACCACACTGTAAAGGCATTTCTTCAGTCTCTGGCCAGTATCATTTTACTGTAGCAGCTAAAATTGTGTCACTGGCATGAAGATATTCTCTGCAGCCTGCTTCATCCCACCTCCTTCCAGATACAGAGCAAGAAACAGTCCTTTCCTTAGCTCTCATTAAATAGCTTAAAAGCTATTTGTTAACCACTGATCATTTAAAAGCCAGATTTCAGTGGCTATACAAAATGTTGTAACCCACATTGGATGCACATTAATAACTCAAATAGGAAATTCATTAAAGGCTGAAATAATTCCTAGCACAGCAGCTATCTTTTCCTGGCAAACAAAACTACCTAGTGATAGATGTGGTCTCGTGTAAAATTCAAATAACAGAGGTTTTAAATGCTCACTAGTTCATTGGGGAACTGTTTACAGAGGGCCAGTAACATGGAACTCTGACTGGTAAGCCTTCAAGTTTTGATTTGTGTGCAACTCAGTTGCGGCCCAAAAAGGTTTACATTTCTTGATTAAAGTTATTCATAGGTTATAGTTTAGACAACTGAAATCATTGTGTTTTTCTACCAATGCTAATTGGTTTCTAGATTGGACTATTTTGCTGTGTTTAGCAAAGAGAGAACTGGCATCCTGCTTCTCTGCTTGCTGTTCAGTATGCACCGGATCATTAATATGAAATACTGCACAGTCGGTTTGCAATTCATCTTAAAGATGAACTGCAGTTCCTTAATGGTCTTGAACTTTTAGTTTAACAAAATAAATAATATAAATCCTTCAATGTAGGGCAGAGGGGAGGAACCAAAAGTGCCCATTCCTGGCAGTGGGGTTATAAAAAACTCTGCTCGAAAATGCCTTCCATCTTATTAGACATTACCTATTTCCTGACTTCATTTCTTGGAGTGGATTAATTGTCATTGGCCAAATATTTTGCACAACACAGAGGGTGCCAAGGAATTATCTGAGCATATGCATCTGTATCACTGAAAGTGGCCAATATAATTTAGAAATACCACCCAAGGTTCTTTGGCTAGTGACACCATAATATCCCATTAACTCTATTTTTCCTTATGGGTTTGTGGGGTTTTTTTAAGTGTGAAATTCACACTTCTTTAGAGCCAGGTTCTTGTTTACTGTATTAGGGTCATATTTCAGAGCAGTAGGCAATAAACTGTTTTGGAGTTTAATTATTTTCCTTCTATTAGAACATTTTGGGCCAATGCACTGGAAAATCCTGACTCATGACCAACACTTCATTGGGGAGTGTTCGTTTAATTTCTGCACAGGCCATAAAAAATGACAGCAATTTACTGTCTGCACAAAATCTTTCTATACATTGCTTCGTACTATTGGTGTCTGATTGCACCATCATCAATGATGAAAAAAAATATCACACTGATTTCAGTAGGAGAGAAAATTAAAAGTAATCCATTTAATGTGTTGCACATCTCAAGAAAAGCAATTGTCAGGTTCAGTGTGAAGACACAATACCAATATTTTCATATTCCTGGTGATGTCTAACAACCTGGGACTGGAATGTCAGCAAGAGTTGCAGGTTCTCCTGGGAGACAGGTTTGTAATGTATCCCGTAATATGAGAACAGGGTCAGTCAATTAAATGAAAAGAATGGCAAATTTAAAAGATGTGAAAATCTCTCTTTTCATATAGGTTAGCCTAGACTGTCAAATCCATTGCATAGAAAGTCATCAGGTTAAATATTATGGCTGGATATTTAAAGAGTTTGGAACCTAACCTGCCAATTCATATTGCTGTGCAATGATAATTAGACACTGTCCTGATGGTCTTCAGGTTCCAAGAAAGACAAAGTTCTTTCTTTGAAATTCACTGTACACTTGGTGAGTTTCAACATAGACATAAGGGCCAAAACAGAAGAAAAAAGAAAAGGTCAAAAGTATAGTAACAAAGTATAATAACATTCCTGTTCCTACTGATTTCCTGTGGGATCTGGGTACCAAACCCTCAGTGGTGACTCTAACATTCTCCCCCATTTTGTTTTGACTATGAGTAACGTACCTGAAATTGAAACTCGTATGGGTAATCTGGTACTCTGTGGGAAAAATAATCAAAAGGGAGAAAAAGCAAAATTTAAGGAGCACAGGGAGAAGGGCATGGGCTTCAGGCCAGAGGCTTCAGCCAGTATAGCCCAAGTAGGAATGAGTACACTGAAGTACAAAGATGCAGCTGGAGAGCAGGGCTCTTTCTAACCAGGAGCCTATTTGGGTTGGATTGTGGAGGTCAGTGGCTGAAGAGGACATCTGTGCTCCTCCCAGCGTTATCCCTATGCCCTATAATACTATAAGGCACATAGGGTACAACCCATAAGAATATAGGGTTCATCTGTCAATCACCTAGCATGTTGTTCAGTGTTTTTCTCTCAGGGTTTGCTTTGCTCTGCTGCATAGGTGCTAAGTTACTGGGCACATTCCCATAAAACTTTTATGGTTCCACTTTTTTGTTTTTACCTACAACAACATTACCCTTTTGGAGAGGCTTTGGCCAGATGGAACACCATGCAAGAGATAATTTACTCCTTTCCCTAATGTGCTACATGGTGACCCACACCTCCACTGTTCCTGCCAGATGTTTAACTTCCCTGTTCATGAAATCCTATAGTAATGGAGACTCTTTCTTGAGCCAGTTTTTCTTCAGCAACGTTTCCCACTGACCTACCACAGCGTCTGTTCCTGCAGGTGAAACCCACCTTCTCTTCCTGTACAGATCACAGACACAAAGGTCAGATTGTTCCAACCCTCTTCATGTGAAGATGACAAAATATAGTTTGGCTTTCATCTGCCTGAATTTTCTAACTTTCAAATATAAAACTGTCCATTTCATTTATAAATGCACCGAATCCAATCTACCGTCATTAAGTCACATGGAATTCTTTATGTCATTTTAAAATATCTCCTTCCAGATTACAACCATATCTGAAATATGTGGCTGCTCCGTAACCAAACAACGAAAGAGCCCAAGCAAACGAGATCCAAAAGGCTGTGCTGAGAGACTTGTTACACACAGGAATGTTATGGTCTGGAGTTCACTGCAGCAGGAAATAAGCTGGAAGAGGTGCTGTTGTTGAGGCATTTTCTCTACTAAATTTTCAAATCGCTGTGACAAGACATTCAAACTGGTGAAAGGAAGGTTATAGATTTCTCAAGGTGTCAGTGCATAGAAATGTTTCTGTGCACACCTTGTGGACATTTGAATAAGGTAGGAAATCACTTTGCAATGGTAAAAAAGTGCTGAGAAAGTTCATCTCTCTGTTACTGCTATTCTGTGCTCCACCCACCTATTAAGTTTCTGTATCACTGTAGCATGCATGGCTCTTTCTTTCCATTCATTAGTCTGTAATCTATTCAAACATCTAGATGAAGGGATCTTTCAGAGCAGACCTCTTATTTTTGTAACGAGAACCCTGACCAGTCAATTCCTGAGGGACATAGACTAACTTCTTTCTCACGGTAAAATCCAAACCATTCTGTAACACACTGTAAAATGAGACTATTCATTTAACACCGTGTCACAAACTGTTCACAACAAGCGAGACAGGCAGGCACCTCTCCTGCCAACCACTAACACCCTGCTTGCTCCCCTCAGCTCTGCCTGGAGCTGGCACTTCCAGTAACATCTTTCAGAGAAGAGATCATTGTGATTTAGAAGGACAAGTATTTCATAAGTGAGAAAGTGATTTAGGTGCCTTTGCCAAGTTCAGAATCCTGATACTAACCATGAGTAAGTTGGGGTATTGGGATAAATTGCTGTGTTTATGTTGCGTTTAGATATTGCAATTCAGATGTTCTCAGATGTTCATTAATAAAGAGTGAGTTAGTTGATAGCACAGACCTGGCACTTCTGGGTCTGGAGCGAGTTTGGATACGCAGACTGTGGCTTTACAGCAGTGTACCAGAGCCTCAGGGTTGAGATTACATCTTTGCACTTTGTATTGATTGCTTAGGGAGCAAGACAGAGCAGCCCGGGGAGAAGAGAGGCTGGACTGTGTCATGAGAAAAGAGAGAAAAATCCCCAAACAGCCATTTTTAACACAGGGAGCTACTGCCACCAAAGTTCATGCCATAAAGCAGTAGCTGACAGACTACATCAGTCTGTGTGAAGTGATATCTAGTACATGAAATGGCTCCTTTGAGCCATTTCATTGTTTTCTCTGGGAGAAAGCACTGTTAGACTTACGAGTTGACCTTTACATAACACTCACTGGGCGAAGGCAGGACGTAGACCTACAAGCCACTGTCTGCCAGAAGTAGGGGAAAACAGCCCATTCCAGGAGCTCTAGATGACTTCATACTGGAGGACTCAGGACCATGATGAGAATCGAGAAGCTTGATGGTGGTCCATGCTCACTAGCCACAGACCAAACACCAGAGCAGTTCAGCAACTGGCTCTCTGAGTCCATAGTCACCAGCACTTGCTGAGAACTAACACCAAATTTCCATGACATTCTTCAACTGGCATAGCCACCAAGAGGCTCCCCCATTGCCCACCTAAAATAGAGCCCATGGTGGCAGCCCATGATGCCTTCAGTCAACACATCACCCAGAAATAGTGACTTACTGCTAATGAAAGCCTAGGGTTGACTGCAAACATTTTCGAAAAAATATGTATTTTACTTGAAAATGTGAAAAGGACCTACTACTGTTCCATTATTTCCTAATTCTTAATTTTTATAAAAGAGATACTGACATCTCTTTTGACCTTTTTAAAATTTATTTTATAAGTTTTGGGTTCAAGACTGTTACTGAAAAATCAAGCTATAAAGATAGGAAATACAGGAATCAAAATCAAAACAAAATGTTTGAAAAAAATAAAAATATTTTCAATTATTTAGATATTTTTTGTGATAATAATTCTCAAAATATTTCATTTTCCTTTAAACTCTAATAGATTAATGTTTGCATTATTCTCCTCCTGCTTTTTTTGCTTTGCAGTACAGGAAAACTGTTTTTTTTTTCTGACCAACACAGCTGGAAAGGTCTATAAAGGTCTATAATTTCCAACTCAAACTTCTTATATATTGTCTGCAATTTCATATTGTCCACAGCAGTAACCTTTGCATCATTAGATCAGTAGGATGCCTGGAGAACAGAGAGCTCTACATATCTTATCCTTTTCTTTCCAGGATTTCTGCCATTTAATGCTGCAATGATTTCAGCCTGCCTTCCTACCTTTGAGTATAATAGTCCTGAACAATCAGGAAGGAAATGAGTATTAACTGAGGTCCTTAACTGTATATTAGTCTGTAGGGGAAAAAGTAAATCTGCGATTCCATGTATTATTTGATGGAAACTGCCCTGACACCTGGAAGGAATGGTTGATCCCCCTTCTATATGCAATACCCCAATTTCAGTGGAGTATTAACACATTATTCAGTCTAAGGCAGTTAGTTTGGAAAGGTGTGTGGCACACAGCCACTGTCAAACTATGTGAATAACCTGAAATAAAAAAGCTGGTGTGCCTGAAATCTTGTTTGATTTATCCCCCAACTGTATCAGTTAGTCTCATAAAAGATATTACCTCTCCCCACAAATCATACTTTACTCATTGGAGCATTACATGGCATACTTAATTATTGTAAGCACGCTGGGGATGCTGGATTAAAAAGCCTACAGACATTTAAAGTAGGATTAATGTCTTTGCATAACAGCGGAAACTGATGTAACTTCCATACCACTGAGAAACAAATTTGCAATGGAAATAATGCCATTTTAATGCCAAAAAGTTTCGATTTGTGCTTGGTTTAAGGAAACATTCTGCTTTCCACATTTTTTCTCGGCTTAAAGGTTCTGGACTCTTGTACAGAAATCATACAATAATTGGCTTCTCAGACTTATTTCCTGAAGAAATGAAGGTTTATGTATTCCTGCAGTCTATCTATCAGTCTCTCAGCTTCTCCCTAACTTTTGAATCTACCAACCAATTTCAACCAAATTTTGGAGAAGGCTAGAGGTCTGAAGGATATTATATTCCTAAAGTTGTGCAGAAATTGGGAGCTGAGTAGAATAGAAAGATTTAAATTAGAGTTCAGTGAGACAGAGGCAAATGACTCAGGCATTATAGGTAGTTCCTGGCCATGAGCACGTATAGCCAACCTGCATCTCTATGGCTGCATTAGCCACAGCCCAGCCTGGATAACCTCTAGTCTGCCCTGGAAATGGGAAGAGAGGTGGGACTCTTGGACTGGGGAGTATTTAGTGCACAGAGGACACAAGTCATTATGCAAATGGAGTTAGTTAGTTGTGCTGTTTCTGGCACAGTTCTTTCGTTGTCTATTTTGTGATGTTTATTTTGTCCATAAAGAACCAGTGGTTGTTATTGGTCAGAATATCTGAACTGAATCATGCACTCTCCATCCTTGGGTGTTTTCAAGAAAAAACTTGATAAATCCCTCAACAATGTTGTCTGACACATAGCTGACCCTGCTTTGAGCAGTAGGTTGGGCTAGAGACCTCCTGAGGTCCCTTCCATCCTGAGATCTTATGAACCTACGAAGGCAGGTTTGCCTTTCTGTGCTGCCAAGAGCAGAGTAGGGCTGTAGGTATGGATATGTTCAGCTGTCCCAGGTTTTATTTTCTGTCAACTAACTTTTGAAAGGCCATATGGATTTTTCAATACAAAAGAAGGTATTACTAATGCTTAATATTTATAATGTGCTAATAGCCAGAAATGCTAGACAAGGTCAGAGACTAAACAAAGAATGAAAGCAATTTAGTGACTAAATCATTAACCTACGACACAGAAAATCAGAGTTCATTAGAATCTTCCTGTGTGAGTTTATACAAGTAACAGTGAATGAGAGTCATCTCACGTAATTTTAGCCCTCCAGAAGTTAAGTGGCTAATTTAATCTGGCTCTTTAGATGCCCTTATGGGTCAACAGAGAGACAAGGAGCTCAAAGCCAGTTCCTGCAACATGTTCTGGTGAGGTGGGCTCTTTCTTTCCCTTGACAGAGAAAGGAGGAGGGATAACAGCACTCCATGGTTTCACAGGGGCTCATCCAGATAAATCCATCCTGGACTGCAAGATGCTCAGATTCTACCTAAGCACCTTTGTTAAGTAATTTCCCCAGTTGCATGCATGTGTGCACATTTGTGTGACTGCATATGTTAGAGGAAGGAAATAGTTTGTCACAGAGTTTTATGTCTAAGTCAGTAAACGCAATACCAAAACACACAATGGGAACTTGTCTTTAAAATAAATTTCATCAAAAGAGTTTCCATTCAATTTTAAGTTCTTTTCTTCCTCCTGGAACACCCATTCAACCTCCTCCCTAGGCAGCCAGAAATAAGTAAATGAATACAAGATAAACAGAAAGTTGATCCATTTTGATAAATTAAAACCAAAAAACAACCTCCCCCCATCCTCACAAAAAAAAAAAAAAGAAGCTACAACCCCACAAAACCCCCAACCCCACCCAGAGAAAATAAACCAAAACCACAAACGCCTCAATAAAAAAGTCTGGTGTTTCAGGTCTACATTACAAATAGTTGGCTTCTGTTTACCAATGTTTACTTCTGGGGAGGAGGAGAAAAAATTCCAGAGAAGAAGGAGTGAGGGGAATAAGAAATATTACGATGATAAAAACTTTCATGCTCTGGCTGGCGTGAGAGATGCAAGTGAGTTATAAGAAATTCTACTGAAAAATTCTAAAGGAGCCCCTAGTTTTCATTATCTTTATCCATTGAGTCCTAGCTTAGAAAATCCAGCATCTACCAAACTTCACCATATTCCCAAGGCAACAATTCCAAGGCTCTTGAACTACCTGAATTGCTGGAAAGTCAGCTGCCATAAAATAAAAGTGGCATGCTTTTACTTAATCCAACTCCTGTTGTGAGAAGCGTCAAGTACCAAGGCTTAGCAATGGTAAACCTCAGCCTAGTTCAACACATGCTGATTTTCTAACAGGCAACACAGCACTTGATAGGCAAAAAGAGGGATTTCTTCAGTGACCTCTCTCCTCCAAAAGTTTATAGGTCCATAAGCATCCAGAAAAGTCATGATAAAGTGATTATCTTTTAGACCTTACAGAGAAGAAATGAGAGAATCAGCAAAAAAAACCCCAAACCAAATAAGGTAAGAAAAATCATTTGACATTTTCTTTTTGTTTAGTGTACAGGTGGTCTTACTCCAGGATACTTCCCTCAGAGTGTCTGGGGATTTCCTATGGAAAGCTGTAATGCTCAGTTTAGGTCACCCTGTTTCGTCTAAGCTGTTTGCCATTTTCAGGAGCCTTAAATTTATTTATTTATTTCCTTTTGAGAAGACAAGTAAACTATAGAAATCCATCTTTTTTGTCAGTGTAACCTGATTGCTCATAAAAACATCTTTAAAGTCTTGTTTCTCTGCAAACTATAAAAACAAACTGCACGATTTCCTCACTCAGAAATGCTGTGTACAGAGAGCGAGCAAGGTAAGGAGCTTGTACCCTGCATGGTCATGGGGAGAGACACTGATATGCTGCTTGCACTGAGGATAGAGAGAGAGATAGTTGGAAAATGTAAGGAGGATGAAAAGCCCCAGAAATTATTCAAGAGTAGAGAAGATGACATATGCCTATTTTGGTTTTGTGGGTAGCGTCTGGGTGAGAGTCCCAGTCCTGAATGTTGCAGACTAGCTTGTGTAGCACTCTGTGTAGCACTCAATCGAGTTTTTCTCTCGGTCCGGTGTGACTGCTTTGGTCTTGAGGCTTAGTTATGATTCATCTTTGTGCTTTTTTCCAATTTGAAGTTCATGAAATAATGAATTGATGCATTATATGATTTCACAGCCTGGCACTGAGGTTGTATGTTAGAGCCAATATTGCAAAATGGATTCCTACTGGTTCGACCATGCCCCAGAAAAAAAAAAAAAAAAAAACTGTCATGTTAGCCATGCCTGGTTAAATGGAGCCAACTGGATCACACCTACTGGGAGCCCGGAGCTGCAGCAGCCTGAGTGCAATTTGGATGGTCTGGGGAGCGATGATCTGCAGTGAAATGGGGAGCAAGCTAAGCTGATGTGCCATTAGAGACTTAAACAAAAGTTGTTCAGTCTGACTACAGGGCACATAAACATGCTGCACAGGAGTTTGAAAGGGGGTGATATACAAGTGTGACAACCTAGATCTAAGATGGCAAATAGATGTGGCTCTTTTCAATATGCAGTAGCTCACCATGGAGCTAAGTGCAGAGCTAATTGTGGTTATGACTGTAAATGTGGTATGTTGGTAGATGCATGAGCGCTTAGATTGTGCCTTAGATTGACCAGACCATCACCATTATCAGTGTGTAAGGTGGACTTCACTTTGGGAAGCTTTGTGCAAATTATATAGGGAACATTTCTCAGATGCCATTAACAGCCCAGAGGTCAAGGTGAACTTGGGAAAATCAAATCAATGAAGTTATTTTGTCATTTTTAAATAAGGCTAATTTTCAACAGAGCCTAAGAGGGTGATGAATTAAATAACTTGGTCAAAGGAGAAATTTTTGAAACATCTTTCTTCTATGCTCTTCTTCCCTACATGAAAAGAACTCTTCAGGTAAATGGAGATAAACCTCATTCTCCTTCAAAACTTTCGTACTACTCTGTTACCTTGTTGACTATATAAACCTTGATGTTCTTAGACTCCTGAGAGTGCAGATATGATTACAACAATTGCTCATAATTTTGATGAGCCATTAAAGGTAATGTAATGTTTTGTAATCTGTAAGTGGGAAATTAATGATACCCAAAAGCTGGTGCAACAACAGATGTTCAGTTGCAGTGATAATGTCTTTGTGTGTTCACATGCTTTGAGTTACATTTAATATTAGTTAAGAGAACCATTAAAGAGTGGTAATATTGTTGAGAGATAACATTATTTATTTAAACATTTAAAGAAGGCATTGGTTCTTTAAATTTAAAATTTTCCAAATTAATACTTGTATATGTAATACACAATTGACATATTTACATCTACATACAAAAAATTACATATTTTATATCTATATCTGCAATTATATACATTCTCTCTCTCTCTTTCTCTCTCTCTTTGAGATTTTCCACCCTGAAATCCCATAGATATGGGGTTTGATGTAGTGATGATGAGCATCAATGGGGAGTCAGGTTCAAGCTTTTTGAATATTATAAATCATAAAATTAAAAATTAAAAACAAATCATTAAACTAATGCTTAGAGGAATATGTTCTAAAGCGGAAGAAAGATGTAAGTTTCAGTTGTCTTGTTGCAATGTTACCTACAACTAGTCTGTTCTCAAATGTTCCAGAGGTGCAATACATGCTTCTGAGATTAATTATCACTAACTGATTGAGAAGAGATCTCTGCGATTTCATGAGCTGAATGCATTGAGTGATGCTAAAGTAAGGGAAAAAATATGCTTACCCCAGTAAACCCAGTCCTGAGGTACATTGTGAAGGGGCATGAGGAAGGAAAAGAACCAATTTAGATTTTATAGTATAAAAAAGATTTTAACATTTGAAGATATGTTGTAATTGAAGTAAATGAATGACTTAAGGGGATTGTAGAAGTCCATTGAATTCCCGCATAGTACAAATGAGACAAAATGGGTTCTGACGATCACACCCAGACTTGTACTGAAGAAGTGTGTCCCCTCTGTCAATAAATATTTTGTCCTATTTACATAGAGTTTTTACTGAAGATCGATACTTGTTTTTATTGCAAGGTGTCTGGTGAGAAAACAGGTGAAGCTGTGATTCGCTAGGACAAAGTAAAAGAAACCTGTCCCCAGCTATGCATGCCTGATATTTTGAAATAGACTCTTCTTTTATAAAAAGTATATGAATTTCTATGGCTGCAGTGAAGATAGTTAGATTTAGCTCCTGGAAAAATATCTCCAAGAAATTGCTCCACTGTAAGTTCTACTTGTTTACTAACCCTTAGATAATCTGTACTTGCTGGTGGGCGGGAGAGTTGGGAAACTTCTTAGGCAATATTTTTAAATCCATATATTAAGTGGGTTCTGCAGTGAAGTGGCATCAATCACTAAGATTAGATGTCAGTTCAAAATTAGTTCTCTAAATTACTTTCCTAGTCAATGAGTATCAATTGGCACCTTCATGTTGTGAGTCAACCACCTATGAGACACTAAATGTTTACTCTGCTAAAATGAACTGAGATTCGGCCACAGTTGGAACAAGCTCGAGTCCTGATTTACAGGGTATTTCAGCGTTTTCCAATGGTTTTTACATGGGTTTGAACAAAACCAAATTAAAGAAAAGGAAAATGCATTTTAGAAATGTCCTTCTTGCACCCAATAAGAACTAGGCTTTCTCCAAGAATCCCAGCAAAAGTTGGGTGAAAAACATCAACTCATATAGTTTTAGTTACCAGCATCACTTGTTACCAGGTTGTGGGGCTCTGGCAGAGGCCTATGGTGCGGCCCCTCCTGTACGGTATAAAGGGTTCTGGAGTTACTGCCTGTGGCTTTATTCACTAGGAACAGTGAACCCTTCAAAACTGTTCTCTACCTATGCATAAAATGTATTAAGTTTTCTTTACAATTAGAATAAAACTTTTTATTGATACTTAGAGTATGTTTGTAAAAATAATAAGAGCCCAACATATTTTATGTGCAATCCCTTTGAAAAAAAAAGTGACATCTTTTGTGGGTTCTTTCTTTTTTTCTTCTATTTTTTTTTTTTTCCCAAGAGATACTGTTTTAATTGATATTTAAGTGATACTTTGGTTTATTTCTGAATTACAAAGCTCAAATACACTATTTCATTTTAAGAGAAGCTATTTTTATCCTTTTATGGAAAAAAGTTGGTTGATGTCTGCATCCTTGTGGTGGAAAAACCATCAAAGTACTTATTTGTTTTCTTGCTAAAGTAGTTTAAAAAGTAATACATTTTTATTATTCCATAAAAAAAAAGCAATATCTATTTTAATTATCTTTATTTGTGTGGTTTTTTCAATTAGCATGATCATTTCAAATATGATAGCATATAATTCTCATCCTCAGCAAGACCAGCTTCATGAGGTCCTTTAGCAACATGGTAATAAACTCTAAATAACATACTTGGAGAAAGAATATGTTCATTTTCTATAACCAGTCTTTTAATAGCAAAATTATTTATTTATTTACACCTACAAATTAACTAAGTGAGTCTCATTCTCGACCTAGTAGGCTCTGGGTTCAGGCCAGCACATGTTACTGGAGGATAAAATTGCCCTCTGGGTGGATACAAGTAAATATTGATCTTAGGTTTCTTTGTTCATTCTTGACCACAAATTACCTCTCCTTTCTCCAGAAAAGTGTGTCAGTATTTGAGTATAATGCATCAAAATTAAACTTTCAGAAATGCACATGCCTCACCCTCTGTCTCTAGGCTTTCTGTATTTCTGGGATCCTAGAAGGTTCATTTCATTCCTCAAGCCCCTTTCAACATTTATTTTCAACCAGTAATGGACAAATGACTCACATTCTAGGCAAAGACTCGCACGTTAGTACCATACAGATGACAGATTATTCTTCCCTCATTACTACCACAAAATGACCCAGTGTTTGGAAGAGATTAGCTCCTAGGTGAAGAATGGCTGTTTTACACCACACCTAAACAAGACCGTTAGTCTTAAAGAAAGGCATTGAATAATTTTAGGTAAGCAGGTGAACGTGCTGGGTAAGGAATACTGATTAGGGACGCACCATGATGGTATGAAAATCTTAGATGTGCAAGAGAACTATCAGTTGGCTTCCCAATATATTTGTTTGCAAATGCAATTAAAATAATTCAGCAATACTACACTGCAAGGAGTACTTGTGTTCTGTTCTACTGATGCATATTTATTAGACGCAGTGCATGCACAATGCTTCCAAGTGGTAATTAGGATACTCCTCAAGTAGGCATGACTTTTTAATAGACCTGGGAGACTGGGTTCATCTCATCTAATTTTGGTACATGAATGGTCTCAGTAGTGATCTAGGTTCTTCTGTTAAGAGTGATCTGACAGAAATTAGCTTGCAGGTAAGGATTCCAGCTGCGGTCACCTTGAAGCCAACAAAAAGGTAATTATATCTATTTTGATCTCTATTCTGTAATATTTCCAGAGCAGGAAACTATCACAACAGCAGGAGTTAATTTCCTTCTACTTTAGCTTTCTGAAATCTAGAGACCACCAAGTAATAGGACTCAGCTCTGAATTAAGATGTTTAAATCGAAAGGGTAGATTCATTTGCTTAAATATAATAATCCAGTACCACACTAGGTATGCATGGAACTCACTCAGCCCTTAGCTGATTATTCTCTATGTCCAACTAGATGGTCTCTGGATACACCCTCATGAGGCAGGTCAATGGGACAGAGGACCTATAGGACCTGGTCCTTTCTGTAGAGACAGATGGATGGAAAAGGCATTCCAGTCACCTAAGATGTGACAAGAAACCAATAACTAACCGGCTGAGTTCTACCACTTGTGATCCAGACACAGCTCTCGTTGTACTCAATGCAGTAATTTTTTTTTTAAAATAGACCTGGTGCCATTTCAGGATCTTTAGAGTATTCCACCAAACCTCCACCTAGCCATTTCAAATGCCTTAAGATGTCTGAGACACCTTCATGGGGTGACAGTATCTGCTTGAATTGGTAGATGGAAGCCAGGTAGGACAACTTGTCATGGAACAAGATGCCTTTCTCTCAGCAGCTGAATCTAGGTCCAGACCGTCATTAGTTTCAATAGGAATTTAGAAACCGGCTTTTCAAGTACATAGTGAACAGTTATGTTTAGAAATTCTATCATCTCAGACAGACATTGACATCAGAAGTTGTGAAAAAAAAGACCAAATTTCTTCACACTCAGTAAAAAAGATTGAAATCTCCAAAAAGAAGATTCATCTCAGGTCTTAGTTTTAGAGAAAGAAGGTGTTATCTGGAGCTACAAGTTTTTCTAAGGATTTTCTTTTTTTTTCTTTTTTTTTTTTTTTCTGACAACTAATGTAATAGCCAGTTTGTAGGATCTTAAAAGAAAAGAAAGTATTTATCCTCAGAATGTGCTGTAGTTATGTAAAACAGAACGGCAAGAAGAGACATTGATGAGGGCATTTTATCATAGTTGATAAAATACATATATATCATTATACCATACATATCATTGTATCTGCTTGTCAATTTTAGAAAAGTCTCAGAAAAAATTGCAAGGTACCATCTTCTTTATTTTTTTGCTAGGAGTCTCTCTAGATAGATGAGTTTTCAAAAAGATTATAAGGTCTTAATTCAATTTCAACAGAAATTTCCAGTAACTAGGTGGGGTTTGGATAATACCCTAAAGGGAGGAATAAGGATGGCAGCCTTCTAAAGGTCAAGGAAAGGAAAAAAAAAAAGGAAAATAAAAGAAAAGTGCGAAAATGAATTTGCAACCAGGCAAGCAATTTTTAAAGGCACTGCAAAAGATGGTGTTAGAATATGTGTTAGTTACAAAAGCCATGATGTTAAGTAGCGAGCATATTTTCTATTTAAATGTTTAAGTGTTTGCTTATATTAACAGCTGAATGAGATTCCCCAGCCAGAGCAGGGGGTAAGTGATGTTAGAGATACTCTGGTTTTAGAAGGAGGATTGCTGGAGATATAAGGAAAGGAAATTAAATGTGCTTCAGGATGACTCTGTGATTCAGTGCTTTGCAGTCTGGTCTTTTCTGGAGAAGCCTTTGAGGGTGATATTTTTCCTCTTCAGGGTCTGAACACTATCAAACTTGAAATCCGTAAAGTGAGAGGCAACTCTGAATATTTAATTGGTAGCCCAGCAAGGCTGCCAGTGCTGGGTAATATGAAGCAGACCTAGAAAATATATCTCATGAGTGCATAATTGCAAAATGCAGAGCTGAACTCCCAAATGCTGGAGCATTGACTGTCACCAAAGGATTTCTTCAGGGCTCAAGGCATTTCTTTCAAGACTGACTTGTAAAAACAAAGTTCCTGTCTTTAGGACACTGCTTGCATTGATTTCACCTGGCCATCCTGCCTGCTTAGCCACAGAAATTGCACCACAAAGATGGCCTGATGCATTCCTTGCACTACAGAAAGCACTGTGTGTCTTACTGCAAAACTGACGTGTAGGACTGAGGGAATCTCAGACAGGACAAAAATCTCCTTTGTGAGAGTACAAACAGAACCGGTTTCTGTATCTGCAATGGGAGGAGTGCAAACCGGGTCCCATTTCAGCAGCTATTCATCACCTCTCCTCTAATCCCTCCCATGACTTTCCTCTTTCCTCTTCAATACAGAATCAGCAGCCAGTGGCAGGTACCGTCCTCAAGAGCATTTTGAAAGAGATAATCAGTTTTTCTGCAAAGGGGTCGGCCCCGACGTGACACGTAAGGGTCCTTGTGCTCATTGTTTCCATACAGCAAGGGTGTTCAATAAACTATCTGCTCCTCGGGGAGGGAAAGCCCCGAATTGGCATGAAGGGGGAGCGTGCACAGCGCCCAGTGAATACATCATGTTACCTGCTGGTTCCTGACAATGGGCTTTCATAATAATGAACTGGATGAGGAGATTCACAAATGCTGCTTCCAATTAAAAATAACACTTCTGCAAGGGCAAATGAGTGAGGTAACGACTGTAAATCTAATCAAGCTAGAGCAGCTGCCTCATTAGTATGTACTCCTGGAAAAAACTGCCTTTATGACCTGTGCTAATACACCTTAACCTCTTCCTTCTGGACCAAAGCAGACCTTGCTCCCACAAGAAGCTCCACGGGTTCTTTGGGGACATAAGTTTAATTCACAGTGAGATTAAGCAAATGTTTTCCCTGTGAGACACATAGTTGTACAACAAAATGGAGGGAAGTTTGATGGAGATAAGTCCATTAAGTCCAAGAGTTTTAGAAAATTCACCTTTGCTTTCAAATTTTCTAATTTGGGATGAAAAATGTTAAACCATTTTCTTCTTGTGTTTCAGAAAACAATGACGTTCTCTTCTTAAGAGAAAAGATCAGAATTTTAGGAGATTTCTAATCACTTTCAAACTTTCCACATAGAATGGCATTTTAATAATAAGCAATACTTCAGGGGCTGGATTTGCACCAATGCTAGTTTCTCTTTCCTTCTTAATGCCAGATAAAACTCAGTTGCTAAACCTACATTCAGGTATGACTTTCATGACAAAACCAGAGAAATTCAATCATGTTTTGATTCTCATTTCTTCCTGGGCTAGCACTTGAGAGGGTCTCTCACCTCTAGGTGACAAGCAAAGGTCAGCTCCACTGAAGCAATTCAAGGATATGCCTTTGACTTTGTAGAAGATCAGGTTCTTCGGGTCCCTATGAGAGCATTTCAACAGCCAGCCGACATCACAGCAAATCACAGGTGTCATTAAGGAGTGGGGAAAAAAAATTAACCTGGCACATGAGGAATAAAGTAGCATTTCTTTAACGGATATTTAAAATGGCAGAGGTTTCCTTAAGCCACAAAGCTCCTGAAAGTTTATTTAGCAGATGAAGCACGGGCTGGTGATATCTGAACATTCAGTAGATGGTAGGCACACCCTAAGATCCTGGTTTGGGCTCAAACTGAAAAAGTGACTGTAAGGTCATTTTCTTTAATAAAATTAAAATAATAGTTCTGTTGGATGCGTTTGCAAACTTCTTTCTCCTCATCCCCTGTGCTAGCAGTGGCTGGTTTCTTGGGATCAATGTGGCAAATGCTATTGACCAGACTTGTCTTTGCTTTTCTGTAATAATGGCATTTAAGACAAAATGAAAGTTGATCCTCTTGGTGAACTCTAAGCCCTATCTTTCTGTAAACTAGTTTTCTAACAAAAGTTCCATTCAAACTGGAAGGTCTATTCAGCCTGAACTCTTTTATTTTATTGACCTTGATTATCTGAGAGCAGAGTTTTGTGATTTCTTAAAAATAACTTAACCCCGTTGAAACTTTAATTAAAAATCTCAAACAGTACTTTATATATATTTGCAAGCAATGAAGAAACTCAGGGCTTCAGTTCAAGTGATTTTTACAGCTGAATTGGAATAGAAGTGGACAGAATTAGTGTTATCACTCTCTTCGTGTTTGCAGGTCAATTATGACTACAGCTGGAGTCCTGGAGTCATTGCACTTACCTTTATCCTTGCCTGTGGCTGTCAGGGAAACAATACCTTGACCAGGAGTGGGAACTGAGCCAGAACCACAAGTTTCCTTTACCCAAAAACAAACACTCAGGTGCCAACATCTTCAGTGATCTGGATATGCTATGCAACCAACAGGCTACCTTACAGACCACTTCTTCCATTAATTTTCCCATCTTCTCTCACTCTTCGTCAACAGAACTTCCCTGCCACAGTAGATGTGTATAACTCAGTGGAAGCCAACATATCTTACACCGGTTTTGAAACGAACAATAAATCAGAATGAGCTGAGTTCACCAGCTTTGAATTTCTCTTCTTGTGCTTCCATCCTCCACAGATTCACCTCTTCTGTGACATGTGGGATACTGGCCCATCTCACCTTGCAGCCATAGCTAAATAGCTTCGTATTTCACAAGAAAGACCAATGCCAGCAGCTAAAAAGGAGCAGCTTACACTCTGCAAGATCTTCGACAAGGCTGTGTTGAAGTAGCTTCTTTGAGTGCCCATATATTTTGTCTGTGATATACTTTTTCTATTTAACATTGAAACAGCTTGAACACAAGCATTGAGCAAAGCAAACAATGACTGTTCATCCATGATGGGCAGACCACTATAAAGAGCAGGATTAGCTTAATGGTCTCCTACTTCTCAGCAGAATACTAACCATACTTAGCATCTTTTAGCATATTGCTCAAAAGATTAAAAATGTTAGTTTAACCGGCTTTGAAGATTTATGCCTATTTTTTTTTGCTGCTGGTTGCTAGTATCAGGAAAATAATCTTTGGGCAGGTAGAATGAGCAGCAGTGAATCAGTATCTGTGAAGGGATTTCAAATAATTGTGGTTTATTTCATAAGGGATGGGCTGAGTATCAGTTACCTCAGCCCTGCTGATAACAGGGGCTTCTGATAGGATTACCCGCTTGTATTATTTATACCATTCTACTTTCTGCCACAAATGAGGAGGTTTTTCAGGCCTTTGAACACTGTGACATTGATTCATTAAGGTTTTTCCATTCCATCCACGAATTATATTTCCCAGTAGAAAATGGAGCAACATTAATTACAAAAGTGAGATTTCTACACTGAGATATATAATCACCATCACTGAAGTGCACATTATATTTTAAGATCATGCACAACATACTCTGCTGACATAATATGTAAAATGAATTCTTGATCTCTTTTGTTATTATCATTTTATCCCTGAGAAATTTAAGCTACGTCTATTCTAAGAAATTAAATACGTCTGTATTGTTCTTTGGCACTGGGGCATGGAAAAACCTACATTCATATTATTAAACTCTATTAACATTCAAATCAGGGTAGTGACATCCAGAATGCCTGTTGGGATGGACCTGAGCTACCTCCTGGGCCTTGTCTCTGACCCCGATGGCAGCCACTTTGGGCTCCATTCTAGCAATTCGGCAGTAGAGACAATGACTTCCAGTATCCACAAATGCTACCTGCCAGTATTGAATCTAATAATAAAGACACAGCCCCAGGTTTCAAACAAAGGTAAGAAGAAAAGGGATCTGACTTTGCAGGGGTTACAGATGTTCTCCATAGGTAGAATTTGTATTGGTAGCAAGTAGCTATCGATACTGTTAACTACCTGTGGCCCTGGTCCTCAGAGTAGTCACTCTTGCAATCTAATTAACATTTCATTTGCCAACTGTCATCCAAGAGAGACTATAAGAGATTTCAGATGGAATATGCTGCCTAGGAAAGATTTTGATGAGTACCAGTGAGAAGTTACTGGGGCTCAATATAGGTCTCAACACAACTTTTGGTGCTGTTAGTTAACATTTTAGTTATACATCCACACGCAGAAACAGAAATGATCCCATAATGGTACCCACTTTGGTGTGTATGAGCACTTTTCCTCCAGTGTAGGTTCATTTCCAGAGCTGCCCATGGAGTCAGCCTGCAACCCTCATAAAGCTGCAAGAATTTTCAGTGGTTTGTCACCTTTCCTGAATAAAGCTGCATCAAAGTGCATCTTCATGGTTAAACTGGCTGCAGGGAGAGAGACAGTAGAAGACAGCACTTCACTTTCATCTCAGTTCCCTAGGGCTGGTTTTACTAAAAGCAAGAAAGGGGAAATGCCACTGTCTGCTTTGCTCCCAATCCTGGCTCTGTCAACATGCTACACCCTGTCTTTATTGTTGTCTTGAACTTTTGGCTGTGTCTGAATATTTTTCATAGAGGCCAGAAGTGCTCAGCCTGTTGAATTACTTTCCCAGCTACAGGCAATTGCATCCTTCCTTCTAAAAGGAGAGGGAAGATGATGACAACAACTAGTTTCTGATGTGAGAGGGTTTGATTCTTTTGTCTGATGACTGTGAATAACTCCTTGATATATCTTTTAACATCAAGGGAAAGATACTGTCAGAGCAATGTCCAGGACATCGAAATTTCTAATGTCTACAGACTGATCTTACTTTAAAGTTAGCTGAGAGATTCAAGAAATTCCTGAACTTCAGGAAATGTCAAGAAAGAAAGTCAAGCCAAATGGAGACAGTTTTCTTACGGTGCTTTCAGCTCATCCACACCTGAAGTGAGTCAGTCAGTGGGACTTTAGAAACACACATCTTTAGTACATAGAATATACAGACATTTCTGTATATTCTTTCGTAGCTTTCAGAAACAGTATGTTGAAAAACAATAAATTAGAGAGAATAAACCGAAGGCAACATTGGCCAACTATTCATAGCATAAATTGTTGACAGAACTATGTAAATGGAGGTGCTCTGGGGATTATGACCATGGGTAAAATATAACCTGGGCTCTTGCCTTTTCACCATTATGCATCGTTGCTTTCTACTGTTTAATTAAAAAGGAAGGTTTCTATGCTTCCAGCGTCACCATCTTATATTTCAGTGTCTCAGAGTTTGTCTTTAATGAAAAAAGAGGTACTTACTAATCAAGATCATTAAATTTGAGTTAATAAGTGACAAAACACTCTTAATTTCACATTGATTTATCTAATTGCAATAAACCTCAGCTGAGGGGGCCTACACTGAAGTAGTGCTAAAAATCTTTTGTCTTCACTGAGACTTTGCAAACAGGCAGCTCAGGGCATACTTCTTGCAACAAAGATTCAAGTTGGAGTTTTTAAGACCGGAAATGGTTGAAGGAGCCATTGGCTCTGGTTGTAACCAAACCCAGTAGTTCAGTTCTCCAGCATGTAAAGAGAAATCAGATATCACAGCCTTTTTGCAGAAGTTTCAATGCTCTGCTCCCACCTCAGCCCTTGAAAAAAAACAAAAAGAATATTTATCAAAGCTGTGTATGCGTACATATGTATATACCAACCTTTCAATAACTCAGGAATTTGCTGACTTTAAGCTTAATAATACTTTTTATCTGCAAACGTGTACCTAAAAATAAAGCTTCATTTATTACAGGAGTTGGAGCCAAGAGTCATAATTACTTTTATGATCCTTAAAATTTGTAGCTGATGCAGAAATCATTAGTGAAACCCTATGGAAAGGCCTACACCCGTGCAAGAGAAGTTTTCTACCCTCTTGTGTATACATAAATTTCTCTGTCTCTCTCATACATTCATTTTCAGCAAGACAAGGAAATAATTAATAGGCAATTGCAATACCTAGAAAAGACATTCTACTGTTGGATATATTTATGGAAATGAGGGACAATTAATTTATCATCAGCTTTATACCAGCAATAAAAAACATTTATTTGCCAGAAAGGATTTGCATAAACTTTGATATCTGATTAATAACAAGAGTTGTTAATAAAAAGAAAGAGAGCAAAATGTTCTGATTAGTTTTTACCACTGAAAACATACAACAGTTCTGCTGTTATGATTGTATATATTCTGGATTTATGCCAGAAGAAGAGATACCAGAATCTGGCCCTAAAGAGGACTTCAGGAAAGGAAAGGTCACTGTCAACCTTAATTTTATGCCCCGTGTGATGAATTATTGGCACGAACAACAACCACTTAACCTTCTAGCTTTCATTTCACTGCACAAACATTAATGGATTTCTCTTAACCCCTCTGTGAGGAAGGTCAGTGTTATCCTAGTTTTAAAGATGAGGAATTGTACAAAGAAAGGCAAGTGCAAAGATTTTTATGCTTCTGAACCTTCTCTGGCTGTTAAATTAGAGTGAATTTGGCTCCTATGTCTCAGACTCATGTTATATAGTTATGATCTAAAACCTACACCTTTGCAGGAGGTCACAGAGGACTGGATCATGGGCTCTATGGAGATGCAGGCTCCAGTGTGTTGTGGATTAGATGCTAAATTCATAGAATCATAGAATCATAGAATTTCCCAGGCCGGAAGGGACCTCCAAGGGTCATCTAGTCCGACCTCCCCGCAGTCAGCAGGGACACCCCCAACTAGACCAGGTTGCCCAGGGCCTCGTCGAGCCTCTCCTTGAATATCTCCAGGGATGGGGCCTCAACCACCTCCCTGGACAACCTGTTCCAGTGCTCCACTACCCTCACAGTAAAGAACCCCCTTCTAATCTCCAATCTAAATCTGTTCCCCTCCAGCTTGAAGCCATTTCCCCTCGTCCTGTCACTACAGGCCTTTCTAAACAGGCTCTCCCCAGCCTTCCTGTAGGCTCCCTTCAGGTACTGGAAGGCTGCTATTAGGTCTCCCCGGAGCCTCCTCTTCTCCAGGCTGAACAACCCCAGTTCCTTCAGCCTGTCCTTGTAGCAGAGGTGCTCCATCCCCTTGATCATCCTTGTGGCCCTCCTCTGGACCCTCTCCATCAGGTCCATGTCCTTCTTGTATTGAGGGCTCCAGACCTGCACACAGTACTCCAGGTGAGGTCTCACCAGAGCAGAGTAAAGTGGCAGAATCACCTCTCTGGACCTGCTGGCAACGCTTCTTTTGATGCAGCCCAGGATGCGATTGGCCTTCTGGGCTGCAGCTGCACACTGCCTGCTCATGTCCAGCTTCTCGTCCACCAGCACCCCCAAGTCCCTTTCCTCAGGGCTGCTTTCCAACACCTCACCCCCTAGTTTGTATTGGTGGCGAGGATTGTTCCGGCCCAGGTGCAGAACCTTGCACTTGCTCTTGTTGAACCTCATGAGGTTCACCTGGGCCCACCTCTCCAGCCTGTCCAGGTCCCTTTGGATGACATCCCGTCCCTCTAGTGTATCGACAACACCACACAACTTGGTATCATCCGCAAACTTGCTGATGGTGCCTTTAATTTCCCTGTCTATATCATTGATAAAAATGTTAAACAGCACCGGCCCCAGCACGGACCCCATATGGACCCCATATGGGGGGTGAGGACACTAAAAGGTTTTAATGCTTCCTCAACATTCTCTTTGCCGCCACCCAAGCTGCGTGCATCAAATTTATTTGTGGGAATTGCTATCTCAAGTCCCTCCTCCAAATCAACAGCACCACAGAGGTACGCGTCAGCGGGCAGTGAGACCCCACCTGGAGTACAGCTCTGGAACCCCCAACATAAGAAGGACATGGACTTGTTGGAGCAAGTTCAGAGGACGGCCATGAAGATGATCTGAGGGCTGGAGAACCTCTCCTATGAAGACAGGCTGAGGAAATTGGGCTTGTTCAGCCTGGAGAAGAGAAGCCTTTGGGGAGACCTTATAACAGCCTTCCAGTGCTTAAAGGGGGCCTACAGGAGAAATGGAGAGGGTCTCTTTATCAGGGGGTGTAGCGATAGGACAAGACGTATCAGTTTTAAACTGAAAGAGGGGAGACTTAGATTAGATATTAGGAAGAAATTCTTTCCTGTGAGGATGATGAGAGTCAACAGGTTGCCCAGAGAACCCCGGGCAACTCAAACAGGTTGCCCAGAGAAGCTGTGGATGCTCCATCCTTGGAAGTATTCAAGGTCAGGCTGGATGGGGATTTGAGCAACCTGGTCTGGTAGGAGGTGTCCCTGCCCAGGGCAGGCAGTTAGAACAAGATAATCTTTAAGTTCCCTTCCAACCCAAAGCATTCTATCATTCTATGGAAAGGACTGAGCTGTAACAGCCTGGGGAAGGGCGGATGGCCTTGTATATAGCGACAGAAACCTGTGTTTGGTTCTGCTTATCCAGATTTTGGGTGAGTTGCTTAATTAGCCCTTTGCTTTGATCACCTGTGTGAAATGAAGTAGTAAACCTTTTTCTACTGCCCTTAATCTTGTACACTTAATTAGGAGTTTCTCTGACAACAGGGCTGTATTAAACACTTTGCTTGACAAAATATTAACAGTCGTAGAGCTTTGGGACTGCTTTTGATCCCAGTTTTCTTTTCAGCTCATAAAAATGTACGTAGATGTAAGATATTTAAATCCCGGTTTGCCGTCTGAAGGGACTTCTTTGCCTTTGGTCACTGGAGTGCTTTAAACTCTTTATTTGGGGACCAGCTAACACATAATGGAGCATTCACCTCCCATTTCTTTCGGTATAGAAACTGAATGACAAAGAAGCAGAAAATTAGCCTAGAAGACAAGATTTTGCATGTTCCAGTAGTATTTCTTACATTCCAAATATTTACAGTTATGAAATATATACTCATATGTCTATAAAAGATTGACCATGTGACACTGAAATTTTTTTGTATCTTGACCATTCCTATTTGAGGCTCACCACTCTGTGATGGAGGACTCTGTCCTGGACAGGATCTTTTCATCAAGGACCCATAAATCCATCCTGAAGGCTGTGGCAAGACTATTGCTATATTAATATCATTAACAAAGTAAGAGTATCCAGGTTATATAAAGGAAAATGCAGCTTTGATGTTTCCTACACAGCAGTAGCCTTTCCAGATGAGCAGGATCTTAGAAAACCTCCATCAGGGATCTAGACAACTGACTCTATCACTGGCAATCTTAAAGTCAGTAAAGATCATCTCTGAGCTCTTGTGGATTAAAAGTCTACTCTTGTCCTTGATGAAGGATCTGGGCATTTCTGCCTTCCCTCTTTCTTACCCTGAACACCTAGGCATGAAGGTTACAAATCCTGTTTCAGTGGCTGACTCATTCTTCTGTAACTGTGTGAGCCCACCCTCAAAACAAGACCTTTAGTCCTAGAATAATAGAATCATAGGATACCAGGTTGGGAGGGACCTTAAGGATGATTTGGTCAAACCCTTTTTGGCAAAAGCATGGTCTGGTCAAGATGGCCAAGCACCCTGTCCAGCTGGATCTTAAAAGTGTCCAATGATGGGGAATCTATCACTTCCATGGGGAGATTATTCCAATGGCTGGTTATTCTCATTATGAAAAATTCTTTTCTTATGCCCAATTGGAGTCTCCCCAGGAATAACTTGTACCCATCACCCCTCATCTTTTCTATGTGACTCCTCATAAAATAATCCAAGGACTTCCAAACTTGGTTCCCTTTCTTGCAGATACCACCTTGCCATCTGCAACTGCCCTTCCCACCCTCCAGAAAAGCAGCTAACACAGGTATAATTATGCCTCATCATAATTTGAACATTATGCCTCAGTCAGTGAATTTGAACATAGTTACCCATTTCAGGCAGAAAGTCTCTTAAAAAGGCTAAAACAATTGAGCCAAAGAATTAAAGACTGGTCAGAGTAGCTTGAATTTCTAGAAAAAATATTGGAACAGATAATCAAGCTACTGGCAAGCACTTTGAATTTAAAGCAATGCTGTACAGAAAAGGTTGCATTTAGAGTGCTATTTTAAATAAGCTGCAGTCACACACAGGTCAGCGCTAGCACTGAATATCTCTAGAGAATGCCTTGTAATCCAAAAATAAACCCAAGCCAAAAACCCAAATTCTCAGAGCAATTACCTTCATTTTAGCTTTTTCCAAGTGTAAAACTCCTAACACATTGAATTCATTCTTGAAAGACTTATATGAAACATATAAAGCTCAGAGGAAAACACGCCTTTCAAATAGTGATACAGAAATCAAGTGGAAGTTGCCAACATTTTTCAAGAGACCAAAGATCTACATAACAAATCCCAACAACAGAGCTGTACCTCTTGCTCCCACCCATAACACAGATGTTTTCAATGACTGCACATTTTTCACATGATTGTACAAGCGTGCAGATTTATTGCTAGTGCACAGTTTAAGCTTCAGTATCTGAATGTATGTTTTAATGTAAATGAGGACCTGCTTATCATCCACTCCTGCCATTTTAGCAAGGTTGAAACAGATTTGTTTGAAGACTTCAGAATATGCATGGAAGTGGGCTAGTAAAGACATCAGTCTAACTTTACCCAAATGATGCAACATATCGCACTTTATATAGGAAGAAAATTATTGTATTGTTTCCAGTAAGAAAGTTCTTAGGTGTAAAGTTACTTGTGTGGCTTGGCAGAAAGACCCGTCTGACAGGTAACGCCGTGATGAAGGTCTGACATCTTCTAAAACCTTCTGTCTGCTGCATCAGCGAAAGGGGCCAATGTGTATTAAACCACAGCTTTGTAATTTATGTGATGACAAAGAAAACCACAAACGCCAATGATTCATTGCACTATGATTGTCTATCAGAATGAAAGGTACTGAAAGCCTTGGAAATGAAAAGAATGTCTCCAGACTTGTCAGAAGACAAAAGCAGCTCACTGAATACTCAGACTTGTATGCAATAGTAAATAAACAGGACAAGGTCTCAGGTTCAAGAACTAGGCCACTATTATTTGTGCTGTTTAATTGCTAGTGTGCTCTCTAGCCTATATTTGCTCTGGGCCAACCAAAAATGCCAGCAATGATATGAAAAACAGGACGTTTCAAGGACAGTTCCCAGCAGGCAGACTGGTTGCAGCCACCCCCTTTTTGCACAAAAGGTTAGCCATAGAAGAAGGTTCTATCTTGTTTTATTTAGTAGTAGAAGTCCCTCCACAACCAAGAGATTGGGTAATGATTGGGCCTGTCTTGCAAACTTTTTTTCAGCATCACAACAAATATATGTATAGTGGAAAAAGTGTGGGTTTTGCCGTATTATTTTCTGTCCCATTTCATAATGAAGACACTTTCAGGAGAGTTTGAATCAGTAATTTAGATTATTTCACTCATTTGCAACAGCTAAGGATTCATAATGAAAAAGAATTACATGTGTTCAACTCTTTTGTTATTTGATTCACCTGAGCCTATCTCTGCAGATCACAGGAAAAGACACTGTGACCCTTTTTCTTCATTTCACAGTTCACTAATTTTCATAAATGTCAGAAAGAACAAAAACATTAGGGAGTGCTAAGTAATTTCTGAAGTATCCATGCTGAAAACGCATAGATGATGATTACCATCAGCAACTCCTCCTGCAGAAGCTGACACAGATAGTCTTTAAAATGTCTTGATGGAAGAAGTCTTTTCAATAGAAAAGTGAAACTCACTGATAATTATTCAGACATATTTGTCAGTGGGAAATGTCTGCTTTTTCCAATCTATCAACATATTATTTTATTACTCTGAAAATATAAATGTTATTAACTAAGAACACACCTGTTCTGTAAAGAAAAATAAAGGCTGTCTTACAGCGTGACTGAATGTAAATAATGCAGAAAGACCAAGTACACAATGATAAGATGTAAAGAAGATGGAGCCAGACTTTCTCAGAGGTGCCTGGGGAAAGACGAGGCAGGTTGCACCAAGAGAAATTCTGAATGGACATAAGGGAAAAAAAAAAGTCAAAATGAGCATGGTCCAACATTGGAATAAATTATCCTGAGAGACTCTGGTTGTGGCATATTTCTGCTTGGAGATATTCAAAACTTGACTGGAGAAGGCCCAGGGAAATCTAATGTAATTTTGGAGTTGGCACTAGTCAGCACAGGATATTAGATCAGATCAGATCCTGAAATCTCTTCCAACAAAATTTTGTCTATGATTTTGAATCCAAATATAAAAAAATACATTCATTTCAAGCTGTGATTAGAATAAGCTATAAAAAAAATTAATATGGCAGTTCTCCATGAAAAAAAGAACTAAATATTATAGCAGTCTGAGAGCTCTACTTATACCGCCGATGTGCTAGGGACTGCCCAGATATACCAAAGGATAGTCTGTGCTCCAAACAACTCTTAAATTTTCTAATATAATCACTTATGCGGTGATTTTTAATTGAATGTGGGGATATACCATGTAAATGTCTTCATCTGAGCAAGTAACCTTAGACTTCACCTACAATGTGAACAGACCTGATTGGTGGAGCCAAAAGAGTTTAGTGGGAAATCATCTCATTTTATGATGGAAATCTTATTTTTTCAGGTGACTCACGTTCAAAACTTCATTGGTTGCAGTGATTAGAGCGCTGCTGATGTGTCCACATCAAACCACTGGGAGGTTTGACGTGGACACATAATGTTGAGACGAATCTTGTCCAAAGCACTTGAGACAGGAGTTTATCAACATTATGACTACTGTCCTACAAGTAGGGAATATGGAGCTCAAGAAGGTAGTGTGGCTCTCTCAGATCATTTGAAAACCATGTGAGAGTGCAATTCAAGACTTTCAACATTCAGTCTATCATGCCCTTCTATAGACTGTACAGCTGAATAATACCAAGGCTACAACAAGAAGAGAGATAAACCTATATTGTCATCCATTGCTCATTGACATTAATTAAAGATCTGGAAGACTGTGAAGGACTTGACTATGATTTAGAAGCAGACTGTGTTCGTACATGGTAGGCCGATAACACTGGCAGGCAGGAGCAATAGTGGATATATTACTAGCTAGAGTAACCTTGTCTCTCTTGCTAGAGACACTAGCATTTCTTTTTTAAAAATGTGGTATATAAATCCCCAAATTTCTGTTTAGTATTAAAATTATAGAATTAAGGGAAAAAACACTAAAATGCAAAGTTAAAGTGCAAGACAAGCCATTCCTGAGGTCTTTGAGACTCAGCATCTCTACTCTATTAAAAAGTCATTTTTTTAATCTTTTATCTTAATGTGACTTATATTGTATAAATGTGGCCATTGTAACATTTGTATGTGATGCATGTGTCAAACCACCATGGACTGGAATAGGCTGGGAATACACAGAATATCCCACTGCCACACTGCCAACTTTGACAAAAATACTTTTCAAGTCACAACTTCTTCTAGGTTCAACAACATTGACCCAGGTGTTACCCAAGCCCTGGCCAATCAGACCCAGTGCAAGTTACACTACCTGATGCTAGAAGGATGTTAGCATCCACTTTGTTATCAAGCTCCCCAGTAAATTATATTAAAAATGGATGGCTCATCCTGCTTTCCCTCATTGTTCTGTAGGTGTCAAGGTTTTTCATCAACTTCACTGGCATGAGTAGAATTTACTTGTATTATAAAACTAATGAGTTTTTATTTACACTGAAGCAACACAACAGCAGTACTAAAAATCTCACAGTTTCAGCCTACATTAACTAATATTGAGATTTCAAGGCTTCCTAAAGAGCAGATACAACCCTTTGCTACCCAAACTTCCACAACCTGTTTAAATCAAACTCTAAGTCTGGTAAACATGCAGATAAGCTTTCTTTTTGGTCTAGAGGAGGCAGAGAAGAGTCCAGTTCTTTAACCATCTGAGTAATACAAACTGGCTTTGGGTCTTAAATCAATGCAAATTCCTTGGCAAGTTGTATCAAGATCTACATTTTTCACCATAAATTCTATCTAGAAGTACAAGTGAGGAAAATGAAAGCTACATGAATCCAAGTGAAACCAAATGAAACCACATGAAAATTACTACCTATTAAACTTCTGATCTGTCTGTTCATCACTGGAAACAATTCTTTCTGCTTATATCTGTCGTGGGTAAAACTTGGCTGGATGCCCACTAAGCTCTCTATCGCTCCCCTTTCTGAACTGGCAGGGGAGCGAAAATACGATGAAGGCACATGGGTCAAGATAAGAACAGGGAGAAATCACTCACTGACAAAACAAGCTTGATTTAGGGAAACTGGAGACCTGAGAGACTGAATTTCTCTGGAGACAGAAAAAAAATTAAATATTTGTTCCACAGGTTGGTAAATAAGACCACAGAAGATTCTTTTACTGCATTCAAGTTGTTAACAACACAAATCACCTCTCTTTATTGTGAGATCCTTTTCAGGTAGAGGCATTAATTAACTTGAGATCTGCCTACAGAGAGGAGCAAGATTTACTATAGCTACAAGTTAAAGAGGTAAGTAAGAGAAATAGGAGAGTCTGAGAGCATATCAAACCTATACATCCTGCAGGGTATGAAACAATGGTACTGTTATGAAGAGAAACTCTTACATCCCAGGTAGCGTTATGAGACTTGAAGGTCGTAAAGCCTGAACACCCATGTCTTGAAGATGTCCACCAGAATCCAGAAGGTTAAATGAGCATTCATTTGATTTGTTGAATAATTTTGTAAGACAGTGATGCTCTCATTAATAACCAAGGAAATCACATATGTAGGGATATAATCACAGAACTCTAAATCCTCCATTCAGAGGTAATGGAGAGATAATTCACAAAGATTAGAAACAGATGAAAATGAGGCTTAGAACTGGTTGGAGGATCTTGTTTCCCCCTTGTCTGCTATTCCCTCTCCCCACAATAATTAAATTTTTCACTTTTTAATATTTTACATATATATAGCCAAAAAACCTTCAGGATTTGGGTGCTTGCCCAAAAGTGAATATTCTACAAAACCCAGATGTTTCCCATGCACATTAATGATGAAGAATTTTTTTTGTTATTTTTAGTGGACATTAAAAAAAAATCAAAAGCATGAAATGCTCGATTTTTCTCTAAGTGAAGAGTAATATTTAGAAAGGCAAAAGAAAAACAAAAGTTAGTGAGAAACTAAGGGTATAGTGTCTGAATTGACTGCTTTTTTGCTGAGACAAAGCTGTGCAGGGTTGCATAGCCCTATATAAACTTCCCTAAACTACCAAACCAGTGTGTAACCAGGAATATTACCATAGAGATTTCTGTCCACAATTTGCAGCACAGATATTGAAGTTCCTATTGGGAAAAAAAAAGAAAAAAAAAAAAGAAAAAAAAAAGAAAATCAGTGAGAACTGAAAATGGATGAGAAAGTAAATTTAGAAGGAATTAGAAGCTCAATTTTGAGTGTGATCCTGGAGGGAATGAATAATGAAGAACATGACTAGGAATAAGTATGTGAAGGTAGTGAAGAAAGAGGAATTATACACAGTAAGGCAAGAAAGGCATATATAGGATCAATGGAAATCAATTAGAAAATTTTATGTTGGGTTCAAGGGAATCGTCCTGACAGCCAGACCTATTAATCTATTACTGAGCTCCCAAACAAAGCCCTGTTTCTCAAGCCTTTCTCAACTCAGATAGATGTTTCCTGGGAATATTCATTTCTTGCATGGGAGTGAAGGATACTATAAGTAATTTCTTTCCCTAGTTAGTTGATGCACACTAGCCAAAACTGTTGTGGTATTTAAGCCTAAATCTTGTGGCCAGCATTTTACACCCCTTTTACCATTCTAGAAGGACTGCATAACCAGAAATTATTTCAACTCAAGATCTCATAACCAACTTCAAATATAGAATATGTACTTTCTGTATTAAAACGGGACAGTTACATTTAGCCTGAGTGAAGACCATATTCTTGTTGTTGGGGAAGTCTGTTTTAAAGAGAATCACAATTTAATAGACAGAAAGAAAAAAAATATAATTCTTTCAGTGCTTTGATTTCAGTTTCTGTGTGCCCCATGACAATAGCAAATTAAGCAGCTAAAACCCTACAGCAAATGTATTTATATCAGTTGAAACAACAAAGAATAATCTCATCGGCTTCAGCTCCATTCTGCAAGAGTCCTATTGCCTCATGAGGGACCTTAGCCCATGCTCAGCCTGAAGGTTGCCTTTGGTGCTCTTCCTGGCCCAGAACTGTCTCAGACAGCTCTGTTCCTTTTGTGACTGAATGGCTAACTGTACTTTCACTATGTATGAAATGGGGATGCTTTATCACTATTTCACTAAGGTTTTCAAAAAAATTTATGCCCAATATTGGCTCTGACTGAGAGCTCATGAATTCATAAGATTAATTTGGCACAATTCTGTATCTTCCCTTTTCAGTCAAATAATATTTTCCCATAAATATTTTGGAGAGTGTCAAGTCTAACTAGATTTTGGAAATTAAACTGAAGGGTGAAACGTGTAGAAAATGTCTATTTTAAAAATTTTAATTGCAATATTTTAATTCTGGCTTTTCAAAATTTATGAAATGAAATTTTGCGAAGTAGTTTTGGATTAATATCAGAAAGAAATATTGAATAGCTGCAATGCAGTATTCCATAATTAAGCAAGGGAACAACAAAAAAAACAACCGAACAAAACAAAAACAACAGCTGAACTTGTATTTAGGTAGAAAGACACATTATTTGTTTTTTATTTCATAGGAATCATTGAAGATCCCAACTCAGTCCTAGCTCTTATTTTTAAGACATGGCAGTTTCATAGACAAAGAAGCTTCCTTATGTAAACACCAGGAAAGTCATCCAAAAGCAACTTCGTCAGAGGCTTATCCATTCAATATATTTGCCTGCTCTAATTTACTTTGTGTTTGTTACTATCAGAGAATGGCGCACAGATTTTCACAGGTGCAGGTACTTTCCTATGGCTTACTACATCTGAAAGTAGCATTATTGATTTTACAACTCAAATAATGGTTTTTGCCTTAGTAGAAGCAGAAGCTAGATGTGAATATTCAAGTATTACTCGCCTTTTCCAACTCTAACCCACTGCCACCAAACCTTGCTCACAGTGCTTGGATTTGCTTGGCCCTCTGGGACTAGGGAGGGTAGAAAGTAAATGAGGAAGCATTATGCATCAGGAATAATAAAATCTCTAGTGCACCTTGAAGAGCACAGCCCTTGAACCTGAAGAAGTCCAGGAGAATTCCTGCCAAAAGCCATTCAGAAACTATCAGAGAAAGGACAAAGTGCTTCAAAGGCCATAACTTAGCCTGCTGGACCACTCAGCCTTTCCTCAACCTCATTCCCTTCCCACTATGCACCATCGTGAAATGGTCTTGAACAAAGAGTGCATAAAATAAACTGGGTACTTTTGGGAGGACATAGAGGGCTACAGCCATCTTATTCTCCTGTGTTAACACTATATGATGAACATGACCAATCGCAGCACAGGACTTCATAAACCTTTATACAAAATGAAGTTGGCTTCACCCGTCCAATCCTGAAGGCATAGAACCAGAGAATAATAGAATTGTCTAGGCTGGAAAGGACATTGCTGCAAAAGGAATGATAAACGATCTGAAACATGGCTGCCCCAACATACTGGAAGACTGAAATGAGTTGGCAGAGATACATTCTCTAAGACAAAATCTGCAGTAAATTTTCTTTTTTGTCAGAAAAATCTCACCATCTTCACCCAAGAAAAGCTTCAAGTGAACTGCTAAAGGAGGGACTGTATGAAAAGTTGGTAAAGGATTTCACAATTAGTCCCTGAATAATGTTGTTCTGCACAAAGAGAAAATGGAGATCACTCTTTTTCCTTGGTGAGCAGAGGAGGAAGACTAGCTCTTCTAAGTTCAGGTGAGGGTTTTCTAGCTTTTTCTTTCAAAGAAACAGCTTGAGATAAAGATGGGGTTATTATATTGACAATTATATTCCCACTTTAAATTTAGAAAGGGTCCGTAAATTGCTTTCATGGTGTTTTCAAACCAGCTGGTGACTGTGTTGGCTGACTATCTGAGTTATTAGTGAATGATTTGGCACACTGTTAATCACCGTGCACTCGCATTGCCAGCTTTGGCAAGAAATTTTGCTTCCTTAAGGAATTTCCCATTCTGCAAATCAGAGTTTAATACCAACCAAACACCATCCATCAAGACTAAAGTCTGCCTTACACAGCATGAATTACATTATTACATTCATTTCCAGTGATAAGTCTCCTGAATGTCTTGGTTGTTTTTACCATTTACTCAGTTTAGGAAAGCAAAGCAATTCTTCAGAATGAGTTTTCAATTTATACGCTCGAATAGTTTAAATTCCACTCCAGCAATACATAACACATTGGTACCACAGTCTGTATCTTACTCAGGCTGCTTGGATGTTGTGTACTGTCATCAGTACTTAGCAGGTCGAGGACAATCTTAGAATTAAAATGACTCTCTGCGGGTTTTGCATTTTGTATCAGGAGTAGTGTGGCCAGCAGGGCTAGGAAAGTGATTGTCCCCTGAACTCGACACTGGCCGCACCTCAAGAGCTGCGTTCAGTTTTGGGCCCCTCACTACAATGAAGTGCTACAGCATGTTCAGAGAAGGGCAACAAAGCTGGTGAGGGGTCTGGAGAACAAGCCTTTTGAGGAGCGACTGAGGGAGCTGGGGTTGTTCAGCCTGGAGAAAAGGAGGCTGAGGGGAGACTTTATTGCTCTGTACAACTACCTGAAAGGAGGTTGCAGAGAGGTGGGTGTCAGTCTCTTTTCCCAAGTAACAGGTGATAAGACAAGAGGAAATGGCATCAATTTTGCCAGGGAAGGTTTAGATTAGATATTAGGAAAAAAATCTTCATTGGAAAGGTTGTCAAGCACTGGAACAGGCTGCCCAGGGAAGTGGTTGAGTCACCGTCCCAGGAGATATTTAAAAGACAGGTAGACGTGATGATGAGGGACACAGTTTAGTGGTGGAATTGGCAGTGTTAGGTTAATGGTTGGATTCAATGATCTTAAAGGTCTTTTGCAACTAAAATTATTCTATGATTTTATGCATTTGATAAAGTTAAGGTTGGCATGAAGACAAACCCAGGAGCCATGGAAAAGAAAATACTGTACAGTTTTCCTCAGCATGTTCAGGAGGAAAAAAAACAAACACTTTTTTAGCCTTCTCAGCCTGACCTGCATTGATGCAGCACACTGCTTATGAGAAATGTCATGCCAACTGTAACCCAGTTGTTACCATCACCTGAGGTCTCATTAGAGCCCAACTCAGGATCTGAAGGAACAGGTGAATTTATGTGCAGCCCCACTATATTTTGATGATGATAACTCCTGATACAAAATTGAATGACAGGCTTCCAGCACTATAGCATGCAGCATGTGCTTTATAAATAGAATGGCAACGTAAAGACACTCCAAATACAGTGGTCTCCTGCAGAGAAGAGCCTGAAGGGGTCTGTAACATGCAGACGCTTACAACCTGGAGTCATGGGTTTACTGAAAGTATCATCTTTCAGAGAACTGAAAAAGAGATTGTTTGCCACTTACAGTCACTTTGAATTTGTCAACAGACAAATTATTGACCCTTGTACTGAGGAAAAATTCAATACAAGTCACTCTGCTACCTAAATTCATATTGATGTGTGAATTCTTTGCACTGCTCATGCTCATTGTTGCCATAATATTCCTATAAAGTTAGTAAAATATATTTTAGGGATAGCTTCTTGAGACAAAGGAAACCTAGACATTCTTTCAAATGAAAAATGCAGTGTTTTGAGATGGATTTAACTTTAACTTTCTTTGAAGCATGTGACTGGGAAAAGTCAGCGTGGATTCCGTGAGGGAAAATCATGCTTGACAAACCTGACTGCCTTCTACAACAAAGTAACCTCCTCGGTGAGCAGTGTCCATTGTCTACCTGGAATTCTCCAAGGCTTTCAATACATTTACCCACAGCCTCCTTCTAGAGAAACTCATACGTTACATGCTAGACAAGTGGTCTGTGTGGTGGGCAGGGAACTGGCTGACAAGTCGCACCCAGAGGGTGGTGGTAAATAGCTCCTTTTCAAACTGTCAAGCTGCCACATGTGGGGTCTCCCAGGGATCGATATTGGGCCTAACACTGTTTAAGATCTCCATAAGTGATGTGGGTGATGGGATCAAGTGTACCGTGACGGATTTTGTTGATGATACCAAACTGAGTGGGGAAGTGGATGCTTCAGAAGGGAAAGCCACCCTGCAGGAAGACTTGGAGAGGCTGGAAGTGTGAGCTAACAAGAACCTTACAAAGTTCAACAAGGGGACGTGTAAGGTCTTGCACCTGGGAAAATATAACCCAGGAGTGCTTCACAGACTGGGATCTACCTGGCTGGGGAGCAGCTCTGTGGAAAAAGACCTGGGGGTCCTGGTGGACAACAAGCTCAATATGAACAGTGTGCTGCTGCGGTAAAGGGACCCAACAAGATTCTGGGTTGCGTCAACAAGGCTATCACCAGCAGAGATAAAGAAGTTTTTAATCCTTGTCAAGCCACACCTGGAATAATGTGTTCAGTTTTGGTCCCTATTATACAAAAATGATGTGCACAGGGTATAGAGAGTCCAGAGAAGCGTCACCAAGATGAACAAAGGACTGGGAAGTCTGCCATATGAGGAAAGATTGAGAGAACTGGGTTTTTTCAGTCTTGAGAAAAGAAACCTTAAGGGAGATCTTACCATATTCATGTTTCTCATGTGGAAGCTCAACGTGAGCCGGCAGTGTGCACTAGCAACCCAGAAAGTCAACTGCATCCTGGGCTGCATCAAAAGAAGTGTGGCCAGCAGTCGCAGGAGGTGATTCTACCCCTCTACTCCGTGCTCGTGGGACACCACCTGGAGTACTGTGTCCAGCTCTGGAGTCTTCAACATAGAAAAGACATGGACATGTTGGAGTGGCTCCAGAGGAGGGCCACAAAGATGATCAAAAGGGATGGAGCACCTCTCCTATGAAGACAGGCTGAGAGACCTGGGGTTGTTCAGCCTGGAGAAGAGAAGGCTCCCGGGAGACCTTATAGCAGCCTTCCAATACCTGAAGGGAACCTACAGGAGAGCTGGCAAAGGAGTCTTTGTCAGGAAGCGTAGTGACAGGACAAGGGGTAAAGGTTTTAAACTGGAAGAGAGGAGATTTAAATTAGATACCAGAAATAAATTCTTTACTGTGAGAGTGGTGAGGCACTGGAACATGAACAGCACCTGTCATCAGCATTTATTTTTAAAAAAATAAATCTTCTTTACTCTAAAAGTAAATTATTTCATAATGCTAACAAAATATATAGTCTAATCAAAGAGTCTTGCAAACTGTCAATTTCAGCAACAAAGAAGTGTCATCAGGTAACTGGAAACTCATCTCAACAATCCACAAGAGCAGTAATGTTTTATATGCACCGACTATTACTACTTGCCAGCTGAAGTTTCAAGCTGAAATGGAATTTCTTTTGTGATTTAGCCACAAACATCATTTTCAAGAAATATCTGAGACAACCACACATGACCTTGCTAGTATACTACATCACAGTGCTAATTAATGGTTATTATTGAGAGATAGTTTTAGTGGAAAATAAATTAAATCAAGTATACACTAAATTTCTTCAAGGGATATATATACCCAAGTGTCTGTTTTTACCACCATTAAACTTGAATACTCTGTGCATCTTCATTCTTCTCTTTTAATGAAGATCTATAAAACAGAGATAATGTTTAAGCCAGTGGCAGGAAGAAAACTGCCCTTTAACAATTTTAATAGCTTCTGAGCAAAAACACACAGTGATAACCAGCCACCTGTACACCCCAGGGCTGTGGTAATGGTATTCCAATAGCAGCACATTGTAGGAGACACTCCTGAATCCTGTGATAACTGCTGTGTAAGCATGAGCTTTAAAAGCTCTAGCTTAGCAGAGTGCTTAAAAACACACTTATTCTTAAGCTCTAAATTTAATAAACCTGCTCAGATGCTTAAAATTGCACAAATAATTACCATGCTAAGTCACAAAATGATGTGCTATAGTTAAATGCAGATCATAGCCTATGCCTTCAGTAAACATGCTCAAGACCACAAGATGATTTTTTTTTCTCCATCTATATTACCAAGTGAGTCCTACACTGAGAGTGCCCATACTGTCCTTAGCAAACTGTCTGGTGGATTGAGTTAAGCTTCATCCAACAAAACCAGACATTAAGGCTTGGCCTGTCCCTGGGTTGCTGAACACCTTTTAAATGAGGTTACTCTTTTTCTGGTTCATACAGAAAAAGATCACCATCAAAAAGTTTACAAAGCCTAAAAAACTCAAAAATTTAACTCTCCCCAGACCTGAAGACAAATCTGTTTTCCAGCCATGAAAAAGTTTTGTATGGTTGTTGAAGTCTGAGACAATCTGGATGAGTTCACAAGATGGTTTAATTATGAACAGTGCGCAGCCTGACGTCTAGAAGCACTGGATTAGTTTCCCACCATTCTAGAAGAAAACTTGAAGAGCATATCACCAGACATAAACTAATTAATCATACTGAAGGACACTTCACTGACGTACTGTTGTGTTCATGTAGCTACATAGATTTTAGAGACCCTTTATGGGTTGTTGGCTTTACTGGATACACCAATAGTTTTGTGCTCTCTGTTCCCCTGTGTGAAACATCACTGCCCTACCCCAGATGGATGTAGTGAGGATTTGTGTAACTTAGAGGGTTGTCATGTACTACATCCTGAGAGCTGTGCACCTATCGAAGACAAACACATCAACTTATTTCTGCTGTACTAAAATACATGCCACCTAACTTCACCTGTTTAAAATCAGAGTTGCTATTATCATCTTACCTAAATTCAGCAGCAGAAACTTATGTCGCAGACATCTCAACAGGCAGTGTAGAAACCAATTGCTGTTGATAGGAACTACTGGAGCTCAGGCTGCTAGTCAGGGGACTGGATGTACCCAATAATGCCACTGAATGCCCAACAACTTTTTTCACTGGGTCTTCTCCATTGCTAAAGAGAAGACCAGGATGGCATGCTTAGATGCTGCCATCAAGCCAAAAGTGGCCAGACCACCTCCAGTCCCAGACATCTCAGGGCTGCTACCAATGTTGTCTCTGTACTCAGTCAGGAGACACAGCCACCTCTGTGGGACAGTGCAGCTCAGCTGCTTTAAGTGCCCATGGTACATGTGCCTGTGTATTGTCCTCTCCCTCTGCTGACTACACATGTACCTTTTTGGATGTGTATTCAAAAAAGATGAGTGCTGCCCAGAGTTTGCCAGTGTGACAAATGGGCAAAGGCAGTTCTGGTTCCATGTCAGGTCTTTATCAAAGTAATTGAGGGGATTTATTTCTGGAAACACCTGCCTAGCATTAATTCTCACATATATGTCTGCATTTCAGAAGTGCTAATAACTTACTAGCATTGTAACTTAGCAAAGCTTGGCACACATCCTCTCTCTTCTAAAGATGTCTCACTGTTTTTATGCAGGGCTCTTTACCTGTAATAATATACTATGCTGCTTGTTTAAAAAGTGCTGCTTAATAAATAGAGCCACATTTATGCTTAGCAGATTGAAGAAGAAGCTTTCCCTCTCACAACATCAAGGATAATTTGCCCAATTTTACCCTCTTGATAGGGAAGCCCGTCAATTTCAGCTAGAAAAGACCTAGGAATAAAAACACTATGTCTTGCTAGAGATAAGAGCGTTACAAAGAACTATAGTGTTTCAAGATTCTCCATTCCCTGTTGTTTTTGCAGTCCTTTGCAATCCTTAATATATCTGCAAGGGTTGCTATGATTTTTTTTTTTTTTATTAGGCACCACATAAACATCTTATGTTAAGTAGAGAGAAAATGCACATGGGAACAGTTGGCCATTTCTTACTGTCTGCATGAGCCAGGTGAAAATACAAATAAGCAGGCTCCCTCACAATGTGTCAGGCACCAGGTTTTGTTTGACTGTAATTGCTCCCCTGATTGCCATGCATACAGCCTCGGCAGCAATCTCAGGTCTGCAAAACTATCATCTTCTACTGCAGTTCACAGGAGTGAAATAAGGATGCAAAACTACCTCTGTTGCTCCAGTTTCCAGACCTTTTTCTGTCCCTCTAACCAACAATAATCCAACCTTACCTTGATCTTCGGTGAGAGATACTTTATTATTCCCAGTAAAAGCAAGAAGATTTAATTGGTTAATTTTTATTATCTATTACACCTTGCCTTGCAGTTCTGCCAATTTATTCAGAAAATGAACATAGCTTTAATATAGTTCTAAAAAGATTAAGACAGAATGTAAGTTATTTAACATTGATTTGTGATGCAGCAAATATGCATATTTTAAAGATCTTATCACAAGCTGTGTTTCCAGTTGGTCAAAGTTTAGCTAAGCTCAATTCCAGGTATTTATTTTTCCTTCAAAATTAATTGAATACGGTGCTAAGTATCTGTCCTGAGCTACTCATATCTTTTCTATCCATTAAGATGCCAACAGAAAAGCAATTGCAAACCCAGAACAGTGCTTTATATCTCCCATCTCAGCTTACTTTTACTCTGAGTCAGCAGAAAGAATTTCAAAATAAATCAAAGGCTTCCACCTTCCTTGTGGTGAGAAACTTCACAGTACATTAGAGCCATCTTTCAAACTGTCCTGCTAACTGGGATGAGAACATTAAAATAAACCAAATTCCAAATTCCAGTCTTGGCAAGTCAATAAAAGAGGACATATTAGTATTTTCAAATTATATTTTATCATGGCTTTTAAACACACGTTACTAGAGGACTTGTTTTTAATAAATAAACATTTTTTTATGTATGGAAAAATGTTTCCATATCACAATTAAGTACCTTAACAACAGTTATCAGTTTGACCTTTCTAAAGCATCATCACTGCAGAAGTGAAACAATAGTTCCTCAACTCCTGACATTTTTTGCTGCTCCTCTTTTTTTCCCCACAATTCCTGCACTATCACTGCCAAGTAAACATCTAACAGAGTACCAGGGAGAGAGCAAAAAGCTGTAGATCTTGTCTCCGAATTATGTGGTGAAGAGATGCTTTGCTAATGCACAGACCTCCTTTTTGTCTTCCTACTGAAACAGGGAGTTGCAGTCTAATGTGATACTTGTGGTTTTTTTCCCCCTCCCAGTCAGGGGCTATCAAAATCTCATTGACAGAAGTCACCTGTATGAACCAGCATGAAAAAGCAATGAAAATGTCATACATTTTTGCATTGAAATGTGTCCATAAATTTTGCCCAGCTCTGATATGAAGCCAGCGCTTGAATGACCCCTGCTTTGCATCCTTAACTGTAAAAGCTGCAACCTGCACAAGTCTGATAACAGCTCACAGCTAATGCTGGAACATTTTTCCAGCTTGCAAGCAATTCCGTTAAGGAAGGAAATTGAAGAGCAGCCATTAGCACCAATAACATTGCCTTTCATCCATCCCATGGCTTGGGGGATGTTGGGGCTGCTAGAGGAGGGTTCCCACGTTTCAGGGTGGAAAATAAGACTGTGTGAAATCAACAGCATTCCACTGGGATACAAGTCAAACCCTTTACAACAGCAGTAGTCTGCCATGTTGATTGTTTTCCTCTTAAACCAAAGTTCACTCTCTTTTATTCATTCCCTTTGCTCTTAAAGAAAAAGGTTTTAAGCTCACAAGAGCCCTGGTCTTCTCTTCTGGAACACTCTTTTTTGTCCAAATATCAAGCTGTCAGACTGAGCCTCTATGGGCTTTCCTCCCACTTCATCTCTCCAGAGACTTGCTAAGACTTTCTTTGCAGCTGAAATTAAACTAGCTACCCTGAAATTTTAGATGTAGCTTGTCACCAGCAGTCTAAGTAATGAAGACACCTGCTGGTTGCTCACCACCCAGGCATCAGAGAGATCTCTCCTGGCATCTATTTTAATTAGCTGTTTGCAATGCCTTTTGCCTTCTCATCCTCCTTTCATCAAGAAACCTTCACCCATACTTCTTTCAGAATCACACTCTGTAGATCTCGAATTGTGCTGAGCTGCAGCTGACTCAAAATTGGACCTCTTGTGTTCAGAAACTCCACTACTGAAGGCAGAGCAATAGAGCAATTGCCCTCTCTTATGCCCTACTTATTTCCATGGAGTATAAGTGGTTCGCATACCTTGTGAATCATCTAGATTCTGTAGAATCTACATTAAAAATATCTGACCTCATTAAAAAGGAAATATTTCAGCCTCTGACACTGAACAGTCAAAATGTATTCCTGCATGAGCAGAAGTGTGAACTGTAGCTATTCATTATAACAATTTTCACCATGCACCGTATATTTTTAACAGCCGTTTTCCTAACAGTAGACAAGACGTGTGCATTTGATCACATGTAAGCCAGTTCCGTTCTTTCTGGAAGGAGAGAACCTTAGTGGGAAAAGAAACTTCAAGAATATACAAAAAAGCTATTATCACCATGATCTGACACAGGTACAGCGAAAGGTATAGATGAATCACTGCAAGAGAGTACCTGCAAGAGGGTACAGTGATGCGCAGCACCCGTGTCAGCAGTTAAATGCCTGTGAAGCCTTAGTTGCTTGTTAATAACCGGGATTTGAACTGTGTAGGGCTGTGCTTTAGAAGGGATTGGGAGGACCCATCTGCAGCCTGTTGCTTTGCTGTTCAAGGCTCGTATTCTCCAGCACTGGACAGAGCAGGAACTCCTGTACTGCCAATTATAAAAGGGAACAAGGAGAGATTTCTAGCACTGAGCCCTGACTACCCACACTTAACGTAATGGTTTTGGGCTATTACAGCTAGCTCTGCTATGGTAAATCTTTTTTTTCCAAAGGAGGTTATTTCTGGCTTGCAGGAGCTTGTGCTGTTTAGCAATTGCTCACCTCTAGGCCTGGGCTCACACTCTCTTCAAAGACCTGCCCTGAAGGTGCTGCCCAAAATGGTCTCTGGTCCTGCCTGGGACAAGCAAAGAGTATGTCCTTAAAGAGTGGCTCCAGAAAGGCTCCTGGAGGTAGGGGGCCTTATTTCTTGGCTCTTATTGAACAACGCAGGCTGTCAAATAAAAAATACATTATTAAGAAGAATAGGGCAGTTAAAATTCATTCCAGAGACTGACAATTGAGGAATGCAAAAAACATAAACAGGGAAAACTTGAACACTTTAACGTGTATCTGCAAGCAATGGGTGCCAGGGAAAGGAAAGGCATTTAATAGTTTCCAGTTACCTCAGTTAAAGATGGAGAAGTAAGAACATACATTACATATTTGAGGAGTGTAGCACTCCCTATAAAAATAAAATTTACGAGTACAGTGTTTTCTACAGAGTGGAAAAAAGAGAGGGAGCAGGGAGGGCTTTGTGAGCGATGGGAAAGTGGAAAGCCAGTTGCGATGTTCCTGTTTGTTAATTGACAGGAGAGCAGACCTTCCCCTGGTTCTGGTGCTAAATATTCAGGCAACAGCTGCACGTTACAGGGATCTGTTGGCCACGTCGGTAATAAGATTTATTCACCATCCCCAGAAGCAATTGTGTTGGCTCAGTGGATGGGACAAAAACTGCAATATGTTCAGCTGGAAACAGGGTGGCGGGGGGCTCTTTAACGGGCTTTGTGGCTGTAGCTGCACCCTGAGAAAGGGAGAGATGGAGAGACAGGCTGTATCAGTCCCTGAGAGACCTGATGAAAAGCATTTCAAATTTGCCACATGAAGGAACTCACTCATTCCCATCTTCCATTTCTGAAGCTGTAATAGAGATGGGAATTGGAGCCTGTTTTCCCCAAGCCTCATGCCAGTGACCTGCTTAGCAGAGGCACAGATTTCTCACAGAGGGGAAGAGCAGAGAAGCCTGCTTTGATTGCAATCAGTGAAGTAGAAGACCCACCTTCCCCCAAACCTTCAGTCTTGTAGAATTTGATAAATATTCTTTTCCAACTATTTTTTCCCCCAGACAGTCTGAAAAGCAAAAATGTGTACTTAAGATAAGAAGCAGAAAACCAGAATAAAATAAAAAACTGAAATCTCCATTTTTCTCTCATAAAACTAAAACAAAACAACTCCTCTGTTTAGGAAAATTATGTCAGTGACAGGTTTGGTTGTTTGGTTTTTTTTGTTTGTTTGGTTTTTTTTGCTATGAAGCCGTTTCAGTGAAGGAAGGACTTAACACTTCTATTTTGGAGAACTAAGAGGTGGCTTGAAACCTCCCAGACCAAAGGCAATTAACTGAATGGGTGGAAGTGCATGAAACAAAGCTGCTGAGCAGAAATGTCGGCCACTTGCTTATAGGAACTCAGACATGTCCTGGCATGATGGCCTGGCTACTGTCATTTTGGAGCTGAGGTCACTTTTTTCCAGATACTTATCTCCTCTCCCCTTGCACTGGAGGTGGGTGTCCCCTCATGGGGTATGACTGTACCTGTGGTGTCCCCTCATGGGGTATGACTGTACCTGTAGCCACTCCATTGCCCATTTCTGTCAAAACCATCAGGGTTAAAAAAAAAAATTAAACCAGAACTGAACAACAAAAAAATAATGTTATTTTATTTATGTTTGTTACAGCACTTCCTTTTGGCAGGACTGGCTGAGGAGAGGTGAGGTGTTCATTCACACCTGCAAGGAGATTGCAACTTCTATGGTGGGACAAGCAGCAGAAGATGGTAACGCTTTAACCTCAACCAACTTCCAGCAGCAAATGGTCCTTCCTCAGGGTGATGCTGGCCCTGAGGGGTCACAGACAGCTTGCTCCATCCTTTGGTCTGTGCTAGAAACAATCAGTCCCACTGGGTTCAGTCTGATCCTTTCAGCAGACTTACAGATTAACATACCTCCTTTGCCCAAGGATAATTTAACCTTATAAAGGATCATGATAAATCACAACAATAACTCCATCCTTCCTGTCAACTTTAAGCACCTGTACCTTTCTCTGAGCCTCCCCTTTACCACCCAGTTGTCTCCTACAGGCCTTTCAATTTGGGAGAAGAACTTCTAGGAGAGCATTAACAGTTTCACTTTTATTCTAGGCCATTAAACCCTCTCAATAGTTATGCTGCTTTTTAAGGACTTTCTCAATTTCTTCCTTGATCAAGTAGCTAGCAGGCCAAGCCATGCATCAGGTGCTGTACAGAAAGAGAAACAAATTCCACCTCCTGCATCAGCTAACCCAGTGCAAAACAAGAGATACTGGATGGATGCAGATGGACAACAGGGAATGCAGAAATAACAAGCTATTGATCAGCATGACAGTGAGTCGCAGGCTTCTAGTAATCAAAGTACCAGATTCATTGGCAGAAGAGGGTTTATTCCTCTTCTTCAACCTGTCAGCCATACGAGTCACTCATGACATTCCAGACCCTGATCTTAACTTATGAGACATATATTAATTCCAAGCTGCAATGTGCTGTTCCATAATAGTAACTGCTCCCAGAATTTCTTATCATACTAATTAAGCCCTGAGATTCTTAAATTCTGTAAGCCATGCACTGCATTTATATTATAGGACATAGGATTTTAATTGAGCAGCCAGCTCATTATTGCTCATGCTCTGACTATGGAATAATGAGTTATTACTTCTTGCCTCAGGTGATTTCTGAGCTAGGAGGCAGCAGGAGGAGAGGTGTCGTGCGTAGCTGATGGCATTGCCTCACCATGGCAGCCTTTAGGAGAGGCTGTCATAAGGAGAAGCCCAAGCCTCTAAGACAGAAAGCAAAAGCAAAATTCAAGGAGAAAGTGCCAGGGGCCTAAAGGTCTTATTTTCTCTTAGCAGTAGAAATAATTAAGCTCACAGTTTTGTTGGCAGAGCACTAGACAGTAGATCAGTCAACATGTCTCCCAAGCAATGGTATTTGATTCATGAAGCAGAAGAAATATCATCATCTCATGGAGAAAAATCAGACATATATCTCTTTTCAGTCTTGGGTGTACTTGCTGAGCTGTTACATGATCCTCTCTTCCTCTACAGCCTGGAAATGAGAAAATTCCATCTGCCAACAACTCATTCTGCCCTTTCTGGGTTTTATTCTTCTTTCAAAAAATCAGTCTGAAGCGATAGGGAAGACGCCTCTAAGACATCTCTTTTTTTTAATGATGTTCGCAATTTAATAATTTTCTATGGTAATTTCTCGGAAATCCTAATTCCTGTCCCCCAATGACTGTTTTGTGACATATGTGAATATGAATGACCAGTTAAAAACATATTTAGGTAGTTATCATTATAGTGTCAGAACTCTGTATAGCTACTGCCCACCCGTTATCCTCCTTCTCAGAAGATTTTGAAGTTTCATACCTTATTTTAAAGGGAGAGGAGTGATAGGGGTTGGGATGGGACACTGGGTTATTGGATTCAGGTACAGAATAAGAAACATTAGGAAATAAACTCTTACTTCCTTGGCTCCTGGAGCAGAACATTAGTCTCTGAAGCATGATTTTCTCAACCTCGAACTCTTTGTTCAGACTTAAGACAATAACCTACAGCTCTTCCCACATCCCGTTCCATATCTTTTAATAACAGCATTATATATTGATGGTAACAGAGATAAGGATGTGTCACTTGTGTGTGTTCTGACTGGCAGTGCTTGAAAGAGAGCTGGAGAGGCGGGAGAACAACATTTCCTTTGCTCCAGACTATAGTGTGATTTTCAGTGCCCTGCTGTCAGTCCCTTCGCACCGTCTTTCATAATATCCACTGGAGACACAGTGCAACATCACCCGTGAAACCATACATGAGACCATCCCTGCCTACCTTGAAATACTAATTATTTCAGGGGTCCTGTCCTAAATTCAACTGCCCCAAGGCTGGTCCCTTCACCTGGTCATATGGTCTATACCCATGCTGCTGGGGTTTAACTTCTGTCTCCGTTCACTGAGCCTTACACGGGGGTATTAGACTACCAGGCTGTTTAGTGGCTTTTCAGTTCAAAGGGCCCAAAGTAATGTGACAGTCATGAGATTGTGAGGGTCAAGAAGGTTGTATTGTCCAAAGGAAAGGCTGAGAGGAAATGGGAGGTCTCGGGTTTTGATGAAACATAAGTGTAAAGGGAGGAAAACCTTGTGTGGTCTCATGCACACTTCTCAAGGGTAGTTATCCTTGAAGTGAACTATCCCAAATCTAGCTTTCCACTCAGACATAGCTAGTTGGTTCTCTGCAGAGGAAAGTCTATAAGCCAGATATGAAGGTTTATAAACCCTTCAACATATTGTTGTGATACGGGGACTACAGCTTGAGAAAAAACACATAGCTAACACATTTGGCACTACTGATGCCCTGAGATGCCCTTAGATCCTTGCATGCTTTACTCCAGTAGAGCAATATAAAAATAAATTTCAGCACAGAGTTGAGACATTGTACCCTGGGGGGCTAACTCAGAATAAAGCCATGGTTTTACTCATGCCTGATATTGATGCAATAAGCTTAAATCGTGCTCTATTATCCTGGCTTCTAAACTGGTTCCCACTTGAAAAATCAAGGTAAAATATATCTACTTTCAAACAATATTTTCATATCTGTCACCAAAGAGAGCATTGCTTTTCAGATAGTAAGTAACAGCATTAAATACACTTACAAAACCTCTAAAAGAAAAAGCTGTGAGGATGTTCCTTATTTATCTGGAAATAATCTGTGTTCAGCAGGTTACAGGGCTGATATCCCTGCCTGACCTGTCTTCTATCTGATTAAATAAGACAGCACCTTCCGCTAAAGGTAATACAACACATCTAGGCCACCTATTTGTCTAAATCATAATCTGTTGTGGGGTGTGAAGCCCTCCAAGATTGCCATGAGATGCAGTGACAGTTTGGGAATAAAGCTACTATAAGTTTTCAGCAATTCCAAGTTTAGTTGAGAGACGTTCCTCAGAGCTAGAAGTAATATCACTAAGAGTTTTTTAATTTCTCTTGGGTCCTGGAAACATTATTCCTGGAACAAGAAAAGTCATCTAGTGTGCATGAGGTAAAACTGACCTGGGAAAATTAGTATCAGAGCTGAACTTCCATTTCACCTAGCTACTTTAAATTATTTATCACTTCTAATACAATTGCGCCTATTATTTCAAATCAAACCTAGGCTGTAGATTGTAGTGTAAAATAAATAGCTAATGTTATAAAATAGCACAGGCTGTAAACAGTGGGCAAAATAGGTGGACAATGGAAAATAAAACAGAGTGAGCAAATGGGCATAAAAATGTGGATATCCCAGGTGTAGGCACTGTTCAAAGCCAATCAGCAGCAGTAATCATGGCTGATAGAAACATAATTACTCTGGAATCAGTGAAATAGAGAAGGATGATTGACTGGTGTTATGTGCTTTGCCTCTGATTGCTCTGCTTACCACTAACATGAAAACAATTATTAAAAATTAACCATTTATACAAATGATAGACAGTCAGCAACACTAAAAATCAAGTTCCCATATCCTTAGTCCTCTCAAAATTCCATCAAAACAGATGTTATCTACAGCATTGCCTAAAAGGCTGGCAACTTCTGCCTATTTCAAACAAATATGTGTTATCCAATTTACTGAAATCAATCTACATGTGCAGATTAATTTGGGGCTACAGATTTATGAGTGAGTCTCAATTTCCTCAGTAAGAAAAGAAAATGAAATCCTGTCAGGAAGACATACCAGCTGTAAGAAAAGAAGAGCTAGCTGATAGCTGTATAAAGGGCCCTTCAGGGCTATAACATTTAACAAATTTAAAAGGCTGGCACTCCCAAAAGTATGAGAAGAAATCTCCTTTTATGAAAGAAAAGAACTGTCTATGGAGTTCAAAAACCAGAAATGGTGCTTGTCAAAGCCTCGTTTCTTACTTCTTCAAAAAACATCCTGAGGCTTCCTAGGCTGGAGCTTGATGTTTGAAATGGCAACTTTCAAAATACTACATGTTTATAATTTAGCAACAAATGAGGAATTTGTCATCAACTAACCGCTGAGTTTAGCACAGTACCCCAACTTCTGTTTTGCCCTTTGATTCACTTTTTATAAAATCAGCACAGTAAACAGTTTTCCTGCTTTTCTAGGGTAAGTTTATTTCCCTTACCAAAGGTTCCTCGTTCTCAGCCACCACACACAAAGACATATAAACCCATGACTCTTCTTGCTTCCCTGTTTCAGGAATACCCTTGCTTGCCTCCCTCCCCTGCCTGGCAGCAGTGCTGTGAGTTTCTTTCATTCCTCCCATACTGGAGGCTCTGTGAAGAATGATCTATCCTGTTAAAGTCTCTTTAAGCAGGCTGAATGTAATTACCTGAACTGGAATATATCCAGGACTGTGGATTTAACAGCCATTAAAAATCTTGTTAAACATTTGTCATACCTTCTTAAATCGCCACATGCAGTGACAGCTTGGCATGTGAAAGATGGTAGTTCAGAACAGCACTGCTCTTACGCTGGTGTACTCACTCCTCAAACAGTGAACAAGTAAATGCCCCCATCACGGAGACAACGTGATGGATGGTACATCAAGAGACTCTGCAATTCTCATATACTTTGCACCTAAATATCTAAAGAACTGCTAAATTAAGCCCTGGCAAGCCTTTAAGTTTGGTAACTAGCTGTTAGTTTCAGCACAGGAAGACCAGGAATGTGACTTGTCAAAAGTCACAGAGCAAATTTACAGTGGAGCAGGGAATGTAAATGTCTCAGAGAGCTCTCCTCTCCTGCAGTGGGATCTACTGAGGCTCTACATGCACTTTAAACACAAAAATAAGGTGGTAAGGAGCCTCATGGTCCAGGCTTACACTAAGGTGTGAATGCAAGGTTTGTACCTGCAAGACACAACTCCTCAATCAATCAGTTATGGTAAATAAAGACACTCACAGCAAGGAAAACTTAAAAGAAATCATTATCAAAGTCTCCTCCTTCTCACACCCACCTCTCACCTCATGCCACATTTGAGGTTTTTTTTTTAAAAATCTCTGACACCAGCACCCACAGGGCCCTTTCCATGAGTAAGGAAAACAGAATCAAGCTGCTCATGGGATAAATAGCCCAAGTCTGACAGAGCATTGGGGGTGGATTGCTGTAGCATGAGCTCTGAGTGCTTGATGTATTATGGCACTGGAGAGAGTCCAAGTTGACCTTTCAGTACAGTGTTGCATGAGCATATTTGAAGAGGAGGAACTGTTGAGAAAAAGCTGTTTGTCGTGGAAATGTTGATATATAACTGGTTTTGTTTGTAAATTAACTTGCAGATGACCCCACCATCTCTTTCCGCACAGCTGGTGCAACACATGCTGTGATGGGAATCGACCTGCTATTCTTAGAGTGTAAGCTGTTCAATTAAGGTACTTACAAATGGTTTCATGACTGTAGCTCATTACCAGCAGACAGATTCTGCTTTATAGACTCATTTTTAATATGCATTTATATTAAAATGAGATGTTGTAGCATGATCCAGTTTTCATTACAAGTTCAGGTCTTAAAAGGAAGTGGATAATAAATCCCAAGTTAAACCTTATAGCTACTTATGCCGTGCACCAAGTGCTAATGGGGAAAGCAATGCACTGTAGACAAATAAAAGAAAGTGACTTTATTCTAAGGAAGTGACTTATCTCTAGACTTGTATTTATCTATGTTCTGAGCCTATGATAAGCATTACCGAATGCAGCACTCACTACTGATCCTTTAAATATTTGGTGCCAGTGGTATTTGCTTATACAGCTGTATTTGTAAATCCACTGAAGTCCTGCATAAGGGAATTGCTGATTACCCTTAGCCATGAGGAGCTTGTGACCTTCTTCAAGACTGGCTGCCTTCATCATCTGACTGAAAAGAACTAGGTTAAATTAGAGTCATACTCCTTTCATAGTTTGTCTGGTTACATGCTTAACCTTGAAAAAGCCCATGTTTCCTTTAGGAAAAAGAGGAACACCAACTGAGCTTTGCTGCTCAAAGCATCTTGGAACCTTGATTTACTTCTTAGCCTATTAAAGGTCAAGTGTATGTGCTCGTCCTAACACACAGTCTCAAAAAGGAGCTTTTGTAGGTAAGGTGCAGTAATCTTTACTTTCTCTGAAAAAAACCTGAAAGCTTCTCAAACAAAAACAATCAATCAATCAAACAAACAAGAGACCCAAGTGCCTTAATCTGAAGAATGGAGCATGGCAAAGAGGTGAAAGAGAAAGATCTGTTTTATGGAATTACTAGGAAGACATGTTCAGATTCCATAAACAGAAGAATAAGATTTGCAGAATGTAGAAGAAGTATGAAAAGAAGACCACCCTAAGATATATAGCAGCCTCAAATACCATCTGATCTCTCCATAATCTTTAAAGAAAGCTTTAAAAGTCAGGTTTTCCTACACTTCCATCAGAGGTTCATTTCACTTCATCATCCCAAACTAGGCATTTAGTTTAAGCTAATTGTGCTCCCCTTATAACCAGTTGAAAGACAGGGTTATTTATCCCAAGCTAAAAGAGGAAAGTAAAACATATCACCTTCTGTAAATCAGTCTCCATTACCTACTGAGGGAGCCTTGATGTGTGTATCAGATACAGGTGTCTGCACTGTAGATCACTAAAGTGAGCTGAGACCAGCCTCACCTCATTTAACAGACATGGCCTGATAGCTATTGGGTACCTTACATAAAATAGCTTTGTTAGTGTTAACAAGGAACCAACCTGGGTCTGATGTTCTGGGAGATTAAAAAGTAAAACAGAGACTGGACTGAGCAAGAGTTGGGTTCAACCAATTAGTTGGTTCTCAGTGCTCCCATACAAGAACTCTACATTGACCAGGACTTGCAGTAAGATATATGAAATGCAGTTATTTATAGTCTGTCACAGTCATTTTGCATCAGGGAGGAATATCCTGGTGAACTCTAAAGTCATGAGGGGCGCAATTTTTGGTTTCACTTTGTTTTAATTTCATCAAAGTCAGTATTAAATTCATTTTGATAGAATGCCTGATTACAGCAGGAACAGAAGTAGATGAACACTAAGCTTTTCTGGATATCTTATAGACCCTATAGGATTGCTTGCAAAATTCATCGATAATTTTAAAAACAGGTGATCATCTATACATTTTCCCCCCATTTAGTCTCAACAAAAATGATTGGATTCAATCCTGCCAAAGTGTTGCACTTCAGACAGAAACTACCTCCAGCAAACTTTTGCCCCAAAGTCCACAGTGATCTAAGAAAGGTATATATAAGCAAAATTGGTGAGGATGGGGATGAAAGTAAAATCTGGAAGCATAACAATATTTCCTATCACGAAGCCTCCAACCATCTACAGTTTCAGTAATAATTCTGTTCATACAGTGATTGAATCAAGGTATCCCATTAGCTTAATCAGCTAAACCCAAGATAAATTAGTGTACATAGAATTAAAATAACAGATAGAGCCCAGCCTGGCATCTGGCTTAATACAGATAGCTTCATTTAAGACCATCTTAGTATATCCCCACTGCACAGGTGAAGGGATTTCACTCAGACTCAAAAAGTGAAAAAGAAATATGGCAGTGAATAGTTTAATATTATATCTATCCACATATGTGTCTAAGACAGATGGGAAAAACAAGTGAGGATTACCAGGAGAAACAGTAAACTGCTGTTAGAGAAATTCTTATAGGTTTACACCAAGAAAAATATTACATAGAAATTTTAGTTAAAGAGCTAATTGCTAAGTGGTTTGAGAGTGTCAGGACACCTATGGTGGGATTGCCCTGAAGTTAGGGAGAGAGACTTGGTGTGGGACGTTTGTAAATAATTAAGAATGCAATAGCAATAATTTCCAATCTCAGCTGTTCTTCCAATAGTATATAGCTTAATGTCCTCCAAATTTTGAATAATTTCTTGTCTTGAAGAAGATAACTGTTCACCAGGTAAAACAATTGAGAACAGATATGTAACAAGACAGGAGAAAACAACTTTTATGATGCTTTTCAATTCACTATAAATCAGCAAGATAGTTCTTTCTTATATGACCCCGTCCTCATTTCAGCTGGGAAAGAGTTAATTTTCTTATTTTCTTTCTAGTGATTGCTGTGAAAGGATTTTCAATAATGCATATTGATTTAGTTGTTGCTAGGTGATGTTTATACTTTTCAAGGACACTTGTCAGCTTCCCATAGAAACTGAGAAGGCGCACAGGCAGAGCAATGGAACGTCCAGAGGAATATTCTGTATGGAACAGAGCTGTCATGCTCAGTGTACAAATGGGGGTTGGCTGAGGTGGGGGAATCCATGATCACTTCTTGGAAAGGTGCCGATTCACCAGGTGGTGAGAGTAACTTGTGGCATTATTATTATTGTTTTTTTTTTCCTTTTCTGTTATTGTTCAATGAAACTGTCTTTATCTCAATCCAGAAGGCTTTTTTCCTTTCCCCCTCTTTTCTCCCTCTTCTCCCTGTCCTTCTGGGGGCAAGGGAAGAACTGCATGAGCAGCTGCGTGGTTCTAGCTGCCAGCTGGAGTTAAACCGAGACAGGCCCATTTCCATCTCCTCCAAAAATGGAGACCTACTTTGATTTCTTTTCCATTGTGTTCAGTGCTCAGTTTTCTCCACTGACCATTTCATTCATTAACTGCTTATTTGAGCCTACCTAGGGAGTTGGAACATTGTTCTCTCTTAGACCCCAAGCAGCTCCACTGCCCTTTCTTTCTCTTTCCCATGTACTAACTAATCCCAGGCTTACCTTTACCTGGCTAAACTGCAGCTGATCTAATTTGTTTCAGAGAAAATCTCTTGTAAGCTCTGCAACACCCTCACATATTATTTTTTATTCCTAAAGAGATTACATATCTATTTGTTTTCGGGAGCAAGTCAGAGAAGGAATTACTGCTTTGTCTTGCTTTGTATTTCTTTATCATCTAGGAAATGCAGTTTCCCCTTTTGCTCTTTGTCATGGCTGTAGTGACTTTATTGGTGAAACGCAGCTTTTTGCTGCCAGGTGAATGCTCAGGACAAGCTGTGCCACAGCGTGGGGGAGATCGATGTTGATCGCCACTCTTGTTGCTATGATGCAATCTATTAACTGAGGAGACCCCTGACCTGCCTTCACGTCAATGAGGTCAGAATCCAGCCTCTTCCAGTGACTAGCTCAGGTAACTTCTCACCTATTTCAAGGTCGATACAAGCTGATAGCTGGAGGGGCTTTCTCTGTCTCCACGGTCAGTAGGACCTCGTGCCTGGAGTTGGAAGAACCATTTCAGCAGATCTGTGACTATAAGCAGCTGAAGGGTAAAACGTCCATATGGAATCCGTCACAGCTTTGTACTAAACACAAGGAATGTACAGACCAGCTCTGAAAAGCATTGCCTACCTTTGCAGGTCTGTGGGTGCTGGTGAAAAATGTTAAATAGGGTTAGCTGGCATATACTGAATTTCCTAAAGAAACTCAGGCAGCTGTAACTCATGTGATGTTTCACCCAACCGAAATAATCATTAGCATTGGGCTCAAGAGGGCAAGCTCCAAGTTGGGTTGGGGCCATCCAGAACTGTCTGTCTTCATAACTCACCTCCATATTTGTGAGATCAATTCCACCCCAGCCAAAATGTTGGAAGAAGGTCCTTCTGTGCTCACCTTCATTGTGGGTTCTCTTGCTGCAGATGTGGCTGAACCTCCTGTTGCTTTCCAGGAGTTCCTTGCCAATGTCTTACTTTTTCTTTTAAATACTCAGACACAAATTGCTCCAAGCTGTTGATTTATAAAAATGTCTACTTTTAGTACCTCATCTTTTTTCTCCTCCACTACTACTGCTGGAACAGAAGGAAACGCTAGTTGAATACATCAATTGATTTTCATGTCAAGGTGTAAGTGTCCTGGCAACAGCCATCTAAGAGAGAAAAGAAATAACAAGGTTCCTACATTTGTGCCATGTGAAAAGACACATTGTTTCTCTCCATAAAATGATGGATTAAATTTATTAGTGTATTTTCTGCCAAAAAATAAATGTATGGTTAATCAGGTGTGAATCTTACACTACTGGCTACCAGACTCGTGGTAAGGATGCTGCGTGCTCAAATATGCTACTGTCTATCAAAATATGATCTTAAAAGATCCAGCAGAAATGGGTGTTCTAGTGCTACAAGTACAGCAAAAATATAGTAAAAAAAATAATCGGTCATAGGAGTCTAACAAGGGTTATAAAGAGGTAAAATATACAGAAACATGAAGCGACTTGCTCTGTGTGAAACTGGGACCCCACATCTCCCACTGTCCCTTGTAAGACCCTGCTTACCAGAGAACACAGCCCTCTGCAACAGCAGTCAAATATAAAGGTCTCATTCTAAACTCCTGAGCTGCCATTTCCTCCCCAAAATTCCTGAGCTGAGAACATTTCTAATGATATAAAGTTCATAACAGAGAGCTCTGTTCTGGACTGTCTGTCTGATGAGCCATTGCAAAGCCCTTTGTCTGCTGTTCATAAAAAGTCAGAAACCTTCATTTTTGTCCACACCAATTAGTACTTGCTTCCTGGAATCACAGCACTGAGACCAAGTTCAAAGTGAATAACAACAGCTTGTGTCACACAAGCAGGCACCGAGAATGTTGGCCAAGCCTCAGAGAGTCTGAAGATGAAACGTACCTCAAAAGTGTGTCAGTTTTTGGTTCATCTTTTTTACATTGGGCTCTAATATATGGCATGAGTCAAGGTTGAAGTAGTTACTGGGTACACTACTTTAAAGCCTACTTTAACGAGGCTAAGGGCTCTTTACATCCAGTGTGATTGTCACTTTTGGCCCATGCTATCTATTGTAGCGTATAGAGAGCTCAACCTTGGGTGATTTACACCCCAGGCTTTGTACTGGTCTGTGTTTCAGCATCCTTACAGCCTATTTGAATTGTGTTTGTGCCAGATGCTGGTGAATGTCATTGGAGACAGTTCTCGGAGTTATATTTGAGGCTCCATAGGATAGATGTGAGCAGGATAGAAACTTTGGAGAAGACTTTATCCTTGTCTTTATTGACATCCTCTGCCTTATTGAGGAGCTCCATGTGGAGAAGAAGTCTCGGTGTTCTTGCTTTGCTGTGCCCTCCAACAAGGCAGACTTTCCTCACCATGGGTCTGGTGATCCAAAGCTTCATTAGTAGAAGCTAGCCTGAGAGTTGGACTCTATTGCCAGCATATGAACTTCAAGCTGAGCTGAAGAAATTTCCACTGGCTTCAGTTGCTCTTGCACTGCAGAAGCCATGGCTGTGCTTGGGTGCTGATGCCTTCACTTTCAACTGCAGTATTTTGTCCATAGTTCCTATTTAAATTTGCTGCCCTTGGCTGCATATTTTTGGTTGGAGTGAGTCCATCTCTCCCCATCAGTCTTGCTGTGGCTTTTCAAAGAAGCAGCAGAGGCAAGAAGGCGGCTCACGCTGCTGAGCTGAACTCAGCTGAACTGGCCTGAAATCAATTTGCTTGCAACACAGTTTGACATTTTAACAAAATAGTGGCAAATAACTATCATTTCACTTTTATTGTGCTAAGAATGGTAATAAAGAGACCAGAAAATGGCATCTTCATTGCACCTGGAGAGCTGGGGCAGTGGAAAGGAGGGAATCCATAAGTTGATTTTGACTTTGCATTTAAATGCCACTTTTTTCCCACTAGGATTGCTGAATGCCTTTAATTAAAGAAGTATGTTTTTAATTTACATCTTGGCTTTCTGAGAAAGAGCTAGTTAGAGCAATGAAAAGAAAGAAGCATGGTCTACTCAAAGGTCTCAGCAGGCTGTGTGTCAATAGCTATCTCCAGGATAACATTTTTATTTCTATAAGATAGACCTCTTCCTTTGTTGCACAACTTCCTTAGTAATTATATATAATGACTGCAGTTTTACATAATGGCAACACTTATATATAATGACTGTATGGGTCACAACAGCTTAACTTCTACTGTATCAGTCTTTTAGCTTTCAGTTGTATAATATTTAAGGAAAGAAAGGGAAGACAATATACACACCAGCAAAGAATGAACATTAAGGTATGTGTTTAGTCTTACATAGAAAAATAGTGTGACTCTGTTGGAAGAACGGGAATGAAACTGTCTCCAAATTGCTTTAAAATGCCAGACTTTAAGCAGTGGGAGCCACTTGCCAAGCACATGGGTTGTCCTTGTTGTGTGAGAAACACCAGGGTCTGGGTACACAGCCCCAGATGCAGGAGTTGTCTGCCTTGCATCCACTTGTGTGAGCCAGCTCTCTTAGAAAATACACCTTAGCTTCATCGTTGAAGCATAGGTAGACAGCTTAGAAAAATTAGTGTTGAGCTAAAAGCTGTAAGGGTGAAATTCCTGCCTGTCAGGAAAGCTGATGGTCCAGACACATGCAGGTCAGGAAGTCTCTTCTGCCCAGAAAGTGCTGACGTGAGCTCCTACATGGAACGGACGTTTCCCAATGGCTTCAATTTTGGAGGTCAGTGAATGACCTTCCTCTGCTTGGGCAGGGTTAACAGCTCTTCGAGTGTCAAGGGCACATTAAGGAAGCAGTTAGCTAACTCACTGATTCTGCAGCATTGCATCTGTGATCCTTCTTATGTGTGCTGCCCACAGTTGTACTTTTTCATTTTATCAGAATGATTTCACGGCTCCCCAGAAAGTTCAGAAAAGACCGTGGACATTCAAGGAAGAAGGAGAGGCCGAGAAAATGGATAGCATGACTAGCATCAAGAAAAGTGGAGCCTAGCCCTTGAGGTTCCTAAAAGTCCTGCAAGATGTGGAAAGAGTTGTCTGTCAAGCCATTAAAAATCACAGAATAAAAAATGTATTGCCAAGGGTTAGACCAATTTCTCAAGTATATAGCCATTGGTTCATGAGAGACGATACAACGCACCAGATGTCTGGTCTCATTAGAGGGGTGTGTTTGACTCAGATCCTGATGAAGGCTATCATGACCATCTGTGAGGAATGCGTCTTACAACTCTGAATATGCGATATCTCTGAAAATCTGATAGCTTGATTCCATGGCTTCTTGCACTTCAGGCAGCTGAGGCTATGGAGCAGAAAGATGAGCTTATGAACCAGGGTCCCAGAAGTGTGAGGAAATGTGGGGAAGGAAAATGGGCCTTTTATTCTACATGATGCTTCCCTCATAAACCTTTACTTGTTGAGTACAGCTGAGTCTAATCTGCTTATTTCGGTCTACTTTGACCAGCACTTCCACTGAGACATATATCCAGGGCAGCTTTCTGGAGAGGCCTTACTCATCCCAGAAACAGGCATTTTTAACTGTCGGATGAACAAATGCTTGTTTGATTTTTTCCTCAGTCCCACTGTGAGGACATATTGCATTTGCTTAATAGGAAGATGTACTTTTTCTCCCTCAGCTTTGCCTTCCAATTTGCCAGCACGGCCATTTCCTGAGCCTGGCACCAAGTGGTAATCTCTCTTTTGGAGTGCAGTCCATCTGCCCAGCCAACTGCAGACTGACCCATGCTCCCTCCCCTTGCGTTGTAAGGTGCCAGGACATGGGGAAGGGTTACCCCCAAGGGCTGTCTGACTCCATTCGGCAGGTCTCTGCTCTCTTGATGGATGCAGCTACTTTGGATCACAGCTGGCTACGATCCAGCTGGCATAGAGAACTGGGAGGAAATGTCCTCACTGCTACTTCTGAGCCTTAACAGTGCTACCTGAAGACCTCCACAAACTCCATTAAAGTGGAGTAAATTGAGTTAATTATGCATATTAATCATGCTTATTAATGTAGTGCCTAATGAGGGTATATAGTCCTGCTTTTTTACCAGGCATTAGGAAAACACACAAGAGCTTACTGACTAAATAGACAGCGTGTGTGGGAGGGAGGGCATGAGAGCTGTGAACTGTACTATAAAGACCTACCTGCAAAAATTTGTTATGTGTTGGCACGAATTTCCACATCTCTTCATTCACATCTGAGTCCTACCAGCAAAACCAAGCCTTCCTGTTGACAAAACAAAACTGCCTCTGTGGACAGAGAAGTCCTTTGTCAATAGCTTATCACCAGCACCTCAATGTGCATGTTGCATGATTCCTACCACAAGCCTTCTACCTCTACAGTACCCCTGGTCTCATGACTAGGACTAGTCCAGACACAGTTATAGGGAGAACTCTCCTGTACAGGCACCACAGGACAGGAAACCAGCCTCTCCTTCCTGGCTGCCCACTGCCCTTAAAACTGACAATGAATTTTGAAATTCCCCATATTCCTTTGTGAATAGAGACAGACAGAAGCCTGCAAGAAATAAATGCAGTGAAAATACTCTCTGGATCAGCAACGTAAATCAATTCTTTAACCAGTTCCCTCTGAAAACAACTTTAATGAAGTTCTGGGACTAACTGCCTCTGGATTCTTTGTGCAATCCAGATCAGGTTTATGTCCCTCTGCTCTACATCCAACATTATTACATCAAGTTTTGCATTTTTTAAATAGCCCCATGTGTTCTCATGCCACATCTCAGGGCTCACAACACCTGTCATGATTTTCTCATCACAAAAATAGTATTCTGATGGGCTTCAGAACAGGAATTTGAACTCCAAAAGTCTTCAAATCAAGTCTCAGTAATGTCAGAGGAGCACCATACAGGACACAGAGGAGAGGCAGGGCCAACCACTGTGTGGTGCAATCATAGCCAAACCAGTCCTGCCCAGTGTGGAGCATTATACAGCATTTGGGGCCAAGCTTTGGGGCTAAGGATGAGACTAGCAGAGACTCAGAGATATGAAACAGAAATACAGTCGCTTACAACCTTTGAGGAGAGTCCATGAAACTGAACGGAAGGTCTTAGGGACCGAGGGCTCTTTAATGTTTAGAACCAGATGAAGAATAAGACAATGAAAAAAGGGACTTTAGTAAGGAAAAGCTTAGGTACGTATGCTAATGCATGATCTTTTCTTTTGCAGGGTTTAAAGTCTTTGTATTTACCCTTGTCTCCATTTTGTAAGGCAACTGTTTGTATATGGTTAAAGAATAGAAAAAAAAAATGGTAAAAACTACCCAACATCTTTTCACTAACCTTTCAGAAGGAATTTTAATTTTAAAATATTTCCTGCTCATAAACAAAACATCTGAAGGAATTAATCTAGAAGCTAGCTACTTTTGGCAGCAGGCTAGGTTATTGGCTCCCAGAATGCTACTATCCTAAAAAAAAATAAGTAATGGTTTATTCCTAGGACTTAAAGGAATATAAGGAAGTGGATACCTAAGTATGAATATAAAGGGTGCAGGAAATATAAAATAGTCCTTGTGAGCAACCTACTGAGTGGCTGATTTTGCAGCTAAAATTTTGGAAACCAGGAGTGTAGTGATTAAGTGTCAAATACAGGTGACAGAGGTTTGTTTCTCAGTCCTTCCCTCCCACGTGGCTGACGGTAGATCCACTGGAGCTGACAGTTTTGTGCTCTGACTGAGATTCACATACGGAATGGTGGGCTCTTTCCTCACTAATAATATCAGCTAGAATGGTATAAACTCCTGTACCATATGAATCAATCCTCCTTTCCATTGCACTCAGGCTGGAAATATGTCTGCTACTGAGTGAGAGCAACAGGAAAGAGCAAGTGCTGTAGGATGGAAGAGGAGGAGACCAGAGGAGAGAAGGAGAGATGTTGCTTTGCTTTGGCCTGTAAAGTTCCAGGGACATTCTTGTTGGGCCTGCCAGAAGCTTCTGTTGCTCCATTGATGAATGTCCCTTTCTCCTCTGGGAGGGTCTGGTTAACATTGTCTACAGTGCACTTCTGAATGCCTTCCCGCATATTTCTATAAAGGCTTTTTTTCTGCCTTGCACTTCCTGTCTGCTCCAATATATCAACTCCAGGATTATCTGCTGTGAACAGCCAGATGACATACAGGCTGGGGTGATCCCAAGCTTTCTTGGGAGTATGCTCTCTGTTTGTCACCCTCAGCAGTGATGCAGAATCAACACCACCCAATTCAAGTGTAGCAACATTTACACTATTCAGGCTGTCAGACCCCAGGGTACCAAATATTTCACTATTTCATTACGCAGCATGTAGCACGCAAAGCTATCACCTCTTGATCTCCATCAGCTTATACAGCATCGATGCTTTGAGTGAATGGGAACCCTTCCACCATCTTGATCACACCATTCTGCCACCATCCCACTGGCTTTTTGAGCAGTGCTGTACTCCCTCTGGTTCAGGTTCATAACTGACATGAAAAGCCACAACAGCAGGAACTTTTCCTTTGCATCAAGGATGAGGTTAATCTCACTGGTGAGGTTACAAAATAGGTAGGTGACAATGGACTATGATAAATTGGAAAAGGTGGATTTGGGAATTAGGCTGTTCTCCTTCCCAGTTATTTGTCTTTCAATGGACTATGTGTTCAGTGGACCCTGTCAACAGCCCAAGAGACCCTGCGCATCTTCTGACTCTTCTCTCCCAGCCCTTCAAGGTGCAGTTACTCACATAATGGCTTCAGGAGGGACCCACTTCCCCTAGAAGTCAGACTGTCTCTACCTTGCTCATCCATTTGAGGATAGGATTGACCACTGGAAAAATGCCAGTTGTGGCAGACAGCCCAGTACACCTCAGTAGCCTCCAGGAACCTGATCCAAAAGGTTATAATCCACTGTTCCTCATTACCTGCATTTAGCCAGTCCCTTGTACTGTGTATCATGAAACTTCCTTGCTGATGCCACTTTCTACTGTGTGCCTGTCAAGAGCTTTCTAACTGATTAATTACTTTGTTGATATACTAAACATGGTGGCAAACTCAGATCATTATCAGGGACATGTGTTTGGTTCATGCTATGTAACCTGAAGTACTATGTTGAAATATTTCCTGTTCTCCTCCCTGTATTACGACAGGAGTTTTGTACAGATCTTATTTAGTCCTTTGGTGGCACAGAGGAATCCTGCCTGCTAGTGTCTACCTGCATTTCTGTCATTGTGGGATTCCTATCGTCTTCCCTTTCATCATAACCTGCTCAGGTACAGAAAATTGTCTGCTTTGGTTTCACATTCCGTTCTCCTGTGAAAGCCCCTTCTGGTCATCTACCTCACACCTGCCAGCGTTTTGAAGGATCCTCCTCCTTCCTGCCACTGACCTCATGCCACTTGCTTCATGGTGTGCCACTGTTTCCATCAAGGAGCCTGTTGTGAGTGCACATTGCTGATACATTGGAGCTTTGTTACCCTGAGGTGTATTGGATTTGTCAATGCTTGTTTCAAACCTATACCTCTGGGTAGTCCCTGAAACCAGTAGGCCATGAGATGCCAACACTTGTGGATTGACTTAACAAACCATTATATCTAAAATTCATGTGATACAGAGACAACAATAGTCAATAACACTGGGTTATGTGGATTTTATTTTTGACAGTTAATATCAGGGACTCTGATCAGAATTGAGAAACAGACTTGAACTCTATAAGGAAGGAGACAGATCTCCTTCCCAGACACTTAGAGCACCCTAGCAGAAGTTGCCCCATAGATTTGCTGTGCTATGGTTAACCATGTGAATAATTGTGAGCAGGGCCAGAGATCTGACCTGACCACAGATTTTTCTGGTTAATCCCAGTAAGAGTCTGTCTTGTGCAAAATTCAGTATAGAATTAAGACTATAACTCATCCCATTGACTCCCAGTTATCTTGTGTGTGATTTTGTAGTGAATTTCGTTTTTTCTTTCTCCCATTCTCAGTCCCATGCATGGCTTCTCCTTTCTCTTCATTTTATTTTATAAGTAAAAGAGAGAAGTACTGTCACAGACCAACCATGACCACACTGAGAAATCCACACACACAAATTTTGATTTGGAGAGTTTTCTACGTCCAACTGGAAGAGTTAACATTACACCTTTGTTGGGAGGATATGGAGGACATTACTGTTTGGAATGTAAATTGGCACACAGAGTCCTGGTTGCAGTGGTTTTTTTTTAGCTTCGGTTGTCTGAAGCCTTTGGTTTACCAATTTGGTGCTCTACCATCACAGGATATTCCTACAAGGGGAAAGAGCACGTCTGTGGCCTTTTCCATCTGCAAAGTCAATGGTTACAGCAGTTGCACCTTAACTTTTACGACATTTACAGCAGTGTCTAGAGGCAACAGAGAAAGAGATAAAAAAGCAACAGCTAGCCTTCAAGTAGCCCAGCAAACCATCAGTAATACAACATCTGGTCTACAGACAATAATCAACAATGACATGGAAAAAATTTGCTTGTAGTCCCCTCTTTATTTAAGTTATAGCTGGTTTCTACCGCAACTCCCACAAAGATTTAATCATTCTTTTGATCTCTGGGAACCCTGGTAAAAGTTTCTTACATTTAATTTCTGGTTCTAACTTTTAAAATTAAATCAATATCGCTTTGTTCAATAAGAAACTTTTAAATGCAGGCATAACTGTAAACTTGGGAATAGTCTAATTGACTTCAAAGGAACTAAAAGGTGCTTAAGCACCTTGCTGAATTAATAACTAATTGCATTATAACTTCAGGAATAAACTTCGTTTCATTTGCAAGTTCAGTATAATTTATTCAAAGTTCCAATTATAGATGGAATGTTCAGATCTGTATGAATAAACACAGTGGCATATCTGAAATTGCAAATTAAAGCTTGCATGTGGAAAGAAAACTAGGTTTAGATATACAGGAAGAAGCTAGTCTAATACAATTTCAAAAGCCCATCCACAAAATTGATGTTCCTGCCTTTATTCTTGCAGGCTGAAAGATTATAAGGACTGACAGTATAAAATTACAAAGATAGGAGGAATGAATGAAATACTGGAAAGGAATGAAGGGTCTATTCAAAAGACAGTTCCTTTTGCTTTTCCTGCTGAAAAAGTTTCTGATACTTCTCATATACAAAAAATGCTGTGAAATTTTTTCTCAGGCAATATTATGTACGGAAGAAGTAACAAAAAAGTTTTAAGAAATCTTGTGGTATGCTATAAGTAGAAAATACATTTTTTAACTGAAGGAGAATAACAAGACATTTTTGCTTTACCAAACTCAGATAAAATGTAACCAAATTGCTGGACTGGTTAAATGATATCCTCTCCTCTTTCCTTGCTCTCAAGGACAATGGAAACTTTCTTCTAGTGAAAAAGCTTTTTTGGCTGAAAACTTTGTGTCTTTTCTGTTATCTTTAAAATCCATTGAAAAAGGAAAGTTTAATAGAAAATTTGAAACTGTGCAAAGTTATAATAGGATCATGCTGCTAATTCAAACATATGAATGCTTAAGGAATTGACCTGGAATTATCTCTTTAAATAAGAATACTCAGAACCATGTCTTTTGTTTGCAAAAGAAATCCCCATCACACATATCAGAGACCACTAATACTCCTTGCATACTCATTTTGAATAAGAAACATTTAAAACAAGGGAAGAGAATTCAGCTAATTTCAACTGGTGCATGATCACAGGGCAGTAAGGCTTAGACTAATTAAATAATTTTGATGAGTTTACATCCAAGATGAATGTGGTTTATAAGAAAGAGTAAAGCTGAGTTTCCAGCCACTATGTTGACTAAAATCCCACTCATTATTCCTCACTGTTGCAAATACACCACATCCTTCCTGTGCTGTTGCAGTCACCTGCTGTCTGAAAGCACTGATCAAAGTCATGTGTTATTATGATACATGGTGCAGTAAGATGGAGGAAGATTTTCCACATAAATCAGAATAGCTGGACGTTTGCAAGTTAGCCTAATTTACATCAGGGTTCCGACCTGCAAGAAATAAAATGATAAAAATGTCTTTTCACCTTTTTCAGTTATTTCAAATGTTGCCATAAGCAACTGGAGAAAATTGCTTTTCCATTACTGAAGACAAAGCATGTAGACTGCTGAGGGTGGGTGGCAGGAGGTATTTGTGGAAGGGGCAAAATTACAGCATCACTTTGCCCTGATCAGAACCTATCTTGGTAACCCGCAAAGGGCAGGTAAGAAAAGCCTCTCAGGCATCTCCTGTCTCTAAGGGATCTCTTTGTGAAGGCTCTTTTCTTGTGTAGTAACTCTCACCTGCTGCAGACAACCTTAAATATGTTTCTTTTCTGCGGAATGGGATCCCAACTTTTTTGCTCATATGAGATAGGTTGCTGCCAACTGAATAAAAGGAAGGGCTTGTATCAGGTTGCATTGATGGAGCTGACATTTTCTGTGCTGTAGCAACTTTTCTTTCTTCCCCAGGGACAAGTCTGTTACAATATGAGACTGAAGAAGGGTGTGATCTAGTTTATAGTATTTATAGGGCTCCCATTAACCCAGGTTTCTCATGCAGGAACTTGAATCCCTGCTTTGTGAGGCAGGAAATCCCTAAGCTGCTATGGATGGGGCACTCGGAGAGTGAATCAGCCAGTATGCCTGCAGCTCTGAGTCACCCTGAAACACTTACCTGTACGGTGGCTCAGAGCACATCAGGCTCGGGGACAGGTTCGTGCTTTAGCATGCCCCACCACACAACCTGTGTTCTTGCTGTCTTGACTGGACCTGGCTGGAGGGCTCCATGGATCCTGTCTCCCTTTTTCTTCTTGCGACAACCAGGGCATGAGTTTAAATAAACCCAGGTTTAACCTCCAGATGGAGCAATGGGGCTGCAAGGACATGTCCCAGAATGACTAAAATGGGTTCCTGGATGGGCGGCAGACAGGGATAGAAGTCTGAATCAGCAACAAGAATTTAACACTCAGTGCAACTCAGGAACCCAGATATTGCCTTAGGACCTGGCTGGTGTGCAGAGAGGAGAGGTCTCAGGGAAGTGAGGACTTGCAGACCAGTCTTCTGAATCAATCACCAGCACCTGTCCAGAGGGAACACCTTTTTTCCTTGACAACAAGGCTCCCAGCTCTCCCTTGTAATCCTTGTCATATCCCAGTGGACGTGGGCAAATGACAAAAGAGCTACATTAAGGATGAAACCCCATGCATAATATAAAGGATTTGCAAAAAGCGGCATGTGGATAAACCCAGGCAGTGCACCCCGAGTCTGAGGATGTATTTGCCAGGCTTGTTAGGAACTCTGGGTTTGAACACTGTCCTGTCTCCCCTGAACATCTTTAACCTTTGAAATCTTAAACTAGGCTACCCAGTCTGGGTCCTTCCTAAACCCTTAGAAATGGTATGTCAAAAGGCTACATTTCAAGTTTGTTCAATGAACAGCATTGGTGATTTTTCTATCATAAAACAAGCTGTTAAGACCTGATACTGGAAACATGGAAGTTACAGGCTGCTTCAAGAGAGGTATTTGGGACTTCAGTCTCTCTTAAAAGTTCCAGAGCTTGTAGGAACCAGAGATCTTCAGGACACTGCAGAAGAGACACTCAGCACTGAGACTAGACATCAAATAACCAGTGCAATTCCACAACTTGCCCATCTGGGAGCCTACTGGCAAATGTTAATCTCTCTTTGGGGGAGTTAGATTTTTTTCCGAAAAACATATTTTGCTTTTTGTTTTTATCCACAGCTGGCTTTCACTAAATATCTGAAAAATAGGTTTGGGACTGGTTTTATTTTCTGAAAATATCCTTCCCCTAATCCAGTGAGATATTTAGAGAGGAAAATAAATGTTCTGCAAACATCCTTCAGAAATAAAGCTGTGCAATGTGTTTTATCTATTTCTCTGAAAAAGAATAGAATGAAAAGTGTGGATGGACTTTTAACCCCCTTCAGGACTGTGACACACTGATGAAGCAGTATGGGAAACCTATTCAAAAGCATATCTGTGGATAAATGGAAGAATTCAATTTCTCAGCCTTCTTATTCTTAACATTAAACTCCATTTCACAAGGCATACGAACATGCATCTCTAAAGTATTACCCGAAAAATCCTCTTAACACAACAGCTTTCATCTCTCTGCTTTCTGCAAGGACTAATCCATACCTACAGAAACAAGAGACCTTTTGTTCAGCTCCAGCCTTAGCACATTTTTTGTTGAATTTTTCCTCTGTAGAAGCATAACAGGGTAAGGGATAATATGGTCCCAGAGAAGCAAATACAAAGGCAGGCTTAACCTGAATGCATGAATCTCGGCTCTAAGGAGGACTGGATAGGCATGAGGATATTTTCTATCTGTATAGATCTTTATATGATAATTTGTTAGTGGCTCTGATTACGTACTTTGGCTGACTCTAGGACCACAATGACAGAATAAAGTGAATCTGGAGTAATAGTGTTGTCTAAGTTACATCTATATTAGTAGATTGAATATTTACAGGATCAATCTTTGCTACTAAGGGAAGCTGGCATAGGTTGGCCCCAAACTAGACTCCTGGACTCCTTTCACCTTCAGAACAAGGTGCTTGCACCCACAGTGTCTCCTGGGAGCAGTTTCCAGCTCCATTAACCATTCATATGCACTGGGATTTGTGCCAGTGCCACTTAACATGGGACAAAACCCTCCCAGGGATGACCCTGGGCTCAAGAGAAGAAATGTCCAAATGCAGCATCAGAGGTTGTCCCTGGTATTCAGATGAAAATACTTCAAGCCCATATCCTTACCAAGGATCTTTTTGGTGCGTGTTTACTGTTCAACGCCCTTCCAGGCAAAGGGGAATTTTCAACAGCTCATTTAACAGTATGTGTAATTCACTGGTGAGTTACACACCGCCCCATCTGTGCCAGCCAAGAGAGCATAAGGGCTGGGATAGCCCCCAGCTACAAAGCCCAGCTCACAGAGCAACCTCATTCTTCTCATTCTGGCTCACACGCCTGTCCTGCCAGCCGACTCAGCAGCTTGTATGCATGTGCCTATTAAAACCAGAATAAACTGGTCATCTCCAGCTCATTATGACATTGTTTCATATGTTTGGCTTTTTCTTATTAAGGCTGATTTTTGTTTTAGATGCAGAATCTGTCTGGTGTGGGTTCAGTAGTCAGTGTTGACAGAACAACTAACATCTTTCCCACAAGAGCTATGTGTGGAAATTGGTGATTGTTGCTGTTTTATTCAGCTCCAAAAATTTCACAGAATGCTTCATCTACCTCATTCCTGGGTGTCCTCTTTCTTCCTCTCTGAAATACAGCCTGAGTGCTCCCTGCTTGGGGATTGCTCTTCATTCCTTTTTCACGTGCTACAGTGATGCCTTGAGCCCAGTCATGTTTCTTGCTGCAACCGCAAGATAAATAATACTTATATTTCACTCTTTCAGACTTTAGTCTTTTGGTATTTGTGACAGATTTTATACTCAACCCTGGTTTTAGTATGTCGACATTTTAAAATTAATAAAACTTTGGAGATGGAATGGCTTTGTGCATATCCTATGTGTCACAGTCACCCAGATCAAGGTAAATTATTTTTATGAAAACCTAACCTTGACTTAAATATGCCTGGGACAAAGGCAGTCTCAGAAGAATGTACGCATTCCATACAGCAATAAAAGGAGAGAGAATGTGCTGGTTATTTTCCCAGGTACAAAAGCAAATGATGCCACAAGACTCTGATCCCTTCCACAGGGGCACTGGTCATTCCTTCCTTTCAAGTCACTCCCTGCTGACTTTGACCTTCTCAGGACTTTGACCTTCTCAAGCGCCTCTTTTTACAGGTCTTTCTCCCTGTTGCCCACTAGAGAAATACTGAAATCTGATCTCAGTGATTCATTCAAGGCTGCACAATGAATAGGTATCCCTATGAAGAACCAAAGATCAAGGCACTGACTCATGTCTCTGTCCCAGTCAGATGCTGTGGTCCTTCTCTTGCTCGCTCTGTGACTAACTCAGTGGCAAACTTTGGTCCAGTGCACACTCACATGCGTGTCTCCAAAATCCCACATGTACATGTGTGTGTGCACACACATGTACGTAATTATTCCCCTGCTTGCTGGTTTGCTGTCACTTTCTTCAGGCTGATGTTGATGTAAAACCAAAAAGTGCAAACCGGAGCACAGAAAATTTTCCTTTTTTCTAAGTCCTGGCAAATGGTGGATGAGCTCATACTGCAGCTGCAAAGGCAAGGGGCAAGGTAAGGCTAGTAAAGTCATTGAATGCAGCTTCAACAGTCACTCTTTCCTCCTTTGTGGCAAGACAATGAATCAAGAAGGAAGGACAGGCTGTCCTTCTCCTCTTTCCTACAGAGTTCTTTTCTGAAATTCTACTTGTTTAAAACCATCTTTAATTTTAGTGCTAAATATAGTAGATTTGTCCAAAAATGAAAAGATAAATGAGCTGAATTAACAGAAATACAGTTGGGTGCTAACAGGGAAAATATAGGAATAGGAGACACACTGATTTAAAAAAGCCCTCAGTGAAGGCTGATACTGATGTCGGGCTGCAGCCCACTTCACCTTTCTGCCCAAGTTAATACTGCAGAAGTCAAAGTGCCCCAAGGCATTAAGCAAGGAGCATATCCTGGCTTCAAAAGGAGACTTGAAACTCTCCAAAAAAAGATCGGGTTTGAAAAACAAATTCTTCATACATTAGAGACAACACAAGCCCTAAGCTTTTGGCCAAGACAACTAATAAGCTTCAGTCTGGAGGAACTGGGAGGGTAAAGTAGCACCATAGTGGGTGGCTGATTATATCCGTGAATTTACAGCCCTTCCACTTTGGATGTCTTTCCTTCAACGACTTTAGCAAAATGTGATTCATCATGGGGAACCAGAGTGACAGCTCAGTCTGAGAAATTCTAAAAAAAGGAAGATTTAAAAAGCTTCATTAAAGAAATGACAGGGATAGGGAGTGGGGAGGTTCCTAAGAAAACTTTGTAAGAGATTTTGCTTTCTAATGTAAGTCTCTATTAAATTAAATGAGCATGAACTTTGCGAAGAAATGAGGCATTATGTCCCATGAGATTTCATCTACCTATCATTACAGTCAATGAAAGAACTTCCATTAATCAAAAAAGAGAAATATTTTCATCTAATCGCTGAAGGAAACTGAGGACCCATTATCTTTTTCAAGTTTGGTTTAATTCATACGCTTTTCATCAGTCTTTCCATTACCTGTATGTCTCATCAATGCAAAGGAAACTGCTTCTGTAAAAGACCTGGCAAAATTTAAAGGTTTCCAGCTTGCTGGGAATATTAGATTTCAAAATTAAATTTCAGTGCATTCTTCACTATTGTGTTTTCCTCATGCTCTGCATACCTAACGCAGGCACTGAGGATCTACTTTGCAGAAATGCCCCAGTATGTCCAGCTGTATCTTAAGTCAATAGCAAGCTGTCCTTCAGGCACGGGACTTGTATAACTGGTAGCATTCAGAAAAGTAAGGACGTAGTACTTCATAAAGATGTCCAGAATGAAGGTATATGCCAGATTTTAATCTCAGTCCTCTAACTCTGACTAGAGGTGTTGAGAAAAGAGATTACTTTTTTATTTGTGTGTGTGTGTGTGCGCACACAAGTGTAGTGATAAATTCCACCAAAGAGCAAAAAGTATACTGGATATATGATCACTAACCAAAAATGCTTTTGTTAATTTATTCAATGTTTTATAAAGTCATTGAAGATATTAACTCCAAATTAAAAATAGCATGCTAATTTGTCATTGAGGATTGAGTTCACATGTGTACAAATGAAGAGGATGAATGAAAAGCCAACAGGAAAACTGGACCCGAACAGTCCCAAAATTGTGAGTGTTTGAATTTGAAGTCTTAATGTTTATTTAGTGTGCATTTTTGCATGTAAAGGTTCCCAGCGGCATCATATGTAGCTTTATATCTAGTCTACTAGTCATTTGTCAGTCTCTTTCCCCCCACCCCAATTTAATAGAAAATGTGAGTCACAGGAAATTACATAAGAAGAGCTGTACAGAAAATACATTGAGCTGTACAGAAAATACATTGCTTCTGTAACATTTCACTTTCTCAGGTGCTGGCAAGTCACTTAGATCCTCATCTTGACCTGCATTGAGCTGTATGTATGTGTCATAAGCAATGTGCTGGGACTGCTCAAGAGAACTCCAGAAGGCAAAATCTGTTACAAAATGGGTTAAAACATTTTAGGCAGTGAAGGAACAGACCACTATCTCAAATGCTGCAGAATTAAAGTACTATTTGTATGGTAGCTTGAACAATGGAGCCTCAGTCTTGCAATTATCATAAAAATGATGAATGGCTTGTTTTCAACAGGAAAGTTTTGCAAATGCACTCATATTGCAAGGAAAAGGTGGGAGAGCAGACACGTTCCTACAAGACGCTCATAAGCCTCACAATTGCTGACAGTGCTTGGACTGCCCCAGAACCAGGCCTGGGTTGGCATCTCCCTTGAGAAAAATTGTATCACTCTTTGATATCTAGCAAATATAACTTGATGACGGTGTCAAAGACAAGTCAGGTCTTGTCACTGTCACCTTTGCATCTACAGGCTTTTCAATGGAAATGTTGTAAAGTTTGGCTTTTTCTTCTCTTCTAAGGCTATTCCAGACCTGTTCCGTGCAGTTATTCTGTGCTATTCTGAATCAGAAATACTCAGCTCAGCAGCTGGGAGCATGCTTGACATTTGTATAGATTTATGTCATGTATTCCTTTCAAGTAAAACCACAGGAATGTAGGCGTGAAGATGATAGGGGAAAAAAGCTGACCAGGAGCTGTTATTAGACTGTAACTTGCCAGACTGCTGTAGAAGAAACACAACACATTGACTCTTTGGGGATATCACCTTTCAACCTCCCACCCTCTCCTGAAGTTCTGGTACTAATAGACATTAGCTTGTAGAGATGAGTGAAAGAACTAACATGCCCCTGTGCCTGGCCTGAGCTTCCCAACACTCCGAAGTCAAAGCCTATAGCTATTGGCAGAACTATTTTAAGTTTCCATTCTGACTAGGTTTTGAACTGGAATTTAAATATGAGATTTGAGTAGATGTAAAGGCACCTACTGTTGAAGGGTATGTTGACTACAGAGATCTTTCTATGACTGATGATAGTAATCTTTTTCTGGCTCTCTCACCCTTATCTTTAGAGGGTGTGGAATTTGCAGCTGGAGCCCTAGCCAGCATAGATGTGGAATGACCAATGGAGTCAAGAACTGGTTCACAGCTTCTTTGCACTGGTGAAGTGTGGGCAGGAAGGATCCTTGAAAGGCTGCAAGGAGCAACTTCACTCAAGGAAGCTAAACAATTTCTTTTGGAACTAACAGACATTAGGACTTCCAAAACCACCACAAATTTGCTCCGATAATGGATTTGAATTGCCTCAAAACAAGAAGATGCTTATACCTTTGAGTCCTCTCCCTTATTCCAGCAGGAATTTCTGGGTGAAGGCCTAGGCAGGAAACCAGACTGGAGGACCTTAGTTTTTGTCTCCAAAAATATAGATTGTCAAAAAGTTGGTCTTACCTAAATAATTCCAGTGCCATTAGTTTGCAGTCATACTTACAGCACATGGAGTAACAGGTATCCTCATGAGAACATATCCACAGTCATTTCTCCTCAGGGTCAGCTTAATCCCATATCTACTGACATCTGTGGCAAACAGTGCAAAAACAGATGGCCAGGGAAAAAAGAAAACAGGGTAAGCATGTACAAGTTCCCTCAAGCACTCTCCCCGCCTTTTGACTATTTCAGGTAGTCTAAATCCGATGTGCTTTATCTACTCATATCTCTAAAGGATCTCATCCTTGTCCTGTCTCCCCTTAAACCCATCTAAATTCTTTGCATCTGCACAATCTTTTGAGTTACACAGGTCTACCACCCAGTGTCAACAAAACCTACCTGCTTGTTTTGAACAGCTCCTAGTGTCATTTAATAGCCCTTAATTCATCAAATGGAAACCCAAATGAACTTGCCTTATCAACAAGAGGCATTTTCTTCAAGTTCCCAACTGCCATCATAAGCAAAGTCTACTTATTAGCACATCAGTGTCTGTGTCCTGGTGTCATGCTCACTCTTTCTATGTTCTGAGCTGTTTTCCCCACTGTCCTGATTTTCCACATCTTACTTTAGAGCAGGAAAGGGAGGAGGGGAATTGTGTCCTCTTGTGACTGGGATCATGTGCTTCACTGAGTAATGTATGTGGAAGACAGGGAGAATTTATCTCCCCCTCTTTTTTACTGTTCTGTTTACAATCAGCCTACTTCAGTCAGTAGGAGAAATCAGAAAGAGACAGCTTCCTTGCCATCAAAGTGACTCGCAAGCAGTCTGGGCTGTGGTTAAACTGCCTCCCACACGCTAACGAGCAGCAAATCAAAGCAAATGAGCAAAACGTTTCCCTAAAAATGTAGTATCTCAACAAGCAAGCCATAATGCTGCTAGACACAGGGCTGCGGAGCTGGACCAGACTGGAGGTACCCTTAGCCCAGCATATGGAGAGTCCTACGTTCCCGGGAGGAAGCTAGCAGTCAGGTGTGGGTCAGATTATATGCTCTCCTCCACTGCACTGGAATTTTTATTCTCATCTCAGTTTGTTAGAGAGTGACTCCATTCCTGCCACGCACTCTGTGATATCCCATTGAAAAACATTATTAGGCTGAACTGCTCTGCCTCTGAATGTCCTCAGTATCTGAAAAAGTCTAATCCCTTTTCACTCCTTGCTGAGTTACTGGCCTGGGAACCTCCTACTGCTGCTCTGAATAAAAAACGACATGGGTTTATAGGTTTCAATATGCTTTGTTGAATGTCCCCCTGCTCTTGTGCTTTACAGAAGCAGCTTATTTACTTGTTCAAGATCTGATGGCTTTGATTCCCACCAGGGTACATGTGAGTATCAAGTGTAACCCCAGCAATGTGGCTACCTGACTTCCCTCATTGCCCTGCCCAACCGTAAGAAAACGAGAAAGCAGTTGACCACTATGAAGGCAAATGTGAAGAAGCTTCTTTTGCTTGCTGTGAAATGCCCTTGGTCATTTGGAAGGGGAGCTGAAGAGAAGAGAAGCTTTTCTATCTGCCTCCCTCCTCCCGAGCAACACTTCAGCCAGGAGACAGACAGCCGGTGGCCATTAGGTAGCTGTCAATTCCTGTCAGCAACTTGACAGGTTGGAGAGGTGCTTCTCCAAAACTGACAGCTACTGAAGGCACAACGTGTTGAAGGAGATGAAGCAGGGTGGGAAGCAGGTGAATGGCAGTCCCAGGCTCTCCAAGCGGTGGGGCTGGCTGGGGTTTCCATCACAGTTTGTCTTTACTACAGGAGAAACAGCGGCTTCCAGCTCACCTTAAAGGTGTGGCCATGTGTTTCGTGTGGGCATGTCCAGAAGTATCCTCACTCTGTCAACCTACAAAAGATCCAATCCAGACCCACAAGAAGGTCTAAGAAGCAATCTTTAATGGCTGCATTTGTGCATAGTCTTGAACAGGGCCTCCATGCCCGGTTCCTGGCAGTGGGGCTGCCGGGCGGCCTGTGTGTGGGGCTGCCCCGTGGCGGACACAGCCGGTGCCAGGCGGCTCCAAGGGCCCCATGGCAGGACACAGCTGAGCCCCTCAGCCAAGCTGGGGGCGCCGGGAACGGGGACAAGAGGTTTGGGAAAGGGCGGAAGGTGGCCCAGGCAGAGGAGGAGGAAGGCAAGGAGGGAGCAGCAGCAGAGGGAGGAGGAGGGCAGGAGGTGAGAACTGGGCAGGGTGAAAGGGAGTGGTAGGAAAGTGGTTTTATGTTTGCTTCTCACTACGTGAATCTATTTTAATTGGCAATAAATGAAATTAACTTCCCTCAAGTCAACTCTGTTTTGTCTGTGATGTTAATTGCTGAGTGATCTCCCAGTCTTTATCTCGACCTATGAAGTTTCTCATCCTGTTTTCTGTCCCCATCTCATTGAGGTGGAGTTAGTAAGCAGCTGAGTCGGACTTTGGCCCTTCACCAAGGCTAAATGAGCACAAGTCTGTAGGTTTTACTGAACTTTTCCAAAGCCTGTGGAGGATAATAGCACCGCAAAAGGAGCCTGTCATCTGAGGGCCTTGCACGATTTAGGAAAGTCAACTTTATGCTACTGATGCCAGCAGAGTGACATTCGATTGACACGAATATGAATTGAAAATCATTCCCCTAGATTTTGTCTTGTGTCAGGCAGCACACAAATGCGAAATGAAATTAAAATGACCAGATTGCTAACAGACTGAAACTGTGGCAGGAACAGCTTAGAATAGATTTACTGAGGAGTGTTTTCAGTCTGAAGATAATTCAGTGATGGGCCAGACCAGTGATATCTAAGGAAGTGGCAAATAAAAGGCTGGGAAGAAAAGGGTATTTGGAGGTAAAATTGCTGAAAAGTAAATATGGGGAAGATAGTTTTCTCTAGGTATGTCTTCCCTTCTAATTTGTTTCTGTTTTCTTTACCCATCCATGTTTTATGGTCAAATATTTTCAGCACAGGAATCCTGCAATGCCAGAACATTTCCTGCCACCTTTTCTGACACTAACAGTTAGCTATAACAGTGTGTTCTTCTGTACTTTTTCAGTTAGGAAAAATGGCTGATGGAGACAAATGGAATCCCTTTTTTTTACAGAAACATGGCACAGTTTCCGTGATTGTGGTCATTTCTTTCCCCAAATTCTCCCAACACTACCCGCCCTCCACCAAGTTGTCTCTGACTCCCACTGTTTATTCCTCACAAATATGGTAATTTTTTGCTGGCTGTTCCCTTCATTTATATCAGCTTATGGCTTCTCAGAGACTGAAAAACCTTGCTGAAATACAGAGAACTGATCCTCATTGTTCATGCATGCTTTACGAGTGTCTTTGCTTGGGCCAGTGCTTTATGCCTGTGCTTGAAGTAAAACTGCTGTCATTGCTGCTAACTAGCTCCATAAAGAAGCCTTATGAAATCTTAAAGTCCTTGAAAGAAGAGCAGTTGTTATACCTAATCTGTAACATTATTCTTTCTTGTCTTTTCTTTCTATTTTTTTTTTACATTGTCTTAAGGTGCACACATTATGCACCAGAACATAATTAACTTATTATTCCTCCTAGCACTTAAAATATAGCTGTTGTGAGTGGCTGGCCTAGCTCCAAGTGCTTCAGTGATATTATTCATCTACCCAGGAGCATCTTGAAAGTTTGATTGCAATTAATGATTTCATAGAAATCGTTCTTACCTTGTTAACGGTTGTCTTGTTCAACACTCACGCAGATCCCAAGGACCTGCTATGGTCCACATCCCTCAGCACCTGACTGCTAACTGCTGTACTCAGGAGAGATAGGTTTTGTTACTCACAAAAAAAAAAAAAAAAAAAAAAAAATTTTCCTAGAACTTTTTTTTTTTTTTTTTTTTTTTTTTTTTTTTTTTTTTTTTTTTTTTTTTAAAAAAAAAAAAAAAAAAAAAAAAAAGAGAGAAAATAATAATTTAACAATCAAAGGTAACATAACAAGAAATGTCAAACTCACTCAAAATCAGTAGGTTACTAACGGCATGAGTTCAGAATAGACTGTGGATGCTGTGGAGGCTGAAGCTGACCTAGGTTCGAAAGCAAATTAGACAAAGTCTATCGGACACAATGACATGCCTCTGGAACTCCCTGCCCTGCAAGTCATTAGAAGATTGGAGAATACCTCTTATATTTGCCTTATTCTTTACACTGCACTTAGTAGCTACTCCCAGTGCCATGAGAGACTATTGGGATTGATGGACCTTTATTTGGATGTGGAATGGTGACTTTTCATATTTAGGTAATTTGAACTACCATCTTTGACTGTAGCTGCCGTAGTAAACTAAAGAGGGCCACTGCAAAACTCAATAGTTGTGCATTCATCTGTTTGATGGACAGTAAAAGGTTAGCCTGAAAGCAGCGCATAGATCAAAGCAAGACTACACACACAGAGTGTGACTTGCCATGGAGCCACCACCAGAATGAAAAGACTAAGGATTCCAGCACTAGAGAGTGTCTGGAATCTAAATCTTACCCAGGTTTTCAGTTTGTAAATGACAGATCTGTAGCTGTTGGGAAAGACAAAAAAGACAAAACAACATCCCCCAAACTATATCTGTAATTGCAAGGAGATGTTTGTCCATCCCTTTTTGGTAATGGCAAAAAAACCCCAAATGGTTTCTGGTCAGTTTTAGCCAACCCTGCTATTTTGGAAATAAATGAAACTTTTTGTACCCCTCTACATTCCATCTGTATTGACTTTGTTTTTGTTGGCACTCCTGGCACATATGACCGACATGTTTTAAGGAGACCCTGCCAATACCTCCAGAGAGGTGTCCCTGCATGAGTTTAGCTTTGCGTCTACTGTCAGGGAATCTCCAAAGGAGAGCCTCTGATTCACTCTACCATGTTCTCATGCTCCAGCAGGATTTCTACTCAATGTCTGTCGTCTTTGCAGAGTAACACTTTCATACTAGTAGTTAATCTACAAATTTTCCTCTGAAATTTTAACCCTTTAAAACTTCCTTTTAATCTCTGTGCCCATCCTTCCTCAGGGGAGCTGGTGTGTTAGCCAGGGTTTTATCTTTGCTGTGATTTACCTGTAACCTTGTTGGACTAACTACAGTCGTAGGGAAGTCACATCTGATGTGAAGAACTCGCAGTAGCCACTGTTGTTCTGGGGCTTTTCTGATCTCCTCGGAGGCTTTGCTAATATGGTCTACTATTTTTCCACAGCTCAGAATTTCACCCAGAAAATCTCAGAACCTGTTTTATTGTCAAGAATATGTTGTATTTTCCTGTGAAACACCTTAGGTGTGTGACACAGTCCAACCCACAATGTCTCCCAAAAGGCTCACATAGTGTTCACAAATGTATGCTCTGTTTTCCTTAGGGAACATGCCAGAACTCTGCTGATGCGTCAGGCGTGGAAAAATATTTTACTTCAGCCTTGTCTTCTGGAATTTCTCCCCAGGTAGGGAGGAGAATGACTCCTTCTTATAAATGTATATAGCTCTCTGGGGGTTGGACTGATGGGATGTTTTGCACTTATTTGTTTAGAGAAGCTTTCACATGACCAATGAGTTCACCAGCTTTGCTGATTTATTTTTTTTTTTTTCAACTGTTGTGAGTCTACAGCAATAAATGAATTAAGTTCCTCTGTCAGCCTCTGCCTGAGGACAAGAACTGTGATAATGAGTTTAATAGGTGGGATGGCTGTAGTCTTTCAGTTTAGCTCTGTACTCTGTCAACAACTTTCTTATACCAAGAATGCTTCTTCAGTGCCATTTGTCCCTTGTCCTGCCAGAGGATGAAACAAAGGACTTCATAGGTTTCCTGCCTATATGATTTCTATAAAAACTTCCTTAATGGTAAATGTTTACTGTTGTATAACCTGAACTTAACCCATTTACTTGCTAGAGCTTTTATTTGTCCTGTTTGTCCTGCTAATTGTTGCTTGACCTCACTTTGGGTTGTGTATTCAACTTAGAAGTAATAAATGTCACTTCCTTTCTGATGTGGAATGCTTCACTCCCCACACTCCTGTATAGTCTTGTGATGAATTACGTCCAAGTTAAATGAAAACTATCAAAATCATCAATCTGCTCCAATCATCTGCTCTGAGAAACAAGACTAACCTTGTAAACTCTATAGGTAAGGGAAATCACAAAAGGTTCATGCATATAAGGACAAAGAAGAACAGTCCCAGCAGATTTCTGGCCTCTTTCCCTGTATCTCTCTCAATGCAAGAAGTAACTAAACAGATTATGTTCATGTCAATTATATGTCAGCTTTTGATGCCATACAGAATGAATGATGGGACCATATCTGAAGTACCTAGAGGGGGAGTGAACCTGACCTCAGCAACAATAGTACTAACAGAGTAAGAAAACTGGATATGACAAAGGAAACAAAAGAGACTATCGTGACTGTGCCCTCCGTATCATAAGTCCTCCTTCAAACAATAACACAAAGAGGCAGCTTTGAAGGGACAAGGTGACAAGCAGAGCTAAGAGGGAGCAAAGGTGACATCCAAGTGATGAGAAAAGTTGAGATGTTGTGTAGAGATGGTTTTAAGGCATCAAGAAATGGAGTCAGATTTGAAGTGGCACGCAAAGCTGAAACACATGCAGATTGTTTTGAAGAAGCACACAGAAGTGAGAAAGCAAACAGGCAAGTTTAGGGTGTTGAGCAGATCTGAAACAGCTTATGCTGTAGGTGCAGAAAGCAGTAGTTTTGCAGAATGATTCCTGTGAAGGCATATCACTACCGAACATCAGAGCTGTGTCCATTCATCTGGGGTAATCAGAAGGTATCCAGGGAATCCTGGGATTATTATACCCTCTATTCCAGTAGATGAACTTCCTACAGAAGTTGAACTGTATGATCATGAATAAACATGTGTGAGTGAAGAATAAAAGGAAAAAATGGCGCCCATTCAAATATTACACTTAAATATTGAACTTCTATTTAAATACTCACTTCCTCCTGAGTCACTGACAGTTTGAGGGAAGGGCTGGGGTCAGACCCTTGCTGAGACTTCCTGTAAAGGGATTCTTATACATGTTACCCTTTCCAAGCTTCTTTTGTTCTATCCCTAAAGCAAAGTTATCGTTGTTTCAATTATCTGGGCTCCCTATTTCTACATCTGGGTGGTGGAGAGATGCTTATATCACTGTTTATTTTTCCTCTCTTTACATGCAAAGAAACCCAACAGTTTTGTGACCAAGAGCACCTGACAGCTGGGTCACATTCAGATAATGTTCCATTTGACAGGGCCATATTGCTCACACAGACAGAATCACTACCTGCTCACATTTTCTCCAGTTGTATTCTGCATTTTCAGAGAGTTTTATGTTTCAGGAGGCATTTGATTGCCCCATTCTTTCCACTCCAAATATTTTCCTACTTGTACCAACCATGTGTTCTCTCTTAAATCACTCAGAGACAAAAAACTGTGCTGTTCCCAAGGTCTGCTTCATGCCTTGTCTAACTGAGCAGCTGTCTCAGTGTGATAGAACTGATCTCAGCTAACTCATCCCAGAGTACCCATGATATCAATTGCCCAGCATGTGGGCAGCTTAACGTATTTTAGGTTGGAGAATCTTCCTAATAAATACTTTTTGGGGTCCCACACTACGGAACCACACAGCTTTTCCCGGTGCTACCTAATTTCTTCTACTGTGAGGCCAAGAGGAAGGTAGTTTTAGACACACTAGGAGTTCTTGAATCTCTCTTCCTACATTTCTGCTAATGCTTCTTTTTATTCCTGTGCCTGCTTGTATTTCTTCAAAGGAAGTGAAGTCAGTTAATGTGCCTGGGTGTTTTCAATCATGATGAAATTTATAGATGCACACAGGAGAGTTGAAGGCTAGCAGAAGTGCATAAAGAAAATTCACTGCCGAGTTTCTGTGGTAGCATGGCAGGGCAAGCTGCAGCCATCCCATTCCATCATCTTTGCCCCTGGGTTATTTTAGGAAACCACATAATGTCGCTGCTGTGAAAAGGCTTTAGTATTGGGAGTGGAAAATGGGACAACACCCATTGAGAATTTATTTATTCTGGTATGCAAAACACCCTGAAAGGCACTGCTCGATAGTTACCCACCACTTTTTTATCTGTGGTTAATGCCTGTGTGAGATAGGGAACAAGTTCCTCATAGAACTTTCTTCTCCCTCTAATTTATGAAAAGCAATGGCTCTCAATGCTATTCATATTCACGTGCTACACTCCTCAAGGATGAATGAAACTACTGTACCCCAAAGCTGAGCCCAATGTTGCAAATTTTTGAGTCACATCTGGTCCTCCATGGCTAAAAGAACAAGGCAGACAATGTCACCCCCCAAAGAAGATGAAAACATGAGAACTATATGAAAATGCCTTTAGGACATAGCTTTGCAGTCTAGTCTGGTTGGGGGAAGGCTTACTTTATAGAAAGAGAGAGGGTATTGCCTGTGTCAAAGTGTTGAGAGTTGCTGACTTCACTTATTAACAACGGAATGGGATGTCAAGGCATGCATTGATCTGGATAAAGGGATCGAGTGCACCCTCAGTAAGTTCGCAGATGACACCAAGCTGGGTGGCAGTGTTGTCCTGCTGGAGGGTAGGAAGGCTTTGCAGAGGGATCTGGACAGGCTGGATCGATGGGCTGAGACCAACAGGATACGTTTCAATAAGGCCAAGTGCCGGGTCCTGCACTTGGGTCACAACAACCCCAGGCAGTGCTACAGGCTTGGGGAAGAATGGCTGGAGAGCTGCCTGGCAGAAAAGGACCTGGGGGTGTTGGTCGACTGTCGGCTGAACATGAGCCAGCAGTGTGCCCAGGTGGCCGAGAAGGCCAACGGTATCCTGGCCTATGTCAGGAACAGTGTGGTAAGTAGGACCCTAGAGGTCATCATTCCCCTGTACTTGGCACTGATGAGGCCTCACCTGGAGTACTGTGTCCAGTTTTGGGCCCCTTACCAGAAAAAAGACATTGAGGTGCTGGAGCAGGTCCAGAGAAGGGCAATGAAGCTGGTGAGGGGTCTGGAGAGTAAGTCCTATGACTTACAGCTGAGGGAGCTGGGGTTGTTCAGTCTGAAGAAGAGGAGGCTGAGGGGAGACCTTATCATGCTCTATAATTACCTGAAGGGAGGGTGTAAAGAAGCAGGGCTCGGTCTCGTCTCCTAAGTTACAGGAGATAGGACAAGGGGAAATGGATTCAAGTTGCACCAGGGGAGGTTTAGATTGGATATTAGGAAAAATTTCTTCACGGAAAGGGTTATCCAGCATTGGAATAGGCTGTCCAGGGAAGTGGTTGAGGCACCATCCCTGGAGGTGTTCAAAAGACAGGTTGACATGGTCCTCAGGAATATGATTAATGATTTTTTATTCCTGGTGAGGGGTCTGGAGAGTAAGTCCTATGACTTACAGCTGAGGGAGCTGGGGTTGTTCAGTCTGAAGAAGAGGAGGCTGAGGGGAGACCTTATCATGCTCTATAATTACCTGAAGGGAGGGTGTAAAGAAGCAGGGCTCGGTCTCGTCTCCTAAGTTACAGGAGATAGGACAAGGGGAAATGGATTCAAGTTGCACCAGGGGAGGTTTAGATTGGATATTAGGAAAAATTTCTTCACGGAAAGGGTTATCCAGCATTGGAATAGGCTGTCCAGGGAAGTGGTTGAGGCACCATCCCTGGAGGTGTTCAAAAGACAGGTTGACATGGTCCTCAGGAATATGATTAATGATTTTTTATTCCTTATTTCTTATTTGTTTTTTTGTCAGAGTTAGGTTGATGGTTGGACTAGATGATCTTTAATGTCCCTTCCAACTTAGATGATTCTATGATTCTAAGTAGCAAGACAACTGAATAAAGGCATCCAAAGAGGATGAGATTGTTAGGAAGATTGTCTGCTAGAAAAATATTAGCACAGAGGTGGACAGTGTTGAACTACACCACTTCTTAGGTAAGCTATTGAAACTGGTTTGTTTGGGTTCAAAAGGCTAAGGACTGAACAATTGTAAATAGTAAGCATTTGCTAAAGGTATCTCATAATCCATTTGTAAACACCAGATAGGTGGTGTTTGAATCCAGCGAATACGAAGTGTCACCTTGTCTGTGTACCATGAGCCTCAACAAACAGCAACGATTTATAGGCAGCTCTGCAGCAATTGGTACAATGTCAATGAAGTGCCTCAAAGAACGCTTGTTAAATTCTAGACTTATTAACCCATTTTAAAGCAGAGTGGAAAAACTCATGTTTCTAGTCAGCCCTGGATGGGACTTTTGTTCCTCACCAGACATGTACTGATTCTTATCCCTTCTCCCTACACAAAATTCCTTTCCCTGCTTTTTCTCATGATCTGCCCATCTGTACTTTACCTTGCAAAGTGGGATCAGCCCTCCACATGAAACAGTGAGCCTCTGTGCAATGGTATCTGCTGTCTGAACCTGCCTGAGTTTTTCTATGTGGAGGTGAGGAGGTAGAGCAGGCCTCTTGTCCAGATGCCACTATGCTGGCTGTGTTGTCATCACATGGATGGAAATGCCTCTGGGATGTGGGCAGCTGTGAATCCCTGTTGTTTAAGGTGTTCTGCACATTAGCAATGGGAGAGTTAGGCGGAGATCGAACAAAGTTCACAAGATCTTTAACTTCACAGTGATTCCAGTGTGCAATTAGGAACTTAGACAGGTCTCATAGCCAGGCTACTGTGCCAGGTCATAGCTAGTGACCATGTACTACAGTCTCCTTTGCATTCACACTACAAATATCCACAGTCCCTTCCTCAGTCCTTGCACTTCTGATGAAGGGAACTGTCTCCAGGGGCATGTGGGAAATCTTATTTTCAACTTGGTGAAATTATAAAATGCATAATGTAATTCCAGTTTTCACATGTTTGAAGGCAGCAGATTGGTCTGAAAACTTCAGCTATACTTATGCTATTAAACCGCTGAAAGTCAGGTTGGACTGGCTAATTGCTAGATTGCTCCCTGGCAGAGCTTGCACCTCTCTCCCAGGCAAGGACTGGACACAGCTTTGGGACAGCAAGAGCTGGGACTGTTGCAAAAAAAACGCATGTTGAATGCAGCCACCCTCTTCTATAAAGTAAGAGACTCCAGGTGTTCTGACAGGAGATACACCATGTCTCTTGCTTCAACCTCTTTTGCACTGTCTACTAGCAAAAATGAAATCTTAGGGTGCATTGGGAACATGGAGAGAAGACTGAACTTCTAACACATTCAATTTGGTTTTGCTCTTGGTGCTGCTGCTCACAAGAGGAAGAACCCTGGAGAAAACATGCTTCCATCTGCTTGAGATTGGTCTCAGAAAGGCATTATAAGTAGGTCATTATTATTACTGCTCTTTTAGGGACATCTCTAGATATTTCGAGGGACCTCCTCCTTCAGTGTGTTATTTAAGTTAGTATGCCTTGCTTTTAAACTAAAGTGAGGAAGAATTAAGCTTTTTCAGTATTTGTCCTGAGCAAAGTGCTTAAACATGAAAGAACTATGCCAATAAACATGATATAAAAACACAGTTTGAATTAAGTCCAGAAATCCTTTTACACCTGGGTAACATTATTTCTTTATTTGGAGTAAAGAAAGTAAAGGAGGCACATAGGGGAGAAGAAGGTAGTGGGAGGGAAATACTAAACAGTGAATGAGATATTTTCCTTTAATCTGAAAGAAGAGGAAGTGTGCTTAAAACGGAGTCACCTTTGAGGAAAAGGATGGGTTTGTGTTACAGAAGGGAAAGAAAAAAAGGTCAGTGCATTCTTAAATGCTTTTGAGACCCAATGTTTCTGGCTGACACAGTTGCTTTCCCTGAGACCTGTAGCGGTTCAGTTCCTTCCTGCCATGAATGTAAAAAGATGTGACTCTTAGAGCTCCACATTCTTGGTGTTGATGGTACTAAATGCTTTTATCAAAACCATGTCTTGATCATATCCTCTCTTTTTCTGCTGCCTTGCAGTTGCTACTCCAAAGAGTTTGACATGTACTATTGCAGGACTTTGCAGTGATGTGTAGAGTTATCACCTAATTTTATCCCCTCAAAGATAATGGCACCTTTCCTGTTACTAGGACAGAAGATATAAATACCTGCTAAATAAGCTGCCTGACATCTTAATGCTCCAAAATCAGGTTTGTTTATTGCCAAGTTTATTTCAGGTCCTGCAAGAAACAGGTCATCATAAAACTGGTCCTATTAAGAATACAGAAACATTTATCCAAGTTAGTGTCTGGATTTCAGACTCCTTAACATCTTGAAAAGTAAATTTCTGAGATGTTCTGAAATCAGAAGATTAGTTCAATTTCACATAGAATTGTGGATGGTTTGGGTTGGAAGCGACCTTAAAGATCATTTAGTTCCAAATCCCCCACTAGACCAGGTTACTCAAAGCCCCATTCAGCCTGACCTTGAACACTTGCACAAGAGCAGGACTTTGCACTTGGCCTTGTTGAACTTCATGAGATTCACATGGGCCCACCTCTCAAGCCTGTCAAGGTCCCTCTAGATATCATCCCTTCCCTCCATCGTGTTGACTGCACCACACAGCTTGGTGCCTTTGGCAAAATTCCTGAGGGTGCACTCTATCCCACTGTCCATGTCTCTGACAAAGATGTTAAACATGACAGGTTCCAGTACTGACCTCTGAGGAACACCACTCATCACTGAATTCCACTTGGACATTGAGCCATTGACCGCAACTCTTTGAGTGTGACCATCCAGCCAATTCCTTATCCACTGAGTGGTCCATTCATCAAATCCATGTTTCTCCAATTTAGAGACAAAGATGTCATCTGGGACAGGTAGGTGATGTCGGTTGCTCTCCCCTTATCCACCAATGCTGGAACACCATAGTATTCTGTCAAATTTTTCAGGCTCTATTTGCCCTTAGTGAAGCCACGTTGGCTGTCATTGATCACCTCCTTATTTTCCATGTGCCTCGGCATCCCTCCCACTGAGTAATCAGATTCTGATAACTGCAACAAGAGCTGCATTCCATATGCTGCCTCTATAATATTCTTGAGCGTGGTTTTATGATTCCTTATTAAACAAGAAACACTGTACTGTAAAACAGTACTGTTGTTAGACTACAAGATCACTGAAACTGCAACATGCAAGGTTCATCCAGTCATGACTTTCAGATATCGACCTAGCAAACAGTTCTGACAGCTATGTACAGAAGGTATTGGCAGCCCATCCCAATGTTTTTTGCAGCCACACCAGTAGGAAGAATTATTATTTCTTCTTATAGATTAGATAGGGAAGGTTTTGAAGTTTTACACAAAACCGCAGTTCATGGGAAGGACAAGATGAATAATTAAACCTAACTTTCCTGTGGTCAAGGTAAACACAATAGCAAGAAAGTCAACCCTCTCAGATCTTCTGTTTTGTAGCAAGATGAAACTGAAGATCTAGCTAGACAGGAACCTTTTTCGCACAGCATCTCCTCTTCCACTGTGTTGGTGAATATGTTTCCCTTTCTCAATCACATGGAATAAAGAAGTCAAGTAACAGTCAAGTAAGTCTCTATTCTGTTGTTCCAGATCCATAACTCTGCACCTGGAAAGTGACAGGATCGACAATTTTTTTCGTCTCCTCTTTTGTGCTCATTTAAACATTATTTTTTTTTTTAAATCTTTATATTTTAAAAATATCACCATTTGCAAATTTTATTTACATTTATCTGTTGATTAGTCCTCCTAAATGCAGGAATGTCTTATTTAAATACAACATAATTCTGCCTTCCAGCCATTTACTGAGTTCGGTGTTCTCAGTTCTTCCTAAATGAATTCTTTCTACTTTTCTGAGAAGAGTTTTTGTCAACTCACTTCCAAATCTTTAATAAAGGTGTACCAAATATATTCAGGTGGCTTTTCTGTCCAAGACTATTAGCTTAGGTACTGTGACACTTTTTTGAATATGAAAATGAGACAGGAGCTGATCAATCTACGGCTAGAATATAGACATTGCAGCCTGTTGAAAGCAAAAATGCTGATTTTTCATCAATTTACAGACTAAAGATGAAGACATTAAAAAAAAAAAAAAACAGAAGGCAAAAACAGCAACAACTTTATTTGTAGTCACGTGCCCACCTTCTTTATTGTAACTTCAGATATCATCCCTTATGTAAACATGGAAGGAAGGCAAAGATCCCCTCTGGGGAGAAGGGAGAATGATGGGCAGAGAGCAAGGACAGTCTCTGAAAAATGCCTCCAGGATTTCATTCTAAATATTCTTCTCCTGCCTAATGTCTTGTAGTGAGCCATATTTGTTAGTGTGGCTCACCTTGAACACCCAGTGGTGACTGAGGCGTAGTAAAACTGAAATCTTTCCTGCAGTGCGACAGTGTGGCTTTCTGCTGGCTTCAGAAGTGGCAGAACAGCCTGTGCAGATGAGATCTTATTTCAAGGCTTCCTGATGCTACATGACACAAAAGAGAATTTTGTGATTTCTTCCTTTGGGTAGTTTCTTGTTTATGTTTATATGGTAAGTTTGAAAGACACAGGAAACTTTGGGTGGGTGGGCATGGAATGTACATATTACCAAAGATCACTTGATTACTGATACAATTGTATGTAAAGGTGTGTTAATACATCATCATTTTTACTCATGATTTAATTCTTTGGTGCTAATGATGCAATTCCTTGCTGTTATATGTCTTTAGACCCCTGCATCAAAATATGGTATCATCTTCTGCTTACCTCATGTAAGCAGTTCTAAGAATAATTTAGATCAAACGAAACAACTCTACTGAAAGTTTGCTTTTTATCTTCTTTCCGGATTTGTGTTGTCATTCTGTGCCAGGAGGTGGTGCCACAGAGCAGGAAACGGTTTAGGTATGGTCTGGCATGCACACCTTGCAAGATTAAGAGGTAGGACATGGTTTTTGCCTTCTTCCAAAGTGTGTTCAGGATCTTAGCTGGAGCCTGACACAATTCAAATATCCCAGTTCAGAAATCAAATATTTCTTTGCCCTTTTAGTTGTATTCCCTGAACACTGATGTTTTGGTTTCAAGTAGGACATTTTATCAGAGAATTCCCAGCTTTCTTCTACACAATGAAATTTCCCCCATATCTCCATCATAAACTGACTTTATAAAGACATGAGAGATCTGTGACATGATCCATTTCCATTACTTTTTCTCCCTACTTTTCTCTTTCCCTACTTACAGCTCTTACTTTTTTTTCTGAAATAGATAGAAAAGGTTTCAGTCATGAATAAGGTTGAGGACCAGCACTATCACTGCTTTACAACTGATCTCCTATCTTTCCTCATTTGCCTGGGTCAAGACTGCTTACAGGAGATGTGTGGGCTGCACAAAGCATAAGGAAGTGTGCAAGTCAAAGACTAAGAGACATTTCATGTTCTCAGTGCTTAATAACATCATGAGATATTTGCAACACAAAATGGACATGTCTTATTTCTGCAGAGATCCTGCAACTGCATGCAGCCATGTACAGAGAGAGTGACTCTTCTGTACCCCTCCAAAGGATTCCTTACTGAAAGATATGCTCCTCCTTCTCAGTCACACAAGAATGATTAAACCATTGTTTTGAACCATTTTAGCTTGAGTGTGCTTTACAGGATCAATTGCCACTAAGGTAAGTTAGTATGTTCCTGAACCTACAGATGTGGCTTTAATCATTACCCTTTTTTAACGTTTTGAAGTCATACTTTCAAATGAGTTGGTTTTCAAACCAGTTCCCCTACTTCTTGTTTTCAGTATCCTGATTATGAACTCGATTTAACCTTGTTGCTGTCTTCATTCTGTTGCATGGCAACCTGTTGGATCTGTGTTTTTTTCCAAATATGTGTTTCCTCTGTCCCACTTCCCTCATGTCGGGCTCACTCATGGACATCAATGCTCTTTTTAGGTCTTTTTAGCTTTACATTCCATCACACAACATACTTTCTGTTCACTACCACTCTTCAGTTTTGCTTTGTTCACTGCCTTGAGTCTGTAGGTCACACATTTAGGTAGCCTTTTTTGTGCCTTCCCATCAGCTTGTGAGGTCTTTGATGCTAGACTCAGACCTGCACAGCTCTGCAGCATGGTCTTTTCACACACTTGTTTTCTATAAACTATCTTAAAACTAAGCATTAGCCATATAACAAGTCCCTGGCAAGTCAGAGAGATGCCTTTACTCCTCAGGATGAGGTATGTCTCCATCTGATGCAACCTCTGAGGGCTGATGGAAAGATTGCTTACTTCCTTTCAACAGATTACCGTCTTGCATGCACTACACATCCCTTGGCACTAGGACACAGTCTCCATGTTTCTGGAGAGGAGGGCAGCTATGGAGTGGTTTCAGTGCCTGTAACACTCTGTTGAATTGTCTAGAGAGACTCAAAGTTATATCTATGGCAGTGTAACATGTCCAGAAAAAGTTCCTGGCACCAAGACCGGCACACACAAAACAACCTATGACTGGGCCATTGAACTCTCCTAGACTTGAAATTGGGTGGTCACATCCAAACTGCCAGAACTATCCCCAGTTGGGTATTTGTATTCTTATTCTGCACAATGTCTCTCCTTGTGTTGAAGCCTTCCTCACAAACGCCTGTTGTATTTATTATATGCTGATATTTTTCTAGGTTTTAGATCTGCTCTGATGTGCTAGAGTCATAAGTTCCACTAACAGAAGCATATCTAGTTTGGTATCTTTGCTGTTTAACACAAGCATCTGTTCATTCTGTTAATTGGCTTCTTTCCATATAATACAGTATCTCCCAGTAGCTTTTTTTCCATCTTCACCCACAGTATTTATCATGCCAGTAGCTTGGACATTAATCCTGTCTTATTTCTTTCTTTCCATTTTTTTCTTTGGTAGAGATAATATTTAGGTCTATTTTCTTTCTTTTATTCTCCATGATCGTTCTTGTAGACATTCTATCCTTATTACCACACTTTTGAGAAGTTTTTGCATGGAAATTGATGAATCCTTGTGATCAGGAGCCTTTCATGGTATCTGTTTGCTGTACTTTTAGGTGGTGCTGTGCTATCTTGTTAAGTTTATTTGCCTTATGATGTGTTCACATCACAGATCCTGTAGTTGAAGGAAATACCTCTCTTAATCTGCTACCGGCTGTGCAGGGTGTGGTGCCAGGTCTTTATCGTATCTGGCATCCCAGTATCCTTGGAGAAATAACAAGGAACTCAATATGTATCTGCTTCAATCCCAGCATAATGGGATTAAAAAAGAAAGGTGTAAACCCCTAGCACATAGCAGAAAATGTATGGCCTTGTTTAGTAGAGTTCCATTCTCTACCAGAGGAACTGGCGACACTTACATACTTGCACGCACATCAGGTCTCTGATTCTGGACCATTGTAAATGATTGCAAATGTTGACTTTACCAAATTCTGCTCTCAAATGCTCTACATGACCAGTGTCTACCCTTGCACCAACTGTTTCTGAAAACCAGAGTTTATTTTGGTGCCTGTCAGTGGATTTTATGAGCTTGGTTCTTAGCACCATTTCTTCTGCTCAGTGACGTATGCAGAAGTCCTATGGGGTAACTGGGCTGTCAGGTTCCGTTTCTGCTGTGGCAGTTTATAATTAAGTGCATTTTCATGCAGATCATTTTTCTTTGGGCACAGTCTGTTTCAGGCATAATCACTCCTCAGAAATCAAATGCTCCCAAACCCATGTAGCAATTAGAGTGACTGGTCATCTGGCACTTCTTGGAGTTCATAAAGACACAGCTCAACTGCATCTGAATTCCCCACTTATGCAAATTGAACATGCAGGGTTTTCATCCGTGATATTTGTTAAACTCTGAGATGCAAAAGGCAGTAAATGCAGTCACTGGCTGTCAGCAATTTGAAAACCAAATTGTGTGTTTCAATGTGCAAACCGCAAATGGATAGAGAAAGAAGGCACTTTTAACTTGGGCTGTTTCTTTGAGAAGTGCAGGGCTCAGTGGGAATTGACTGGTCAGGCCATGGTTGTGGCCCAGGTGGAAGCAGTAAGTGGGTAGGAGTGTGTGAATAAAGATTATGAAGGACTAATGACAGGATAAGGAAGCAACAAGTGTGTGTGGAATTGGTAGCATGAGGGAAGGTTCAGGGGTAGAAATATGAAAAACAAGTAAATGTGTTGGAAAACCATCATTTTATGCTGAGTAAAATGAGTGATGATGGGATACAGGATGGATCTTGAATTTGTCTGCATCACAGACTACATTTTTCAAGGTGGTAAAGGCAAGAGTGCCAAGACAAATTTGCCCAACAAATAAGGCAACAGCAGTAATGCGCTCTGAGATGAGCAGTGGTGTGCAGCATTTCTCTCCTTTTCACCCTTCTTGACTCTTTTCTGCTATATGAAAAGAACAGAGTTAGAAACTTCTCTTGTCCTTTATTCTTCCAGTGCAGATTCTAGAGAACTTTAAAAAAGCAGTTTCATGACAACACCTTCTCCTTGTGAGTTCTGGTAGAGGGGACATATTTTGATAAGTCTAAGAGGCAGAATATAAACAGCAAATGCTGGAACAGTACCATGCATTTTATGGAAATTGCCCAAGCTTGTAACGACATACAGAGGTAAGTTGCCAGAGGTAACTTGATGTATTTCTTCTATCCCATGAACATCCCAGAGCATTGTAGGAGTATAAAGAGATGGAGGGATCTTGCAGAACAGAAAGGAATGAGTGCCACATCTATCACAGAATAGTAGGGATTGGAAGGGACTTTTGGAGATCATCTAGTCCAACCCCCCTGCCAGAGCAGGGTCACCTAGAGCAGATTGGACAGAAATGCATACAGATGTGTTTTGAAGATCTCCAAAGAAAGAGACTCCACACCCTCTCTGGGCAGCCTTTTCCATTGCTCTGGCACCCTCAAAGTGAAGAAGTTCTTCCTTTTATTCAGATGGAATTTCCTGTGTTCCAGTTTGTGCTCATTGCCTCTTGTTCTGTTGCTGTGAATGACTGAGAAAAGTCTGGCCCCATCCTCTTGATGCCTGCCTTGTAGAGATTAATAAGCATTGACATGTGATACCATGTTTCCTAGAAAGGTTTCTTAGTGGCATCTTGTCTTGGCATCTCACCATGATATGGACAATTACGGAGGAAGGTCCTTTTGCAAACTGCTTAGTTTTCAGTGGAAAGATCCAGCGTCTTAGTAAGTAAGTGTTAAGTAGGACACAAGTGTGCTGAGGCATTTCATCTTCTGCCTGCTCTGTGCACATTCAGTTAGAGTGACAGTGCCCTAACTGCAGCCCCTCATTCCAGCTGCTGCAGCTGCAGTGAGGCAGGTGCTGGTTAAGCAAAGGCTCCCCAGGGGTCAGAAAAGTAGGTTTGGTGTAGCTCAAACCCAACAAAGCAGGTACTGGACAGCATTGAGCATCTGAAAGGTAGCTGGTTGTTTATATTCATAATATGTGCTCCCTCCACCATCAACACAGAGAAAAGGAACCACAGGAGGCAACTTTGCTGAGTTGCTTCTCTTGCTAATTACAGAATAAAATAAGGTGATCAGTTTACATAAGTTGCCTACTTTATAGATGGCTGAAGATAGGTGAGATAAAGCCCCAGGTCTTGTCAAGATCCTGAGCGTTTACCTTCAGAAAGCAAAATTGCATGGGAACACTTAGACAAGAATCAGGCACTGACCTTTAAAGGTAGAAATAAAATCAGTTTGACTCTTTTGGTACTCTTTGCTCTGTAGAATAAAGATGCCCAATACTTCACCTGCTTGTCTGCATAAACAACAGTCCCAATAGTGCCTGGTCTTTTTTTATTTCCATCTTTAGCACGGATGCCTTTGCATTAAGACTCTATGATCGATAAGGCACACATGAACAGCACTCATACTATTTAAAATAGGACAGAGTTTGCTCCTGGACTTTCTGCAAATATGTCTGACTAGAATGAGTTACAGAAGTGGATGGATTTACAGCCACCAGGTGACCACTTGTCTTTCCCTTCAGTCTGGTGATGAATTGCTTGAACATGAATGGATGGAGAGACTCATAAGATATATCATACTAGTATATCTTTTGCCCTGGATACACTTTGGCCTCACTGAACACTCTCGTCTTTCTTCTGGAAATAACTACATACGTATTTTGAAGAAAAAGCAACAACTTTCAATGCTAGTTTAGCAATTTTTGCGATGCTCTAATGCAACTAATTTTGTAATGCTTTACCAAAAGAAACAAATGGGAAAAAAAAGGCTGAATTCTTCCTGTTTGTGAGCTGACTAGATGTTAGGGAAAAGTATCTCAGGTGAATATTATTATCATTTGTGAAAGTAAGAAGGATTTAGCATCTCTCAGATTTCAGACCCAGTCACCCCCCAGGTTACAAGGTAGATGTGTCTTTACAGTCATGATTCATTTAGTGAAATTTGGAGTTGATCTGCTGGCATTTCTTTTTGGTAGAAGCCTGGTCCTTATCCTCATTTGTACTTCCAAAATTTCTTTCAAAATTGTTCCAATTAAAATGTATTTTACTAGATAGAAGTATCAGTAAAGCGAGTCCCTAGTCTGATGGTAGGATCATCTACCAGGAGATGTGACTGTAGAAGGGATACATAGCCAGACAAGAGCACATCTAGCTAGCCCAGGGTGCAGTAGTCACTCTGGCATTCAAGGTGCCTCCAGGTGCCCAGCCACACTGAGGTTTTTCACATTCTGCCTTGGTTAGATGCAGATTTGGTGGATGATGAGGATGTCCACAGCTGGTCTTGCAGGCACTTCTGACAAAGTTATACCTACACTGACCTCCTTTTAGATCACAGAGGTATCTGCTCACATCTGCTGTGCTCACATCACTGCAGTCAGATCTTATATTTTAAGGTGGATAAAGCCCTGTGTGGTACCCAGATACACAGGGGCACCAGTTAAAACCAAGCAGACTGCCATGGGGGGACTGTTCTTTCCTTTTAAGCTAAATTGTGATAAACTACTTGTTAATCCAGGGCTACAATAATAGAATTGCCAAGATAAAGCACAAAACTGTAAAGGAAATCATTCACAGGCAACCCCCTCAGCCAAAACTTTCTTGACTGAACAGAGATAATTTTCATCCAGTTTAATATTTTCTAGATTATGAAATATTTAATTCAGTTCAGAGTCACATTATATGTGAGAGAAGCGGGGTTTTTCCAATGAAATATCTTCCATCAGTCATTGTTCTAGATGACTTAATCTAAATTGAAATAATAATATTTACAAGAGGGTTTCTATTGGTTTAAATTCACACTTCCAGCTGAAGTATTACAGTTTTCAGAGTGTCAGAGTCCTCATTTTTCAGAGCATTGGGGGTTTTGTTTTACTTTTTTGAGTGCTGTGAAGCTAAATTAATAAAAAAGTGCTACAGTAATTTAAGGGTCTCCACACAGATTTTTTGCACTACCTGAATAACCCTGAAAGTCTCCAGCTGACATTGACTAAATGGATTCAAGCAACTGCAATGAATTCTGCAACAGATATGGCCAAACAGGGATTTGCAGCAAGTGTCTGCAACTGTGACTGCTTGAATTCAAGACTTATATTATTTTTTGATGTAATTCAATAAGGGAAGAGCAAGGCAGATGAGAGACTGGGGAAAAGGTGTGGAGAGAAGGCTCTTGAGTTTTGCCAAGACCCTTCAGCAACTCCTTCCCTTTCTCCCTCCCCATTATCTAATCCCCCTGGAATGTAGCAGTTCTCACACAGCTCCTATCTGGTGAATTAATAGGATTTTCAGAGAGGAGGAAAGAGGAAAGGGCGGGGGGAAAAGGCCTTCCTGATCCAATATGAGAACAGAAATTCCACTTTCTATATCTTGCAGCATACCTGCTTAGGAATTATTCTGGTTATGAAGTAGCAGGTCTGTTCCTTTAAATATTTATTTCAAGCAAAGTAACTATACCCATGTATGGGTACAGCTCTTCTGGAATGAGAGCCTTGATCTTGTTCAGACTAAGCCTCTCTAGTATTGACAAATTAACTAGTAACTGGTGTAAACTGTATCTCCAGTGGAACACATGCTTCACTAACCAGAACAACAAAAGCACCAGCAATGCTTTTCTGGTGTAGTCAGAAGCTTTTAGATGTTTTTTCTGCTACAGTAAAAACTTTGAGTTTTTTCCCATAACAAGTTTTATCCTCTCTATTTTGAAGCTTTTAGTCAAATCTTGGTCTCATTTTTAGCTGAGCCTTGTGAACTGTTCAAAATCCAACAGCAGCCTTTCCCAAGAAGAGCAATCATTTACCCTGCTGCTGCAACAGAATATCCCTAGATAGATGTGCTACTCTGGATTCAAGCCCATCTTTCTCCCACCATTTCCCCCATTGCCAAGAGAGTTTTGACTTCAAATCCTGCCCTCCAGCATGTGCCCCCAACTCTCATTTCCATAGGTTAAGCCCAAGAAAATCCACTTCCCAGATGTGAGCAAACTCATTGAGGCCTATTCCTTAGCCCTAAAGTGAAGCTCTCAGCCTTTTCATAGGCAACATGACGTTTCCTTAGGGTTGACCCTGGCTTCATGCTGGACATTCCTCAGATCTTAATGCAGGGCTTGTAGCTGGGCATGTAGGGCAAGAGAGAAACCTGGAATGAATAGGCATTTTCTACCCCAAAATGCAAGGGAGACCAAGGAAGAGCACTTGAATGAACTTCATTGAATGAACTGATCTGCCAGCAAGAGATAAAACGGGAATGGAGTCAGTCCCAGCAAACAGTCCCAGCGCCTTCACACAGCCTGTGGCTCTGTCTCTACCTCTGACAGGGTCCTGCAGACCCTTTTATAGGCTGGCAATGTTTTTGCAGTTTGTCATGACAGTTAAATGTTCTTGAACAGAGAGCACAAATTACACACGCGCACATTCTTCACCCTCACTGATCTCGCTGCAACAGCACCACTGAGAAAAGTAGATAGGAGGCTCCATTTTGTTGCCACAGGACATGAATAAATGTCATTGATTTCAATGGGAGTTATTTGTTTCCTGCAGCAGGAGACTACCACCCTGGTATCACTGCTGCTGTTTGGCTCTTGGTCGCTGGATCTCTGCAGTAATAGCAGGGCTAATCCTGCTGCCAATTTTCTCTCTGTTTTTTGTTTGGTTTTTTTTTGTGCTCTGCTTTTATTGAACCAATCACTGGCTATTAGGGAGAAACTTTCCCTCTGGCCTGTTATTCCATTATCGTTCATTATGATGTTTTTTGCACTTCATCTGACACATTTGATGCCAGGCTCTGCCGAAAATGAGGCTCTGGACCGAAGGGACTTCAGGGGTTCAGGATGCGCTGGGAGCTCAGAGCTGCAGAGCGGGGAATACTGCAGATGCAAAAGCAAAAGCAATACAATATGCACATTCAGCAGCATGAAATATCACCCTGCATTTTGCTCACCCTCATTGCTGCAGCTAACAGAGAGGATCTACATGTCTCTCTCCAATCCCACAGGCCCGGAGTTTTCCAACTGTTTCTCTTTCAGAGTACTGTGTTCCCAGCTCTTTTTTCATCAGTGTCCCCGCATGCAGGCATGTGCTAATCAGTTTTAGCAGGCTCATCATTTGATTGACTTCAAAGCTGGGAACCCAGTCACTGCCTCTCTTAAAAGATAAGAAAGGCCAGCAGGACAAGGGTTGTTTTGCCTGCCTTTAGTTTGTGCTTGTCCTTTGTGAGTAGGTCAGAGATGAAAGTTGATCTGTTTCATGTAACATTTGTCTGATTTCATTCAGTCACTGTTGGATTAACTTCTCACATCTTTGTCCAGAAACTGTTTTTTCATCACCTTGTAACAAAACCTCCCCTTCCCTGGTATCACACATTTTTATTGAAGGAGTGTTGCCTTTGCTTTCTGTATGTCTAAGGTTAAACAACACTGATCTGCCATGGAATTTACTCTCTCCAAAGGGGATCAAAAAAACACCAAGGTCCTGTACAAAAAGTGTGATCTCCAGAACAATCTCCACAGCCAAAAACTCCTGGGCAATAAGCTCTTTCCATGGCAACATCTTGCAGATGGCTGAATTTCAGCAGTTATCTGAGCTGACATGTTCATTATTCTGCACTGGAAGAGCAGGATTCTTATGTGTTAAATGACCTTATATATGAACATAACTAATGTTCTGAAAAACTCAGTAATGGAAAATTTAAACAACTGTCTTTTTACCTATCATGAACTGAAAGGTGTGTGTTTTCCGAGGAGCAGTGAATTTTTCATGGCAAGTAATTTATTCCAGAACTATTTTCCTCCCTTCTTCTTTATGAACCAATCACAATTATCTCTTGTTTATTTGTTATCCACGTCCTAGGTACTTACCTTTGCCCATTTGGTTTTGGTGTACAAGCCATTGTGCACATAAATTTTTGCAAGTGTTCTGCAGAAACCTGAGATTTCTGATTGGTGTTGCAGGGGTTCCTCTGAGAGGAGGGATGTTCTCTTTGATGCCTCTTGGTTGTATGACTAGTTATCAGCTGGAACTGCAGTAGGAAAAGTGGTGCCTATCCTTTTTTACACAATGCACTCTGTCCACACCAGCATGCCTTCCAGCAGCTGAGCTTGAACTAGTCTCAGCATAGGTTCAAACATCATAGATTTGCCTCCTGACTTTGTTTCTTATCACGCATTGAAACCCTCTAAGTGATGAATGCTATTCTTGTTCTTGTATCCCTTTTGCTTTGGGGGTTTTCAAAGGGAAGCAATCAACTCAAACTAAAAGATTTTCCAAATATCAGGCAGAAAAAAATAGAAAATTATTTTAAAAGTTCTTTGTAAAAAAGTGTAATGATGTGCTTTGCAAAGCAGGAGCTTTGCCAGGCATGGAGTAATCCTGTTTGCACACACTGTCCATGCCTGTGCTGGAATGGGAAAGGTGAGACCAGTAGGTGTCTGAAGACTGAGCATCAGAGTGCAAAACAAATTAAAATGAAGCTCAGAGTTGCATAGGCATGAAGAAATAATAAGCCTTTTGGGGGCTGGTGACTCACATGGGTGGAGCTTAATTTTCTGGGTGGGGGTTACAAAGGAATTACACCACTTTTTTCCTCCCAATATAGTGCTAGTATTTTTCGCCCCAAGCTGTCCCGAAAAAGGGAGTTGAGAAAGAAAGAGATGCCACCTTTTCCCTAGAATGAGAAAAAAACATATATTTTTCTCCTATTTATTTTTTTCTTTGTACCCTCTCCTCCCTTCACGCTACCAGCATCAGCATTCACGCTTATATCCCCGCTTTTGGGCAACTTGCTTTGTGCCAGGCTGCTCTGCTTAAAGGTTTCTTTAAGCTTAACAGCCTGGCTCATTAATGATTTTTAAGATGGGAGTCATAGGGTTTGCTCAGTGACATCTCTCTTCCCCTCGGCTCCCTTTTCCCCCACGCCTCATTTAAAGGTTTCTCCCTGTCAGTCCACCGGATGTTTGCGATCCAGAGCACAGCGCGGGCATTGTGTGAATTATATACGTCAAACACCCCAGTTCAAGAGAGCTGCGGCGCGCGCTGAATGGCTGGAGTTCAGGGGTTATTTGACAGGAAACATCTTGATGAAGGAGCTCTCCTTTCTGCAGCCTGCTGTTTCGTGTCTGCTCGCGGGGATGAACAGCAATCCCAGCCCAGACAGGGCCCCTCTGTCCGACCACTGAACCAAGCTCCTCACTCGTTTCCAGTTGCTTTGGCTAGACAAGAAACAGCAGAGCTAATGGGCAGAAGGGGATACTAATTTGCATTTGAATACAGCCCAACACAGTTACTCAATGTTGCTGCTGGGTAATGGGAAAATTAAGCTAAAAGGGAGTTAACATATGGAAAAGAAATGTAGCTGATGCTGAGAAGACAGACTGCAGTTGCAGTGAATTAGTGACCACAGCTGTTACAGAGGGTGCCTTACAGCTCTCAGGGCAGGTAGCATTGCAAAAGTAAATATTCCCTTTTACACACATTGGTACCTACTGTGGAGTGGCTGGAGAAATAAAATCAACCAAAAAAAAAAAGGGGGGGGGGAAAAAGTGATGTAGCTGTAATATTAAAAGTCTAGTGATGAAAAAGCCACAGAAGCAAAGGAATGCAAGGGAAGGTATCCTGCCTTCCTTAGAAAAGCAAAAAAAGAAATCCCCATGGAAATGTTTCCTTCCATTTGCGGTGGGCCACCACTGGTTTCCAGGAGTGAGTCTGGCTAATCACAGCAATTCTCCCTGAGTCAGACAGAGCTGGAGCCAGATCTTTATACATGTTGCTGTATGTTATTATAGCTGAGAGCAATACGTGGTTGACGTGTCAGAGCTGTTACTTTCTCTTATTCCCACTTTTCTTGGGATCTGGGTTTCCTTTCCTGGCCCAGAGTGACCCGGTGAGCGACATGTTGTCCCAAGGAAATCAGGGGATGGATTGGGATTGGAAGGGTTTGCTCAAGCAGCTCATTTGTAACTCTGGGTCTTCATTTCATTCACCCCTGCTTTGGTCTGTAGGATTCACTGCTGTGATCCCACTGTGGCATGGACATACTGCAGAATAAAGTGGAAAGTGATGTCCTCCCCTTGTTTTCTTAAAAGTCTTTTATTATTTTTTTAAAGAACTGAAGAGATATCCCTCCTAAATAAGCTTTAAACATATACAAACCCATAGATAGATATTCTCACCCCTTTCCTTACAAGAAAAATTCTAGTCAGAGTATAGCCTTTCCAAACTGACTAATGTGTTCATCAATAAGGCAGTCTTTTTTAAAGATGCTAACACGCTGCAGTGCTTGATATAGACACCTAAAACTTTTGGTACCCTTTGAATTTTGCCACATGTTCCAGAAAAAATAAGAAGTCGTAGAGATGTTTGAATATTATTTTTTTTTATCAAAGCAATGCCCAGGATTTAGTTAGACATCTGCCAGCAGTGCTGTTGTGTGGTTAGATACGTTACATGGCTTTGAACTTCTCAAGCGTGACTGTAAAAGGATATTGCTTGTGCTTCTTATTGGTTATATCAGATGAGTCACGATTCAGTTCTTTGTTTGCTTTGGTGATCTCATTAGAAATAATTAAAGTTTATATCTGGTTCACATTTAGTAGCTTTGTTTAGCTGGCTTTTTTGGTGTGGGGTTTTTTTTCTTTTTTTTTTTTTTTTTTTTTTCAAAATATCGCATAGGCCCAGTGTTCCTGTACCTTCTGAGGTATTTGTCTGCACTGCATTTCTCCCTCTCATGAGACTCCTGCAGTGTAACTGTAACTGGCTGCATTTCCTCCAGGGAATTTTTCAAGTTTGGATATTCCCATCAGCCCATCAGCTAAGTAGCTAGGGCCCACGAGTTCCTGCCTTGGCTGCTGACCACTTTTTTTTTTTTTTTTTTTTTTTTTTTTTTTTTTTTACGGATCATTTCCTTCTGAAGCCTGCTCCATGCCTGTTCACCCAGCGTTATTACTACCGAATTCATTCTGAGGGTTCACTACCTCCCTCATAAATCATTACGTTCCCATTTAGCAAATTTAATAACAGGATCTGGTTTCAATCCTCCCTGCACAGAAAAGCCACTTCAGCTTTTCATTCGGACGAGGAACTTGATGGAATGTGCCTGGCGCTCAGAGCAGCTCCCAGCCCTGGAAGCAGCTCCTCACTGGGGCCAGCCTCACTGCCTGGGGCTGTGCCTTACAGGGATGAGAGCCTTCCTCACCCCTGCTGCTGGAGAAAGAAAGGGAAGGGAGGAAGAAGAAAGGGGGGAAAAAAAAGAAAAACACTGTTTTTTTCATCACGATAGAGAAAAAGAGAAAGTATTCAGGTTCCAAGCTGAAAAATCCTGAAAATTCTGAAAATATTGAAAATTTCAAAGGGGATGGATTTTGAATAATTATTGTATGTGCATTGAGACATGTTTATATACAAAGCCAGCACAGTCACATTATCTGGACACTTGACCCTGCCTGTGTACCATCAGAGGGGAAGATATACCAACTATCACCATATGGACACAGAGCAGCAAAAAGACTCGGGAGCAATTCACATCTCGGTCACAAACTGTAGTTAAGAGGACATGTTACACCGAGATAAGGAGGAAAGTGCAGGCTTACAAGCATTTATTAAGGCGCAGCTGAAATATATCTAATTATTTGCTTACCTCACAATCATATTTTAAGGTAGACGTTCCTCTAAAGCTAGTTGATACCTGAATACAAGCAGGTACATAGGCCTTGGGCTTGTTCTAACACATGTGCCTTGATTTGACCCATTCAGTTCTTGGCCATGACTTTAGCTGACCCTAGCAGAGAAACGCCCTGGGAGATCATGAGATCCCCAGTGCTGTGCCAACTGAACACCTCACCTTCTTGGACCTGTTTTTCTCCTTCAGACTTAGGTAAGAGCATTCTCCCTATTTCTCCCAGGACCCCATCTTTCCACTCTCCCATCAAGCCTCACCTGGGCTAGAAAAGGCATGATACAAGACCACCATCCCAGTTCCATTTCTAGGGATGTGTGACCACCTCCACCACTGCAGCATGACTTAGCAGTGGCGACAGCCTCCCTCTTGCAGTCTCAGCTTGGGAAGAAGCTTGATTCAAAATCCATTAAAGCCAGTCAAAGATCCTCTTTGATGTCAAAGCACATTGGATTTAGGCTTCTTTCCCATCTAACAGGAGTGCCTTCCAAATCAGCTTCAAGGCACATCAGCTGGATGCTGTGCAAAGGGTTTTCTAGTGCCGCTTTGAGCTCTGTGGGTATTACAGAGCACAACATCATACTTGACTTTCAGTCAGTCACATTCTGCCAGCACTTGCATTTTGAAGCAGAGGAGGGGGATAAAGGGGAGATAATCGCTCATGTAAGTGTATGAAATGTGCACCATTAGAACATAAGGACACCAGAATGCTATCTTATTAAAACTATCATTGTAATGAAAATGGATTATTTACTCCGTAAGCCATAATGCTTTCCCAGAAAGTAGTTTCTGGATATAATTTTCAATTTTCTTTGAACCAGATGCATCGCTGACCGCAGTTGTTCTTACAGCTCATAGAAGTTGCCATTTTCAGGACATGACAGCAGAACCTTTCATCAGGAAGAGCGAGAGGGATGAAAACTGGCTTTTGAGCTGGTCAGGATCACCGGTCTGGTGTCCATGGGCAGGACCAGATTTCACCTGCATGTACAGTTATTTGGCTTGCTAAGGACATACTGACATCTCCACCCTGTACCACTGCAGATGACAGGGAGGAGAAGAAAGTGGGAAGCCTGTCAAGTTTTCCCATTGTATATCAGCATCATACAGCTGTCCTTTAAGCTCCAATTATATCCAGGATTTAAGAGACTTGTTTGGGTTAGCAAGGAGGAATGATTTCATATATGTTGTGGTTTCATCCCAGCCAACAACTAGGACCACACAACTGCTCACTCACTTCTCCCCCTCCACAGTGAGATGGGGAGAAGAGTCAGAAAAATAATGAATACTCATGGGTTGAAATAAAGACAGTTTAATAAGTAAAGCTAAACCTGTGCACACAAGCAAAGCAAAACAAAGAATTCATTCCCCACTTCTCATCGTTAGGCAGGTGCTCAGCCACCTCCAGGAAAAGAGGGCTCCATCATGTGTTATGGGTGCTTGGGAAGACAAAGGCCATAACTCTCAATGTGTCCCCCTTTCCTTCTTCCCACAGCTTTTATTGCTGAGCATGACATCATACGGTATGGAATAACCCTTTGGTCAGTTGGGGTCAGCTGTCTCAGCTGTGTCCCCTTGCCAACTTCTTGTACACTCCCAGCCTACTCACTGGTGGGGTGGTGTAAGGAGCAGAAAAGGCCTTGGCTGCTTAGCAACAGCTCAAAACACCAGTGTGCTATCAACACTATCCCCATCCCAAATCTAAAACACAGTAAAACTTCACGTAAAAAAGTTAACTCCATCCCAGCTGAAACTATGACAATATATCACACTTAAAACTATTGTTCACGTCTTTGGCTTTTTCTTAGAGTCTGGATACAAACAACTAGGAATCCCAACTGGCTTGGTTTCATTGATGAATAACCTTCTGATAGCTTAGCTTTTCTGTAGACCACACAAGAACCTAATCACAAGCAAAGTCTTCTCGTCCCCTGACATGTTGGCAGCTCTGTAATCTCAGCCTGAGTGACACTCCTGTGCCAGGCAAACCAGAACCCCAGAGACTCTTTCCTAAGTGCTCTAGAGAAGAACAAGATGATGGACGAGGTGGCAGGAGTTCAGGAAGAAAACTGATGTTTCAAGACCTTCTAAGTCCAGGGAAGTTCATCTATATCTTTCCATGACTTTAGGCTGAAGCAACATAAGGCAAGAGATCTGTGCAAACGTACATGTTATAATTCAATGCACTCACATGCACATATTTCACATGCAGTCCCCAGAGCAGCTGGTGTTGTGACATGGATACAGTTAGCCAGAAGAGCTGTCATTCAGCAGCAGCAGATTCCTGCCAGCAGGTAGCAGATCTCTTTTACCACCAGGAGGGACAGGAAGAACACTGCTGTTATTGCCAGCTCTGGACTGGGTATCAACTGCCTGTCTTACTCTTCCTGGTGCAGTTTACACAGCATTACTCAGACACCACCAAGAGGTTTGGTTGAAGCCTACACAGATCCCGACAGCCCGTTGAAGCACTGCGTGAACTCGTTAGGTGGCAGAGCACCCTTGTACTGGCTCAAAGACTGGCTGGCTCTGGAAGTGAGCACCCGCCGTCTACCTTTGTGTGCAAAGCCTGCTTTGCCTATTTCATACTTCAGCAATCAGAACAGCTGTGTTCAGTCATATCTGACTGTGATGTGAACTCCTGAGCGCACAAATGCTAGCAATGATCTGTGCAATTTCATCATCCAGTAATTGGCAGCCATACTGTCTAAGGGGCTCTGAGCTCCTGACCAGCACTGGCACTTTTGTGAGCTCAGTTCCCTGAAGTGACACATGCATGTGCAAGAACTGGAAAAAAGAAAACTCCCTAAATTGTCATGGTTTAACCCCAATTGGAAGCTGGGCTCCACACAGCTGCTCACTCAGCCCACCCCAGGGGGATAGGAGAGAAAATCAGAAGAGTAAAAGTGAGAAAACTCATGAGTTGAGAGAAAAACAGTGTAATAGGTAAAGCAAAAGCTGCACGCACAGGAAAGAGAAATAAAGAATTCATTCACTACTTTCCAGGAAAAGAAGGCTTCATGGTGCATAACAGTTGCTTAGGAAGACAAACACCATAATTCCAAATATCACTCCCTTTCTACTTCTCCCCTATAGCTATTCTTGTTGAGCATGACATCATATGGTATGGGATATCCCTTTGGTCTGTTGGGGTCAGCTGTCCCAGCTATGTCCCTTCCCAGCTTCTTGTGTACCCCCAGCCTACTCACTGGTGGGGAAGGGTGAGGAACAGAAAAGGTCTTGACACTGTGTGAGCACTGCTCAGCAATAACTAAAACATTCCTGTTGATAATATCAACACCATTTTGGCCACACATCTAAAGCATAGCCTCATATGAGCTACTATGAAGAAAATAACTTTGTCCCAGCCAAACCCAGTGCACTCATGAACAGGATCTGGGCATCAAACACAGGCCAAGGTTGAGGCAAAGGAGAGAGATTCAGTTTCACAAGGTTATTCCAACTCTGAAGATTATCAGAGAATGTTGCAAAGATGACACTATACTTTACCCAAGGCAAGGTCAACCCTCCACTGACCAATTGTCAGCAGCCAGGTTGGGGTCCCAAGTCTCCTCTGTCCTGGTTAGCAAAGACCCAACCATTCTGTGACTATGGCGGTGAAAGGGGAGGTCAACCAAGAGCCAGATTCTGACTTTTCTTGTAAATTTGGGGTGAATCCCAAGTCACAAGAAAGCTTTCAGGTGAGGATGACAATATAATAAAAACTTTAATGGAATTGTGTAATTTAAAGGTGAGAGCAATTTATGAGACAAAAGAAGAACTGGAGGAAAAATTTATTTCATTAATATGACCCCAAGTGCTGCCTGTTCATGGCCACATGTCATTGAGTTTGTCCCTTACCCCTTGTCTTTGCAAGGCAGCTGTATCCAGGCTTGCACTAGCTCAGCAAAACCTTTGGCACAGCTGCTGCCCTTGCTTCTCTGATGGGTGATCCAGCATTTAGTTTTTCTGTAATAAAGATGACCCCAGAAGTGGCCTGTGGTCTGTTTACAACTTTCTGGAGCCCTTGCAAGGTGCTTGTAGCCACATGAATTTCAACTCAGCGGAGTGCTTTCAACCTTGCTTGAGATCATAAGCCTGTCCCAATTCTTACTGCACAAGACTGTGTACCTGAGCCCTGGTAGGACTTACAGACAGGCTGGTGATAAAATGTGCTGTTGTATTTATGTATGTTCCTGTGCTGACTACTGGAAGGCAGTAGAAGCAGGCACTTAAACAAGGTGCATTCTTCTACCAAGGTTTTGGCCACCCATAATTCAAGATCTGTTAGGTGTTTAACTGTGAGGCTTATTTTCCTTAAAAATTCGAGCCCAAGTTAAAAATAGAAGTCCTTTTAGACTATGTGGTGCCCATATATTTGATGTGTGGAACATGTCCTCATGTGAACCTGGTGGCTATTCAAACCTGCAAAGGTTTTGTTCATTGTATTTATCTGAGAGAGCTACAATGAGAGCCTGTCCCAGTATCCTGCCTGCACGGCTTGCTGCCCTTCCCAAGAGCTCATTAGGCAATTGAATTGCACATAGGACCTGACCAAAAGCCCACTGGAGCCAGTGAATGATTTTCTATTGATCCAAGCCTTTGAACTGCAGCAGTACAGGCGAAGCAAATTTTGTAAAGTTTTTGCTTTCAACCCATCAGGATAATATTTGAATTTCCCTACTTTGCCTCTTTTCTGGACTTTGAACTATTTTATACAGACAGATTTCCCCTCAATAAATCTGTTTGCATTTCTAAATGCAGTTACTAGTAGTGGGAAGATGAGCAATAGGCAGAAATCAAGGCAAAACTGCATTAAATGGAGCTTTCTTTAACACACCAACAGCCAGGAGAGAGGGAGTGAACCACAAACTATTATAAGAATAATTACAGTATTAAAACAATAACAAGAAGAAATCATAATATATTATGGCTTTGCAATTAAATAGCATCCTTTATCTGATGAGCTCCTTGTGCTTTACGAACTTCAGTTAATTAAATCTTCCTCATGCACACGATATGCAGAAGGCAGTAATCTTCAGCAAGAGTTTCAAATGACTGCATTAGCTGGGAGTGCAAACCACACTGCCCTTCTCCAGGAAATGAACACTTTTCTTTGGAAAAAACGTTTGCTACATCTACTCCGGAAAAGCTCCTCCCCATTCAAACAGAAAAGTAGTTGAGGAAGTGAAAGATTAATATATTTGAGTTTAGATAGGGTAGTTTAGGGCAAGAGAACCTGAATTTCTTAAAAAGCAGCTGCTAAAGTTAGTGAAAAAAATCATAGCTGGAAAAGAAGGAAAAGCAAAAGTTACGTGTATGCTGCATCACCTTGCAATATCATCATGTTTTTCTCCCTCCTGTTTGCCTGCACTTCCCCTTGCCTGATTTGTTGAACCAATGACAAGTGAGTTTTCAGCCTGGAAACAAACTTTCTTTAAAAGAGAAATAAAAGTGTGGGTGTGTCCTATGCAAAACTGACGAACACCAGCAATAGACTGGGAAATGAATGCTCCTTTAGGTGTATGCCAGCTGTCGAGCTTACACTAAACAATGTTCTTAATTAGTGGTAATGAGTTGGCAAACTCCTGAAAGTTCATAACCAATTATTTTTATAATTATGATCATTTAAAGACAATAGCATATTACAAATGATGACTAACAAGGACAATGCAAATGTCAATTAGAAAATATGGCTCTAATCATCCCAAGTTGCCTTAAAGCACAAATCACTGCAAGTGCATTTTTTATTCAAAGAGAAAAAAAAAAAAAAAGGGAAAAGCAGACAACCGTGTGCTGGGAAAACAAAGAGCAGCACTATTCTGCTTCCTGTGCTGGTTGCTGAAAGGCCAACACAAAAATTAATGAGGAAGTGCCCTGAAATATCACACAAAATGACCGTCCCCATGGTGCTGCACTTGGTGACCAGACACCACCTGCACTTTCAGAGCAGCCCTGTACTGGGGGAGGCAGGTGAGTGGTCTGTGCATCCACGTCACCACTTGCAAGGCACCTGCAGTGACATCTGCTTGCCTCTTGACAAAGGTGGCTAGTGTCATTTTATACATCTCAGGATATTCCACTTCTATTCAGCTGTCTATTTTAGACTTATTCACCTATCCTAGATATTCACACAAGACTGGAAGATACAACATAGGACCTGTAGAAAAGCTGTGCCCTCCTGGCGGTACAGCTGAATGGTATATGTGCTATGTGAGGGAGCAAAACTACGTTAGATGCCTGTGTTTAGACATCTGAACCAAGCAAGGAGAGAGTTCAGGTCCTACCAACCTCGTGCTGGTCTTGCATCATCACACCTTGAGTGGCTCAGTATGGACCTTTCCCACCAGACACTCTCTGAACGTTGCCAAATATGGGGATATAAGGCAAGAACCGAGCTCTGAGCTAAAAAGTATGTGCCATGTCACAACTGCTTGGTGATCGTCTTTTTAGGAAGGAGAAGAAAGAACTCTACTATTGCCATTTGCAATAAAATGGCTTTCTCTGTGGAGGGTGTACACTGCAGAACAGGAAGCAAGTGAGTGCATTCAAGGGAGCTTGTGGCACAGAGCGGGGCTCTCAAGGAGTGGTGTCTCTGGGCTTGCAAAACTTGAGTTTCTGTGTGGGAGGTGACAGTGAAGGCAGGAGAAGACCTCTGGTTTCAGGACTGAATGGAGTACTGAAAGTCCTTTTGAGTTCTCTCTTCAACTTCTCTCACATTACTGGAACCACTGAAGATTGGAAATCTTTAGGTTATTTTTGTGGGTGCATTTGGGGATATGTATATTTTTTACCCTTACCTTGAAGGACATGATAGAAAAACTATCCCCCTGGACCATAAAGTGAGCATTATCCAAACACTTTTAAATGGAAGACATCAACCTGCAAAGCGAAGGAAGGAGATGTCTCCCATCCATCATGGTGACACTGCTGAAGGCTAGGAGATGAAGGTTCAATATTGTCTACTCTGACAGCACTCATTCAGCCAGTGAATCTCTGCCACATTGCACGTAGCTCTGAAAGGTAAATGGCAGCATATAGATGACTTATAGATATGTAGACACCAGCAAACACAATGAAAAAAATATCAGCATAGTCTAGAAAGCAAGGGACAGAGAGGGATGTGAATTATTCTCCCCTTAGAATATGGGTGCTTGAAACTGTCATTTGTGCTGCACCGACCAACTCAGAAAGCTGAGTCTGTGTTCAGCATACAAATCTTGCCTTGTATATCATATCTTGGTAGGTTCAAGGTGGATTTTACCAGGGACTAGGGATATCATAGCTCTTCCAGTGTGTATGTGCTGTGTGTATGTGAGGTTATAGGGCAGGAGCCAGGCCATTTGGCAGGCACCATCCTCTCTCCTGGCCCCAAGTTGAGTGGTTTCCTCCCTGCCATCCATACCTAAGCAGCACTTCAAGTATTTCAAATTATGAAGGATTAAAATCAGTATTCTGCACCCCAAAAAAAAATTAAAGTCTTCCAAAAAATATCACAAAAAGAAAGTCCCTTTTCTTAGTACCCTTACCTTTTTTACTTTTTAATCCTTTTTACCATGACATGACTGACTACCTCCAAGTCATTGACCCCAGCATAATGTAGTTTAAAATACATTAGCTTAGGTAGTAACAGCAGTCTGGCTGCAACAGCTTAGATTTGGCACTGGCAGAAAATCCCATTTAAAAAGCCTGGCAAATTAGGTCAGGCTCTGAGCTCTGTGCTGGCAAACCCAGATTGCTGCCACACCACCCTGGACAGCTGGAGGACAGTTCTAACTTCAGTTGACTTGAGGTCACCACCAGGCTGACAGGGTGGGTGCACAGCTTCAGGCTGAAAAGTTGTTCTTTAACTTATATGAAAACACATTTAACTGATGAGCAACCCATCTGCAGATGCCCCACAGGAAACAGCAGATATATTACTGTGTTTAGTGACAAGACCTCTTGGAACAGCAGATAATTTATTTTGCACAGAGACTGAGATGGTTGGAGGTTTAGTACTGCCCACCTAGCTGCCTGCTTTGGTTGTATATCACTGCTTAAATTCTGCTCGCTGGCAGCTCACAGATTTCACAAGGAGAGTGGAGGATAAATCAGTCGTGATCTCCTTGTCTGGGGCATCTTTGCATCCTCTCTTCATGTGCCTGGACATGTTACCCGTGTTTACAGGCCATGTTTGCACTGGAGAGCTACTTGGAGAGACACCCAAGCTCACCACACCCAAGCTGTTACTGGAGCAAGATGCTTTATAATCACTTCAGCAGATCTCTACCCAAACAAATTAGACTTGTTGGCAAGCAGCTGATTATGAGCCAAAGAACAGCTTGGAGGTTACACCAGTTTCCACACCACAGATAGAGTCTTCTGCATGGTGCTACATGGCACTGTGTGGATATCCCAGCCTTCACGGTGCTGTCTTGGAGCTCTTCCCTTTGGGCTCTTTTGTGCAACTTCATGCAAAAAGTAGGGTATGGTACCCTATGAGCCTAATAACTTTGTGAAATCATAGAATCATTTTGGCTAGAAAAGGCCTTTAAGGTCATTGAGTCCAACCATAAAACAGCTTACAGGAAACTACACAGTCAAGGGGGAACATGTTGGTCCAGAAAGAGCTTTGCACAGTGGCTGCTCGCTCCCAGACCAGGCTGGAGGAGCTCACAGCTCAAGGATCAGTACGTTTCTCTGCACTAACTACAGTTAGTTTTCTCTTGTGCATGAATTTAGGTTGTTAGCTGGCACATGTATTTGAGTTACTGTTTTGACTAGTCCCAGAAAACTATCAGATTCAAGCAGCATTTTATAATGTCATACCAAAACCTACAGAACAGCATGAAAAATATCCCTAAAGCAAAGAGACATTGTCAAGAAGTTGTCCCATTTTCACACTAGCCAGTAACTAGCCAGTGTAACTGGCTTTGTAACTTATACCTTCCATATGGGAATAGAAAGAAAACTAGTTTGAATCATGCCTTTCAAGAAATTTTTCTAGCTGGAACATCCCCCAGCCTTCACAGTACCCAAAACAGGGCAGGGACTGAAGCACACATTTTGGCTCTATGTATTTGCTAGAGGCTGAGAATGAAGAAATTTAACAGCTACTAATATTCTGGATGCAAAGATTTATCTAAGGCCAGTTCCTGCCCCTAGAGTGTCCCTGCAGCTCTATTGTATTTGTTTTAATTGATTAAATGTAATTGAGGGTGGGAGTAGGACTTCCAACCCCTTTTTTCAGTTTTTTTACTTTTTTGTTTAAGCTTCTACTGCCACAAACCAAAATGTACTGATGAAAGACAAAAGAAGCAACTCTGAAATGCAGTTTAAAGTGATTGGGAACCAAAAGGACAAGGAAATGTAGAGTGAAAAAACTTGAATATGCCTGGAAGAAGTGCCCATCTTTTTCAGAATTGCACTTAGTAATTTTATCATTATTATAACAGAATGCAGTGTCATAACATGGGCATTGCTGTTATTCATACACGGTTTCATAAAAGTGACAGGAAGTGCGGCTCATGGTGCCTCTTAAAAAAAATAAGAAATTTAACTGCCTCAATAACATTTGGAAATTCGAGATAAGGCCAAAGTCCCATGTCTTATATTAACAAATTACTAGCTCCTAAAGCAGGCCTGCATAGCCTATTGTACAATTAGTGACATATTCAGTGCATGGAAAATAGAACTGGTCTCTATGATGCATGATGACTGGGTAATGATTGTAAGTAATGGTCTGTTTGTACATCTGAACAAAGCAAAGAAAGCAATTAGCCCTTCCCATAAGCCCTCCATCACCAATGGGCTGTCATGTTTCTTTATGTTGCTTGGGATAGAGGAGCTGAGAGGAGAAAAGGAGCTGCTGGGAAAAAAAGACAAAGTTGGAAAGGAAAAAGAGCAGAGCAGGTTGTTCCCAGCACCCAATCTGGGTGACTCAGGTGCCATATTTTGTCCCCTGTTTTTTCTGTTGCAGTGCCTGATGCTCTTTCTCATCCAAGTGTGTCAGTGCCTCTCCATTAGTCCCTTCCCTGGCTCCTTGGCCATCAGTGTGTCTGATCTGTGTGTCTCACCCTAGACAATCTCGTTCTTGTTCTTCTTTCTGCCTACCATCCCTTACTCAGGCCCCAGGTCATAGATAATTCTATGGAAAAAACAGCCCAGTACTAAGGAGCTGCCTCTTTCTTCCTGTCCCCATACCATCATACTACGTCTCCCCCCCAAAAAAATCAAAACAAACATCAAAAAAAACAAAAAAGAAGACAAAAAAAAGAAAAAAAAAATGTTGAATTATTAGGAAAGGAATAGGGAGAAGAGCAAAGAAGGTAAAAATAACAGATCCGCCATGCACATTTGAGTAGAAACTGTGAAAAACTTCTCTAGGAAGTAGAAAATGTTCAAGGGGAAAGAAAATCTGATTTGAGGAAATGGGCAGCAACTAAGGAGATTAGTGCTCATCAGGCTGCAAGTATAGAAGAAACAGGGGGAACCTAAGGGGGAGCTATGAGAAATCTATACAATCGTGACTCCCAATGATTTGATGGCAACAAAAGAATTATTCCCAGTCCCTGCCAGTCAACAGTTAGGGGCTTTCAAATAAACCAGCTGGCAGGTCCAGACCAAACCAAATCAAAGCAAGATGTTTCTTCAAACAATATGCTAATCTGTAGAACTCTCTACTCCTTTCATCTCAGTGTCTAACTTCACTTTTTAATTCTCCCCCCCGGTCCAGAAAACATACACCTTTTTGCATACACATTTTATGGCAGTTAGAATCCATGAGTTGTGTCACTGTATTGGGTTTGAGTGGCAAGGTTTTGATGGTGGGGTAGGGGGCTACAGAGGTGGCTCCTGTGAGAAGATGCTAGAAGCTTCCCCCATGTCTGATAAAGCCAATGCTAACCAGCTCCAAGATGGACCTGCTGCTAATCAAAGCCAAGTCAATCAGTGATAGTGGTAGCGTCTCTGGTATAACATATTTAAGAAGGAAAAAAAAACCTGTGCACCCAGGTTGGAGAAGTTTATAGAGAACTGTATTCCATGGGAGGGACTCCGTGGTGAAGTAGAGGAAGAGTGTGAGGAGTCCTCCCCTTGAGGAGGAAGGAACAGCAAAGACAACGTGTGATGAACTGACCACAACCTCCATTCCCCATCTCCCTGAGCTATTCGGCAGGAGGGGGTAGAGAAATGAGGAGTGAATTCCAGCCTGGGAAGAAGGGAGGGGCAAGGGGAAGATGTTTTATGATTTGGTTTTATTTCTTATTACTCTACTTCGATTTGATTGGATTTGATTCAATTTATTTTCCTCAGGTTGAGTCTGTTTCACCTGTGACGGTAATTGGTGACTTGATCTCTCCCTCTGCTTATCTCAACCCAGCAGCCTTTCATTATATTTTGTCTCCCCCGTCCATTTGAGGAGGGGAGTGACAGAGTGGTGTTGGTGGGCATCTGGCATCCAGCCAGGCTCAACCCGCCACAGTCATTCCCTATACAGGGTTAATGCAGAAGACAGTGTCCCGAAGATAGCAGCTGACACAAGACTCATATCAGATTTCCTCTTCTGCTCAGCTTGGGAGGGAAGTTGTAAACTGATTGACTGTGAGTTTACTTTGAAACTGAGCGTCTCTGCAGATCAGGAGGTGCTGGACTGGGATTCAGGTATTTTGAGTATGTTATCTATCATCTCGCTCTGCTGCCTGTGAGTATATCAGTAACTTTCTCAGGGTCAGTAGGACGTCATCACAGCCCATAAATTCTGCAAAAATGCTCATCTCCCTTGATGTACAAAGAGCCATCACTGAAGAAACTCCAGAGGCATTTTCTCCTCCTGGAAGTGAAGAGGAGAGGGTGCAGGTGGTGAGACTGGCATGAGAAATATACAAGAGTCATTTGAAGATTTTCACACTGTTGTTACTCAAAACAGCATGAAAAGCAACCTCCTTTAATCTTTAGTAAAGAGTAAGCTAGCTGAGGACTTCACAGGGAAATGCAAAATGCTGAAGGATATCATGGAAATAAATGATACATTTGACCTCAGGTCAAACACAAGAGAGAGAGAACGAGCTTCAGATAAGAAAGCTGCAGGTAGGAGGGAGTGTAAAATATGAGGGGAAACACAGGGCCAGGGTAGAAACAAATAGTAAAAATACATTCTTTGTTCTTGAGCTTTAATTTCTGAATGGTTGGTTGAACTTTTCTGTGGAGGAGGCTGTGTGTGTTTTAGCTTTGGAGGGTTTTTGTTGTGGTTTTGTTTATTTCAAGGAATAAAGCAACTTCTGCAAAGTGGTGGGTGAACGGGAGTTTTTTCGGGCTTATCTGATACTTATTCTCAGAAAAGGGGGGATTCCTTGGATTTACATACCATAAACAACACGTTACATAAAACTACTGTAAATTGAAACAATTCAGCATAGTTTCACTGGAGAAATGACCAGTCAGCTCCTTCAGATTCTTTAACATCTGTGCACAGGGTGTTTTAACATGTTACTTTTTGTCAGTCAAAACATTATCATTTCTGCATCACCCAATGCATTTCCCTGCCCTTTTGGCAGCATGTTATCTATTAACTTTTACTTCAAGGAATAGTAAGACTGGAAAAAATTTTCATGATAAAAAGTCATGAATCACCAGGTTGACTCTGATTTTCCTCCCAAGTGGAGTGAAAGAATTAGTTATTACAAAATCTACCTGCAAGAACTGTAGGTTCTTTAGCAAAGCTTAACATCTTGTTGCTGTAGGGTCAACAGCTGGAGATGGCGTGAATGCAGGCCCTGGATGACGCAGTTGGGTTGGAACAGGGGTGGACTTGGCAGCTGCCATGGATAGGAATGAACTTGTTAAGAGATGATGATTCTGTTCCCACCGATGGGTGGGCAGGAACTGGGAGTTTCCCTCTCACTCAGACACGGGGTGCTGCTGATAGGAATGTTGTCTGCACGTTGCTTCATAGAAAGTTTCTACTGCCTTCTACAGAGCATCTTTAACCTCTAATTTGAGAAAGAAAACATGATCCACCCATTGCCCTTGCCAGCCATGCTTGCCACAAGAGTCTCCTTGGTGACCCTCACCTTGCTCAAAGAACTAACTAGCTCAGTGGAGAAATTACTGGGCAAAAGTGCCTCATAATAGGTTTTGCAACAGTTCAGTGAGGTGACTCTAGTGGTCCCTTCTGGCCTTTGTGTTTGTGATTCCTTGAGTATTTACCCCTGTGGTCATAGGCAAACAGGTCTGGCAGAGATGGGGTTAGAAACCAGGAGATCCTGCATCCGTTTCAGTTCACAGACCACTAGGTCAGCCCTTTCTCCCCATTTACATAATGGTAGAACCACATTGAATCAACCTTCAGATTGGAAAGAGACAGTCATGCTGGAGTCTTTCACCAGTTTATCGTTTTAGCTTTGTCCAGCTTTTTATGCTCAAGCCTATTAGATGATTTTAGTGAATGAAAGCCCAGTGAAGCTAAGATCCTTGTCTCAGAAAACTAAGGATTTTTCTTGCTCCTTTTTCCCTTTTCAACAGCAATTAAAGGAAAAAATGTCCCCTTACTATAGCCCATCACCTGCTGAATCATCAGTCGATATCCTGCCTGTATGTGTGAGGCTTTTTAAAAATACTAGATTCGTTATTCCCTGACCTCGTGATTTATATTATGATCCTTTGTGGGAAGTAAATGCAGTAAGGTCGCAAAGTGGGGGACTGAAATCAAGCGTGCATTGTAATAGATTGAGCAAATGGTACCCTAGATGATAGAAAACTGCAGGCAGGAGGAAGGGAAATACCAGGGCTGTATGAAATATGCCATTTTGAGTTCTCCTGATTTTGACAAATCAAAACCCATAAGGTTTTATTTGAGGTAGGTTTGCTTTCTTGGAGGTCTCACTGAAGTCATAGCTTCAGGCAGAGCCCAGCACCCCATGCAGAACTGAAGACAGAAGATAAATGCTTGGTGGGCTTGTCAGCTGCATATATAGACTGGTGATACTTATCAAGCACTTTCAGGAAGTCCTAAGATACTCTTCTTACTTGCACTTGGATATTTTCTGGAGCTGACTAGCTTCCAACGTTTCTTTCTTCCAAAGCCTTCAGATGACAAGGAACAGTCTCACTTACCCATCTGAAGGCACATGCTTCAGACTGACCATTCCTTTAATCTATCTACTACACATTCAACAACACAGATTTTGGCAATCCTCCTCCTGGCTCTGCCTGTGGGTGGGTACCACTGAAGATCAGAGACAGGCTGCCTTAGAGGAAAACAGATAAATGGCCCAGTGTTAACCTCCAGGTTTCTGCTTGACTTAATATGAAGTCTTTGCAAACCAACTTCTTTTCTTTTAAATTCTTTCTCAAGATACTCAGAGGGTGTGGACCTGGTGTGTACTCTGCAAACTGGGAATTCTTCCATGTTCTTGTGGTGTACGGGTAAGTACCCAAAATGCCTGGATGCTTCCTATACAATCTACATCAGCCAAAAGGGCCCTCACAGAGCAGTTTCCCCAGCAACAGTCTGGCTTCAGTCACGGTCAGTATTGGAGAAGGAGAGTAATTCTGAGGAGGTAAACACATTTTCCGAGTGCCTACCAATGCCAATCTCCACGGCATTTCGTGCAAACCAGGCTGATGTGACTTCAAAGACCGAAAAATGCCCTGAGGTGTGATGAATTTATCAGGTGTTTCACTGGATAAGTGTCTTCTCTCTCAACTCTTTGGAGTTTTCCTGGCATGAGATAATCATAGAACAAACCCTATCTTGCCTATGCACGTTTGGTTAAGATCAGTTGAATTAATTTCTCTTAATTAAAAGAGCTATTACTCTGCCAGTTGCCTCTGGATTTTTACATCCTGAAAACCCCAACTGCAATGTGTAGTATAGTTCTGAGCGCACAAAGAAATATCAGCTGAAGTTTGCTGCTAAAAATAGGTAAGAAACTCCTGTGGAAATAGGTCTCATATCTTTCCACCCCACTTTCTCTAACCTTACTGCTGATAAATCTTCAGGGAAATATTTGTCTTCGTTTTCAGCTTCTTTAAAAGGAAAGTTTTAGCTGTTTCCACTTTCTTTCATCCTTAGTTAATCTTATGGTAAGTAAAACAGCAAAGTTCAAGCTCAGTCTGAGACCAATCCAGAGAAGCACTTAACAGTGTGAAATGTCCTCCTGGCTTCCAGAGGGATTGCTTGAATGTTTCAGGTTGTGCTTGTGCTTAAGTGCTTTGCTGCTGGGCAGCTTCTGATCTCTTGATGTGAAAATGTGACCTCAGGAATGTATCCCAGGTGGTTGCCAATTTGGCTCCCGGGGAGGCAGGAGAAAGGAAGGTGGTGCATCATCTCAGGGTGGTTGTTGGCACTCAGCTACAGAGATCCAGACAACAAAAGAGGGGCTCTGAGAGGCAACTGCTGTGATTGCATCCATGGCACTGGGAGATGCGACTGCCCCAGCTCTGTTCTGTGCCTCTCTGCTGGATGCAGAGCAGGGACTCAACTGCTGCAGAATATCATTACAAAACCATTGTCACCAGAGGATTAAGATGAAATGCCACGTTGCGAGGTGCAACTGATGAGGCACAGACACGCAGCCTCTTTCCCTGACCTTCCCACCCAGAAGGGCAGTGAGGACACCAAATCCAGGCACAGCACAAAGCCACGCTGCTGTTTGTCAGAGTCCTTCAGCAGATGCTGTTGCCAGCGCAGAGCTCTGGTGGGAGCAGTGGTTGGAGGCTACTGCACAGAACCCCCCGGGATCTCCCTGCCTTGGGAGCTGCGGTGCTTTTTTGTTATGTAACGACAGCTCCTCCAGCACTGCCCTGCTCTATCCGATTATTATGGAGGATGAAAAACATTGTTATTTTTAACAGCTGGATCAAGGCTCAATGGGCTTAAAAGGATATTCAGAAGCAGCTGCTTCTGTGACGCTTTAAAGTCAGTGGTGGCCAGTCCAAAAGCTGTTTGCCTCTGTTTTGGAGACTGCTTTTCCATGGCATTTGTGTTGCCTTGCAGTTATAAATGGGAGGCTGAGTCCTTTTTCCATAAATGTTGTAAACAGCAGCTTCTCAAGAAGTTCCTTTCCATCACAAAGGAAAATAAAATAATACTAGTGCTTCTGGAAGGAAATACCTCAATCCGTAGCATAATTTTCACGTGGGACATCTGTCCCTAAGCACCTATTTGCAATAGCGTTTCATATATTGTGCAATATTAGCATTATTTATCCAACATCCAACTCATTCTTGACTTCCAAGGGTTGGTAGTACTGTTACATTAAAGGAAATAAGAAGTGAGATCCTTCCAACAGTGGCATTCCTGGTGTTCACTTCTGTGCTTAGACAATGCTGAGCATACTGTAAGCCACTACAGTATACAGCTTGAGTGGAAAGAGTTTGGTAATTTGAGGAAAGAGGGGGGAAAAAGTAGTGATTTGTTCCCCTCATCCCCAAAAAACACCAGGATTTTAATCATAGATTAGTTACTCGACATCCTGTGTTCCCTCTAAAAAATGAACTTTCATTCTCGATCTGATCCAGATGTGCAAAACTCAGGCCCAGACCTTGATCCTCCTAAAGTTTTAGGAGCTGGGATAGCAGTCTGTTTCACTCGAAGGGCAGGTGTAGGTTCTGGCTGATGTCTCCCATGCCTTGGACATCCACAATGTTGGGGTGGAGTGGGCTGTCTCTCTTCTCTGGCACTAGATCAGCAGGAACAAGGCTGGAAGGTTCTTATTTTTGTAGATCAGTCTAACTACTCTAAGTCTCAAGGTATTCAGATTTATTAAACAGCTTATTTATAGCCTTACATGCCTGAATTTTATTTGTTTTCTGTACCTTCTCAGACCAGCAGTAGTTCTCTGACAAGTACTGGGTATTCAGAGCATGCCTTGGGACTCCATGGTTTGCTGGAAGCATTTCCAGATATGTTTCTGTTAAAGGTGGGATTCCTCTTATGCAACTTAAACTAACTGAGAGTCAACTGGCTGGAGTAAGTCTAACTTTCCTTATTGTCAGTGATAAGAAAACATACCTTTCATCAAAAGATGATTTCTTCTACCACAAACATTTATTTTAGGATGGGGCAGCTAATCAAATATATGATTTATTGTAGCGACCACATCCAGTTGGAGAAGACTAGGTAAAAATTTAATTCTGGGTAGCTGAAGACAATTAAAATCAACCTCACCTGGAAATTAAAAACAAAGTCTCAATGGTTTTAATTAAGTAGAAATTTGCGTAAAAATCAAAAATCAAATTGAAAAATTAAGAAGCAAAATCTGAGGCTTTAACAGTCAGTGTAATGACATTACAATTCAATCAGACGCATCCAGAGAAGTATTTTTTCTCCTCTTGATTCTTTCTGTGGGGGGGAAAAAAAAAAAAAAAAAAGGTTTTAGAGGGTTATTTGTTGTATCTTGTTGTATCTCAGAAACAAAAACACAATGCCTGGAAATGACTGATGCAAGCTTCTATCAAGGGAGATGTATTCATACATTTCAGCAGAGTTAGATGATGATTGTCCCCTGGTGCTTTTTTGGGGGGGGGAAAAAAAAAAAAAAAAAGGTTTTAGAGGGTTATTTGTTGTATCTTGTTGTATCTCAGAAACAAAAACACAATGCCTGGAAATGACTGATGCAAGCTTCTATCAAGGGAGATGTATTCATACATTTCAGCAGAGTTAGATGATGATGAAATTGAAGTTAATTCAATCTTGTAATCACAGATAACTATTGTTTCAGGAACAGTATCATCTAAAAGATCTGGTACATATCATCTTGATATTTACAAATAAACATTGAAGTGGAATTCATACTCTGGCTAAAATGAAATTAGGAGAGTTGCCTTCTGTGGTGCAGTGAACATACTGCATTGATCATCAGCAAATAGTTTCTCCTTTGGCAGTTTTGCACAAGTAGTTGCAAAATAACAAAGAGCCTTATTAGTATATTTCAGATTCTTTCATTTGCTAATATTAGCTTCTTTTAACTGCAAAAAAATCTGAGTCACATGCTTAAAATAATAAAATTATCTTTAAAATAATGAAATTACATTCAGAAGTTGCCAAAATATGTTTGTTTAATTCAAATATTACACTCCATCATACAGTTGTTTGCCGTTGTGGAATATAGAGATCATACCATGAAAAGTGCTGGTATTTGGAATTTTTCCTTTGTTTCAGCTGGCACCCTCTGCCCTTTCCTCTAACCTGCAAATATATTTGCTTGGAAAAAAAGACACTAAGTTAGATCCTGATGCATAGTATTTTCATGGTTTTGAAAGAGTCACACCTGTTAATACCATCTGAAGAGCCATCCTTGGAAAGGCGTCCTTGGAAAGGCAAAGCTTCCATTTCTCTCATCTCTTTCACACTCAAAACAAAAAGGTCTCAAAAAAATGCTTTCTCTACTTTTGGTCAGGTCCCAGACAGCTGGAACAGAGTGAGTGATACTGTGAAACACCTCGATACCATCCTTCATGACTTCTGTGTCAGAATTTCTGAAGGATTTATTGGGGTGGGAATGCCCTTGACTGTCCGCTGAGAGCAATCAATCTCACCTTTCACATGAGATCTTTTGTAGCTGCTCTTCCTCCTTCTATTTATAGTGTTAGTACAGAGAAACAAAAAATACGGTGTGTTCATCCTCAAATTAATCTTCTTTTGACCCCATTGTCCTTCAAAATTACAAACTAATCATATCCTAAATTCGATAGCCAAAATAAAGCAGAGGAATTAATATCCCAAAAGTACATGATTCTCCATACTGACTGCAAATGAAGTCAAAGTTGACCAGCTCAGATGGACGTATCTACAGTAGAGATGTGTTAGTGCAGGTGAGATAAATGGCAACTGGGGCATTATGGATTAGTGAACCCCTAGTCACGATTTGTGCTGTTGCAAGGAAAAGATCAGCGGTGAATTCCACTAGGAACCATGCAAATGACAAGGAGAGGAACTGCTTGCTTTAAAGATGAGATCCCACTTAGATAAATCAGAGAAAGAAAGGAAGAATAAACAAATATATGGAGAGATAAAGCAGTTTGCCCAATGGTTTGTGGGCTGATCTGCCAATGACTGTGGAATATAATCTGGAGGTTTATGAATTTGTTTAATTTATATGTTTGCTTAACAATGATGTGCTGGATGTTGTTGTCTTAAACTTTATGGAGTGCCCAGTGTTTCAGACTGGTACAATAAAAAGTAAATTAAAAATAAACAGATTTTACCTGCAAAGAAGTGTGCAAGAACAAGAACACACACCCACAGTATGGTTTTTAAATAAGAAAGCTCCCATATAACTACTTTTCATTTCATATTGTACCCAACTCTGAAATACAATGCATGGGGGAGTCACAGAACTGCCTGCAAAACATCAGGATTGTTTTTTGATGACATAAACATAATTTATTTTTATTCTCCTAGACAATGAAGCCTAAGGACATGACTACTCATAAAATATGACTTTCCAAGAGAAGAAACCTGAGTATACAACTACTTGGATTTAGTGTGCAAAGTGCTTGCAGAAAGCAATGCTTCAAGAATATTACTATGTAAGGAAGGTCGAGGTCAATGACAGCAGATGTTAATGTCTTCTCCTAGAAAAGGAACAGTTAGACATCCCAGATGACAAAGACCCTAAAAGGAAGAAAAACTGCTACAACAAGTGGTTGTCAGTGAGTGTTATTTCACTAAAGACAGAAATACTGATGAGATTGGAAAGTGGTTTGCCCTTTCTTGTGGCACTGTATCCTATATTCCAAGTAGCCTGGTATTATTTTCAAGACTTATTTTTGGGTTTTGTGAGGGCTGGAAACTCACTGGAACTGCTCAGGCTTGTGATCATGAGCAACTGACTAAAAGCTACTGCTTGGGAAACTGGAAGATGGGTGGGTCAATAGCAACATGAGCTTCCTCTTAGGCCTGACAGCAAGTTGCTTGGTCTCCTTTTGTTTCGGCATCCCACAACAACATAAATTGTGTCTCTCCTGAAGGAATTTAGCTGCATAGGTGTTATTGGTTTCAAGGAATTACGTACTCAAATGCCTTTGAGTATGTAATTGAGTACGTAATGCCTCCCCCTCTACTCTGCCCTGGTGAGGCTGCATCTGGAAATCAAGAAAAGCAAGAAACTATGGGATACAGTCCAGTGGAGGTCTATGAAGAAGATCAGGAGACTCTTATGAGGAAAGGTTGGGAAATCTGGGTCTGTTTAGCATGGAGAAGACATTGAGGGGATCTCACCAATGATTATCAATATATAAAGGGTGGGTGTCAAGATGACGAGGCCAGATCCTTTTCATTGGTGCCCAGTGACAGGACAAAGGGCAATGGGCACAAACTGGAAGACAGGAAATTTCATCTCACCATGAGGAAAATCTTCTTTATTTTGAGGGTGGCAGAGCACTGGAACAGGCTGCCCAGAGAGGTGGTGGAGTCTCCTTCTCTGGAGATATTCAAAACCCGCCTGCATGCGTTCCTGTCCAACCTGCTCTGGGTGACCATGCTCAGGCAGGGCAGTTGGATTAGATGGTCTCTGAAGGTTTCTTCCAATTCCTACCATTCCATGACTCTGTGATTCTGTAGACTTTGGTCTCTGAAACAAGAAAACTGTCTCTCTCTGCTGACTCCTGCTGTGCTCAGGATAACAGCATGGCGCTAGAATATTTACACTGTCTAGGCTCTGTGCTTAACCAGTAAATAGCAGAAGTTTCCTCCAGGGCAAATTTCAGAGCAGGAACTTAACAGAGCTGTACTGGTAACTTCCCTCAGTCTTTAATCTGGGAAAAACCTCAGGCTACTATTTTCAGGCTCCCACTGATTCCAGCTTTATGTAGCTCCATTTCCTGCATCGTGAAAGCTGAAGTGGTGATATTTCTCTGTCTCAGAGCAGTGTCTCCTTTATTAATGTTTTGGAGGTGCAGGTACTATGGTAACAAGCGCTACAGTCGGTGCCTAAAGAGGAATTTACGTTGCCAGAGATGCTGTCTTTGAACAACTTGACACATCTGCTCATGAACAGCAGTTTGATTCTCTGTCAGCCCACAGGAAAACTCAGCGGAGTTGCAGCTGGATCAGACAGTGCGATTGTGTCAGGATTTCAGAGGTAATCTAAGACAGAGCCTTCTAAAATGCGAGTAAGAATGAGATAATACCTAAAGGTTTCAGGAGGCAGCAATATTTATCAGGAATCTGAAGTTATCCGTTCTGAGCAAAACACTAGAAAAAGCAAAACTTGTGTATAGCACATATGCAGAAATAAAGGCTCACTCCAAACAGAAGGATTAACGCTCTCTTAATCCTGTCACTCTTGAAGGTATTCTGAAATATTGGCAACTTCTGGTGAATTCATTTTCCCAAGGAACAAAAATACCTTGCCTACTTTCAGACAACATTAAGTATGCCAGGAAAAAATCATAAAATCAAATTAAACTTTGGAATAAGCTGTCTGAAACTAACAAGACAACCTTGAGTTGAATGTAAATGCTGAAATCTCTTTACTTCGCATAGCCATAAAACTTTACATTGTTTTCTTTTTTAGTAAGTTCCACTGGCTTTAACTCATATATTTTCTAGGAGAAAATGAAAGATTTCAAAACTGTGACAGAACATTCTTTGATTCAACTCCAATAACGACAGAGAAAAACAAAGGCAACAAAAAAAAAAAGAAGGCGAACAGAGCCATAGTAGCTGAAAAGAAATAAAGAGCAAAGGTATTGAAAGAATAAAATAGGCAAAGAAAAAACAGAAAGAAGAAAAAAGAGGGAATCAGAGGGAGGAGACAGAAGATATTTTTGAGATTAAAAGAACCAGAAAAATAATTAACAAAGCGCAGTTCAGCAAGAATCATGACCTGTCATTAGGCAAAAAGAACAGGTACTCTAATCTACCGTTTTGCTGTCATTAAGAAAAAAACACTAGGAAATTATGAATGTACAGAGATCTGTCAGTTGATTTTAAAATTTAAGACTTGATATAAAAATATTGAGGGAAAGGCTCCTATTTCAAATGTTTACACTGAAGAAATCTGTTTCACAGTCTCCTGCTTTCAGTTGGGATAAAGTTAATTTTCTTTCCAGTAGCTGCTGTGTTTTGGATTTAGAATGAAAATAATGCTGATAACACATATTGTTTTAGTTGTTGCTAAATTATGTTTACCTTAGTCAAGGACTTTTTCAGCTTCCCGTAGAGGCTGAGTGGGAACATAGACAGGACAATCTGGCCAAAGGAATATTCCATACCACTGACCTCATGCTCAGTATATAAACAGGGGTTGGCCGGGGAACAGGAACTCATGATTGCTGCTCGGTACAGGAATTTAGTTTTTATATTCTTCTACCTTTATTACTATTTTATTTTTTTTTCCTCTTCTGATAGTGTGATAGTAAACTCTTTATCTCCACCCATTAGGGGGGTTTCTGGGTTTTTTTTCCTCCATCCTTTTCTCCCTCATCTCCCTACCCTACTGGGAGGGAGTGAGCCAGCGGTTGTGTGGTCCTAGTTGGTGGCTGGGTTTAAGCCACAACACACAGAAAATCAACTATTCACATATGGAGAATTAGAAACATAGAGACTTGTGCTAGCAAATATAAGGAGAACCAGAAAATGAAACTGAGATGGAAAAGGAAGCAGAACCACATCGTTAACTTTACCTTCGAGATATTTGCAAAGGTGGCATATGGACAACATGTTAATGTGGTTTTTATTGAGTGTGGTCCCCGTGGATGCCAACTTCATGGGGTGAGGATGCATGTTATGGTATGCTCAGCTGGTTTAATAGCCTTAGGTTTAAATAGCTGCAGTTGGTAGGGTTCTGATAATTAGATTGGGAAGGGGACTATAGCTTTTTTTAAGATACTGATTAATCCCAGTTTGGATAATTACAATGAGAGAAATACACAAATAATAAGAAAAACTTGTAAAAATGACAAATTTTCATTTTTAATAATTAAAGAGGAACCTGCAAAAAACTCTGATTGGTCCTTAAAATAGTGGCCAGGAGTCACTGGCAGTAAAGATAATTTCATAAGAATACGCTTAAAATTTATCAAAAAAACCAGCATTTTAAAATCTTGTCATTCTTTTGCTGACATCACCAACAATAAAAATGTACGAGTCCAGTGAGCAGTAATTAGAATGTAAAGTGCTCTAATGCACATTCCCACCAACTGTATTTAGAGACAGAAAGAATAGAAATTGATATGAAACATTATTTTGATGGATGAAATGACCTGGTACCACTTTAGGATACACGGGATGCATCATCTGATGCATCTTCTGGTTGCTTTTAAGTTTGTTCACTATCATAGAATAGTACCTATAGATAGCCTCATATTCTCCCAGACTGCAAAAATATGTTTAACAAAGCAATGTAAATTAGGCACGGAGCTACACTGTGATCCTTGTCAAGACTACAGAAAGAAAAATGTATTTTCTAAAGACAATTCAGCAGTCTGAAGATCTCAGCTGCCATTTGGAGACACCTGTCCCTTTTCAATCACCAGAGCAGTAGCTTGGAACAACAACAGGACCAAAAAAAGGATTGATAAATCTGAGCATTGAGAAAGAAGAGGCAAGCTGCTTCTCTGTGATTACTGCAAAGTCTGTGTGGTCGCTGAATGTTGGATCATATCAAACAGGAAGCCTGAACTATCTAGAAGGAGTTGGCAATCAACCTTTGTGTGGATAACTTTTTATCAGACATGTAACAGTAGCAGTGCTCAAGATAAATAATGATATATTTGTGGGTGGAGTGCCCTGGGAGGCTATAAATTGACCTAAGGGTAACTTCTAATTGGGATGAACTTATTCCTCTTTTGTCTTGAAACAAGGACTCCATTTTTCTTCTCTGAAGCTCTCACACTTTATATTCTGTAATTAAACAATAGCCCTTACTGTTGAGAGTTTCACTATGTCAGAATTTGGCCATGGTATAAACTGGAATGCATAATCCACTACAGTCAATTATTTCATTCTACAGTGCCAAAACAAAGGCGAGATTGTGGTCAGGATAAAAAGTCTTAGGCAGATCTGGATACATTCTCAGATCTGAATTACTCAGTGCCCATGTAAGTCAACAAGAGATATGTATTTAGTGTTTTGGAAATCTGGGCCAGAGGGTAGGAGGGAAAGTTGACTTATTCTCCATTCCTCTTGACCATTCCTTTCTCTGTTTCTTCTTGTTTTGTTTGTCATTCCTTATACTTTGGCATAAGATAATATTGTGAATCAGCTCCCCTTCCTAGGCCCTCAAAAGGAGAACTTGTTCCCCCCGACAAAGAAAACTAACTCTGTCTGGATATATTTCAGGAAATTCCAATTAGTGTTGGAATTCCACTTAATGTTTCCATATGTAGATAAGGGGTCAGAATAAACGTGTGTACATGATGCTTTTCATAGCACATGTGAGAAAGATCACTTCAGCAGCCAGGATCATAGAAAGGTGGACAAAATCTATTTTTCATCCCACTACAGTGTGTTATATCCGACAATCACAGATAGATTTATCCTTGGAGCAATTCTATGAGACACAGGAACACCATCACCTCTGTTTTAGAGCTCAAGAAGTGAAGGTACAGCATAGGCTAAGTGAAGGATAGGGAAGTGGATTCAAAGACTAATTATCTATCATTTAATGTCAAACTGAAAGAAGGTGCTGTATGAGGTTCTGCAAGAATCCGTCTGTTAAATGCTTTTTTAATGACTTGGATGAAGAAATATAGAATGTCCTTACTGAATTAGCAAGTAGTATAAATCTGGAAAACTTTTGCAAACATTTGGAGACTAGGATGAAGATTCAAAAACATCTCAGGAAATTGATAGGATGTACTGTAAAAGAATAAAGATGAGATCAAAGTCACCTATTTAGATAGGCATAATCATTCCACAAGATACAAGTTAGTTAGCAACACTCCCACCTGAGATCAGTAACTGTACTGCCCAATCCTGTTGACCCCAGTGAAGAATTACCTCAGATAGAAACTGACTGTCATAGAAATAAATTTTAAAACTATTCTAGTTTCCATACAATAAAAAGAAAAGAATGAAAATAGGTCTTTTGTGTATTTTAGTGAAGGTACTCCAGTTTGAATTACATCCCACTTTTCACTCATTCAGAACGTTGATGGTCATGGAGAGTCCCCACCCGGTATGTTCAGTCCTCAGTCAGGGAAAGCCTGGCTCAGCGAATCCAGTGTCCCTCTGTACCTATTCACAATTAAACTTCTCCATAATGCTCATGAAGAAGCTTCGGATATGAGTGGAAGAGAGAGAGAGGACCTGTTAGAAATACGAGGTTGGCTGCAGAATGGACTACAATCATTCACTCAAAGTAGACATCTTTTCCTCAAAGCCATTTCTCTTTTTCTGACTTCTGCTCCTCATTTTTTTTTCTCTGCTTTAATGAAAAATTATGGCAATAGAGTAAAACCAGTATATATGTTTTTTCTTTGATGTTTTCTGAGACAAAACAAGAATATTCACATTTTCAAGTCACACTTTACTGTGACTAAAAGATTCGTCATCTGGTGGGAGTGTTAATTAGAGGCAATTATCATTAAGATTTACCTGCCAATGTATTCCATCTTCCTAAAAAGATTACATTTGTTTACTTTTGGAATCTCACAGCTTTATAGATTTACAGACACAGGAAATGAGTATAAGATGTGGCAGCTCACTGCTCAGGATGGCACTGGCAGGAACACTTTGCTTTTGCCACTGATGCCCAGGACTGTGCAGGCTATCAAAACCTTCCAGCAATTAAAAAAAACAAAACTGGGAACAAAACAGTACTGAGAAAAGCAAACTATCTGAATATCTGAAAGGAGAGAGTAGTCTCCAGTGGAGATTCCAGAGGATGGCCAAGTTACATTGCTTTTTACATTATCAGAGGCAGTATTCCAGAAGCAAGGGAAATGGCCACACATAGTTCAGTAGATTCAGTTGAATGGAAGAAAGTAGGTGGTCACAAAGCATGGATTACATTCCATAATGTTTGTGCATGGACATCTCCTGCCTTTTTGGTATTTGCCCAGATGGATTCAATCCCGTGCCACTGAGGAAAAGAGTTTAACAAAACACACAGAGATAAAGTGTTCACTGCAAGGAGATAGCAAGGCTTTCTTTCTGTATCAAGAGATAAACAAGCAAGGCTAAAAACATAAAGCTGTAGATTTTGCATAGCTTGCCATGGCAGCACTTAATTTTTATGTGTCCTCCACCTCATGGAATTCATATGACTCCAGTAGGCTCTTGTTGCAGGTTAGGAATAGTCAAACATCTTAGAGTGAGATCCACAAAATCTAGCTGAAAGGATGCTCAATTTATCCAGGAGGACATGACCATATGAGTCATAGTTCTCCAGATCAAAGTGTTTAACTTAGGGCTTCAGGGAGGTACTCCCAGGGATCAACATTACCAAGAAACCACTGCAGCCACTCTGCACATTTTTCCTAAAATGCAGGACAAAATGAAGTTCATCTTCCTTTATCCGATAGCTCACTGATTACAAAACTCATCCAAGAGACTGAAAACCTAGGTTCAAGGCCAGCAAGCTAATTGGACACTCCTTGATATATAAACAGCGGAGGGATAAGAAGCTGAATTGATAGTGATCTGCTCTAGAAGACAATCTGGACGCAGTTTCTATTTGGCACCCCTGTTATGTTGATTCATCTCGTAATCGTTAGACTGTGGATGTCTTGGTGCTGTTTGACATACATTAGCTATGAGCTTCATCTACCTAAGTGCAGGTGTTTAAAATAACATTAGTGACCTAGATGGCCCAGGCTCCCATTAGAGTTAAAAGAAAAGAAAGCAGTGGATCTTAGGTGTTACCTCATCTTAAGGTGGATGCATAAAACGGATTCACTAAATTACATCCTGAAAATTCTTATTGCTCTCCATTGACAGAGGATGACCCTAATGAGCCTTGATGAATGTATTTATATGGGTACCCACGGTATCACTAAAACATCACAGTTTTTATTATAGAACCATGGTTTCAAAAAAACGCAAAAGTTCTAGAGAACTGACCTCAAACTCATAGAGATCACAACTTTCTCAAGTCCGTTTTTTGTTCTCCCACACAAAAAGTTCTTTTTATAAGAGACAGATTATGTGACTTTGATTTTTTCTGAATAAATGGTTTAGTTTTATAGCTTGGAGACAGTTAATCTCACCAAGCTCTTTTATTGCTCATTCACAATAACACAGAACAAAATAGTAGGAGACCTTTCCTACGCAAAGACCTCGGTACACTCTGCAACATTCAAATGTGTAAGTGTCCTGTGGAAAAAGAAAACAGTAATCATATTTTAATGGTAAGGTATGTGAAATAGAAAACATAAGATTTAAACAGGGTCAACAATAAATAGATGGCAAAGATAAGCAGGAAACAGAACTCTCTGCCCTTTATGACCTCAAATGACCTCAAAACATCTTCCTTGTGTTGGTCAAGTAATGAATAAGATGGGGGCTTATTTATAATAACTGCTTGGCAAATCAGGAACCTGAAGCAATTCCTCAGCCAGCACTACCCTATTTCTTTTTTGTTATGGAAAATCTACCCACATTCTTCAGAAGCAGGACAACTTGTCCAATAGTGTTTGCAGCACCATAGAGTGCTTGGCAGCTGTCAGCACTTTGGGAGAACCTCAGCAATGTGTATTTGGGAACACTTTCAACCACAACTTTTCCTTTTCATGTACACTCCTGCCATTTGATGCATACCAGGACATCAAAAGACATGAAAGAGCTCACCCAAAGATGCTGCTGTTCACTTCAATTTATCCTTTACATTGATTCCCAGGAGGACAACTTGAAAAGATGGAGGTGGTAGGTTATTAAACCATATCATCTTTTAAACCGTTTTTCCTCTCTTTTGCAATTTGAAAATCCTTTCTTAAAGCAGGTATTAAAAACAATTAATCTGATTTCCTAAAGGGTGCTACATTAATTATTCAGATGCAGCTCCTGGCAGAATGGACGAGGTCAGACAGCAACAAGTGCAAGGGGAAAAGGAACTAAACACATCCAGGTAATCTGCAGAAAAAGAGAATAGATGTGTTTATGAAGGCAAAGAAAACAGTCATGTCTCAAATAAGAGAGGTGGGACATTAACCCCACAAATGCCTTCTCCGCCCTAGGCATGGGTTATCTGATGGGCTTTCTTGCTTGGAATCTTGTTGTCCCTTGGGAAGTGACATATAGAATACATGGCAGATTCCTCTGTACTCCTGCTTTAAATACCAGGATTATTCCAAGTAATTTGATACATGCCATCAACTCTAATAGCCAGACGAGTCCAGGTCTCATTGTCCTATAAGTGCTCTTTGCCTTTTCTACCTCTTTTTATGATGCTTCTCTCTAAAGCACCTCAAATAGTCTATGAATTAAGCAAACTCATCTTATTAGAAGAGTCTCCAGGGTGCCTTCACAATTTCAGCTTCTAACTTCAGACCCTGGACACAATCAATGAATGAATCAATAATAATCAATGCACAGAGCATTTCAGCAGGATTAATGACTGTCTGGGAGGCGCTGATGGGCAGAAATTAAGTCAAGGATCATTAATCCCAGCTGGTCATTTGTCTCTAGGCAGTGCTTTGTGCCAAGGTCATTACTGCTATTCTAAGAAAAAAATAAAAGGAAGCTGACATCGGCACATGGATATTTTTAACCGAGGTTGTGCAGAGTCAGTTGTTTTGTGTGACTCTTTCTATTAAATGGGAGCCACCTTCTGTCAGGCATTTCCCTTGCATAAAGTGTCCCAGCACCATTTTCTCCACCCGGTGAATCAACAGGCGTTTTCAACCACCTACAGGTTGCACAGGGTTGTCCTAGGATTTGTGGCACCTGCCAGACCACAGTCTCCTGAAACAATGATTTACTCACCCATTCTCCCCAAAGACACTGAACTGTAGCTAGGATGACAAAGAGGAAATGTGCATTTCTGCCAAGGTGTTAGGAACTGTGGAAGCCACATATTGTGTCTACTGAGTCCTCAGGAAATCCCATCGGGGATTTCAGGATGAAGGAGAGGAATTTTACTTTGTCTCCTTTGGGCAGAAGAAGAAAAAAGCACTTGAAACTTGCATTCAGTGCAAACACAATGTCAATAACAGCACAGATTCTTTTGAGTGGAAACATGTAGTTGCCTGGGCTGTATCAGTTATAAAATTCAGCTACAAAACGGAGCTCCTCAGCGTAGATATATGCCATGTGAAGTAGTAGTTACTTTTTTATGTGCTTTTACTCTGTCTCTCCATGGTGTTATTTGATGTAATCCAGTTTTTTCTTAAAAAAGCAACACCAACAACCACCTGAACAAACTGGTTCCTGTTCACTTTCTGTAGACCTTTCAGGATTTATAGATATTGCCTTTATCTCTCTTTTGGTCTGTCATATCCCTGGAGGGACAAAGAACTATATACATACATAGTTTTCTACATACTATCTAGAACAAATTTTGATGTTGAAACATTATCAAGGCAAGCTAACGGTGCTGCAAGAGAAGCTGATCAGGTGCTATTTTAATGCTTGGAAGAATTAATGGTTAGCAAATGAAGCGGTTTTCTGTGCACAGTTTGTGTCATATTGTTTAATGAAACTCAGAAAAAAATGAATGACTTAATGGCTCAAAATCCTGAAGTAGTCATGCATAAGTAGATGAAAATCTCCTGGAGACTATGGGCTGGAAAATGTAGCCTCTACCTTGCGCTGCAGAAAAGGAACAAAACTCAAGAAAAGCTATGACAAGTTTGTTTTGTCCTAGTTATCTTCACTAATAACAGGACGAGTCGCAGCCTATGGCTACAGCCATGCTATAAGATGCTTCTAGTGTGATTTCAGAGATGGTGTTGACAACATTTAATTAGCAAAATGCTACCATACCCTGTACAGGCTGCTATTAAGGTACAAAAGTGTATCTTGATAGTGTTCCTCTGAGTTTTCTCATAGATTCACCTCCCATGTTTACTCCCAATGTGTATATGTAGACAGGTGTATTCAACTAAATATGGTGTTTTCTGGAGGTTTTCTGGAGTGTAAGCTGTACTGCAGGTCCCTATCTTGTTGGTCCCATCAGCTCACACAAATCCAGTAGGTATTGCAAACAGTATCCTGTTTCAGAGGAAAATCAGTGTGTTTTTTTAGGGATATGTGTCTGAAGTCAGAGAATGTGGAGAAGATAAATGATAAAGGAGTTCCCAAGAAAGAGTTGCAGGGGTGACTCTGCAGCTGCCATTCAACAAGTTTCAATGGAGAGGGTTAGCAATGCCCATGCTCTAGCCTCCTCGCCACCTCTGCAGTCGCTCCTGGGAACAGGGTTGTCCTCGCCAATCTGCAGAGGGTGGAAGAAACGGCGGCGAATGGTCAAGCTAGAGTAGATGACAGGAGCAGGGCTTGCTAGCAAGGAAGGGAAAGCTGAAATCCTCAGGCAGGAAGCAGAATCCAGCAGCCCAAAACCCAGTTAAGACATCACCCCAGAATGTTTTTTTACCTCACAAATATTTGAGATTGCTCCCCATGAGGGCGGTTCTGAGAACTTTCGTGTTGCTTCTGATGAGAGAGAAACTCAGTTCCTGGTTGAATGGACTGTGTTTGCTGAGAGAGAGAGAAATTTTAAATTCAAAGACTTTTAAATTCAAAGCAGTAATTAAATGTGCAGCAATTCTGAGAGTATTCATACTGGTAAATGTTATTGACATTTCCTTTCTGTTTTTTCCAGTGGAAACAAACTATTAATATCTTATTTTTGCAATAATGAGCTCTTGATAGACATGGAACTTATTTTTTCCTGTGTTGGTTTAGCCCTCAATCAGTTTTCTCCAGTAACAAATAGAGATTATTCTGCTTCAGCATCACTGACGATGACAGAAAGAGGAGCACAGCACAGGAACATTATGAAATGCATGGCGAGGCTATTCTGAAGTGAAGAAACACAGGGCACTAGTGCCAGTTTGCCACCTATTGCCTCAGGAAAGTGCTGATCTGGGTAAACTGCAGAAGCAGTAACTGAAATACTGACCCAAAGCACTAATGAGATGGAGAGCAGCTTCTTAAATTCTTCCACTCATACTTCAGGTACTTGGAGTTAACATGGAGCTCCTGGGTCTACTGCCTGTACCATGCTTTGGTATGTGGGCTGTTCTACAAACACCCATTACATTTGTCTCATGAATAATTACAGACTTACTCCTTTGCTTTAGTGGAGTGGTTTTTCAAATTTTCTAGAAACAGATCCTTTAGAACATTTAGTGAAGGACTCTAGAAATCTGGATAACTACTAAATTATATTTCTCAGCCTCTGTCCAGTTTACCACTGATTAAACGCCCTTAGGAAGCACTGAGGCAATTATAATAATTGATGGGGTTTTAAGAAGAGCTGAGTCAAAAATATTTTTGTGCTGGAAAATGTCTCATTGCTGAGCCAGAAAAGAAAAGGAAATAATTCATTAATATTTTGTTACACAAAAAGATAGAAAATAAAAATGTTTCAAATAAAAAATGCACAGTTCAGCAGCTTGATCTTAGCAGAACAAAGCATTCCAAGGGTTGAAATGGCTTTTTTTTTTGTTTTTGAAACTTATTTCATTTTATAACAAAACATGATTTGTAGGGGGAAGTAATGTTCTTTATTAGATTGGACGAGGCCAGTAGAAAAAAATAGAGAGTTTCATAGGTGTGCAGTACTTCCATTTCTTTTAAAAATTATAAAGAATTATTAAAATGAAATAAATGTGATGTCAAAATATGAACAAATTGATTTTGGTTTTTGGAAACAAGACATTCAAAATCAACTAAATTCTCCTTTTTAACACCAAATATTGCCTTGCTTGCTGCTTTGGAATGAAAATGAGTTTCACCTGGAAAAAGTGTTTTCAATTCAGCCATCCCAGCACATTAAGGATGAAAAAGTTTCTTTTCCCACAGCCAACAGACTTGGTTCTAAATGGAGCCCTCTGCCTGACCACTGACCTGTCTGTCAGCAGAGCAGCCTCCTTGTGCTTCAGTCTGCTCATTAAGATGTTGGTAATCATGGTGAACTGATCCAACCGTTACAGAAAAGTGCAGCCCAAGAGTAGCATTAACACAGTGGCTGTGCCCTCCTGGAGGCAGATGGCCACTATGATATACGTGTCTTGGCAGAACATACACCCTGACATCTTATCAGTTGGCCACATTACTGCCTCCTTCATCCTTCCCTGGGGCAGTGCTCCCCTCAGCTGCTTTGCAGCCTTTACACCGTCCTTTGAACAGGGTCCCTAAATATTTGTCTGGACTATCAGAAAAGAAGACCAGCAAATAAAAAAGAGTCTCTGAAGATTTCCATCTGCCTCTGCCCCACGCCACGGGGCAGGCTGCACACAGCACAGCTGAGACCTGCTGCTCCTGTCACTGTCTGCTGGGAACAGCCCATCTTGCAAGAGCTTCAAGCTATTTTAGGAGGCAGCACCCACACCACGCAGAAGTACAAAACCCTTTGTGCTTAATCTGTCACTGTGCCTGGCCTTGAAGATAAGTGGGATGTGGAGCATGTTTGCACAGGGCAATGCCGTGTTTTCTTTGATAATTGTCTGTATTGTGCACTTTTTTTTTTTTTGGCATATAGAAATCCCAAGGAGGAACTTATTGCTCATTTGCACTCTCTCTAAATAACAACCTCCTTAGAGAAAAAAAAAAAAAGGCAAAAAAGCCTGGGAACGTTATTTCTCTGTGCACTGGAGAATTACCGGATGCACATAGACTTCACTACTTGGTTACTTCAAAGCTGCATTTATTGACTACTATTTCCATTCTAATCCAGGCATTTTTAGGGCACCCTGGGAAGAGCTGGAGCACTAGAACAGCTCTCAGGAGCTACACTTGTGCAAAGCAGCTTGCTGGCCATGCTGCCTTCAATGCCCACTCTCCAGAGTGGAGACATTTTTGCTCTTCCAGGTACCTTTGCCTTGTCCCTTGTCCTTCTGGTGCCACAGGACCAAAGAGTAACAGCACGAACTTTCCTTGACATGAGACCCTGTGGGTTGGAGGCAAAGTGAAACTGTCTTTGCTACATGACCTCTTGGCTCCTGTGAATGTTCCACCTCCTACTTCCCGTGTTTCTTTCCATGTACTTTGAATGTTTCCAAGATATAGCAGCGTCAAGACTATGTCAGAAAGAACTACTAGCTTTAAAGTGATGTCTGTTTGGGGTATCAGCAATGCATAATTCATTGCATCCAAAGCCTGTATGCAGGCTTTGGATGAGACTTGCTTGCCCACAGCTTTCCTCCCAGAAGCAGACGACAAAATATTGTGTGCAAGATGCACAATGAAAGCACTTCCAAGGACCCTGCTCCTGTGGGTTTGGTGGGGCTTCTTATTAGCAAAGAAAGTTGCTGAGAACTTGACTTTTTGGTAGCTAAGCTTGTTGCAGTGCTAGTGGGGATATCTTTAAACACAACTGCATAGAGTACCCTCATGCAGAGGTGCTGTTACGTTTTTGTGTAGTCTGTAATGTTATTTCCATGTAAAGACTTGACTGCAAATTATTTCTGTCTGCCCTCTCTGCTTCAGGGGAATCAACAAATACCCTACCTTACCATAGTCAGAGAGTGGGCAGCTGCAAATGTGTTTGCCCTCATTTTGGGTTCTATGTGACCCATGGCATGTAAAGTGACATGATGAACCAACCAAGGAGAGGTGCAACATGCATTGCTTGACCAACCTAGATGTATTGTTTGACCAACTTAGGGACTTAGCAAGGGAAGGAAATAACACTGACAGAGAGAAGAGATGCAGAGGACACAAAGACTGTTTCTGTGAAGGAGGGATAGAGACCATGCTTGAAGAAGAAGCAGGTCCATAGGAGGAAAGCAAATAGGAGTACAATTCTGGTGAGTTAAGCCTTTATGGTCCATTCACTGATTTACACTTGAGACCTACTCTTAGCTTTGCCATATGGTGATAGTATGAAGGAAAACAGACGCTACAACTTTGGTTGCTAGTATTCCTACTGCTGTGTGGAGGTGTGCAGCTTCTTGTTCTCTGAGACAACTGGTGGGGGTAACAGTCAGCAGCTTCTTCTGGAGCAGACCCAGAACAGTAAAGGGCACATCAAGAAAATGTCTCTATTCCCCTTCCAAGCTCCAAATCAGGACACATTAAGGACAACACAGGTGCAAGATGCCTTCTCATCCATAACACATCAGTCATTTTAATAAGTAACCTAAGGAACCTGTTATGTGATTGAGCAAAATTCTGTAGAATATGCTTTACTGAAAAAAAACACATTTTAATGAGTTGGTTCTGTTGCTGTTTACTTAAAAGAATAAAGCCTCAGGGATAATGGGGACTGCTTGCCTGTACAGAGTATTTTGTGCCTAATTAATTTTATGTATGGACAAGGGTTGCTTTATTCACTAGATTAAGTTCCAATGTAACATTTCGTGCTTGTAGTTCTGGGCACTGGTCACTATTTTATTAGCCATTTTAGATTGCTTGTTGGATTTTTTATACTTCAGTAGAACTTCTGGCATAGTTGCTATTTTCTCTTCTCTCATAGTTCAACAGCCAACAATGTAAAGTTTCCAAACAAAAACCCTGGAGGTTTTACTGAGCTCCCAAAGACATACAAAAGAGATGAGCACAGTCAGAGCTGCCAGCAGAAGTTGTTTTGTTTCAATGATCACTCCACCAGCTAGAATTCTTACTGCATGACAAACACAAAAGCAGCATCCCCCAGGACCAAGGTGCATGCCAGAGAGGCATTAATATGCTGCTGAAGTAGGTGTCCTTCTGTGTTGTCCTTCCGTGTTGTCCTTCCAACAGATATTGGAAGGGTTGAAGCCCCCCATGAGGACCAAGGCTTGTGAACTTGAAGCTGCTTCTGTCTTTAGAGGGCCTCACCTGCTTGGTCCTCCTGGTCAGGTGGTCTGTAGCAGACCCCCACTGTAACATCACCTGTCCCTGTCCTCCCTTTAATTCTGACCCATAAGCTCTTGATCAGAGGCTCCATGCACTCCAGCTGATCACTGGCATCAAACTGACCAAACCCTTCTACTCACTGAAGGACTGACTAACTCACTAACAGCTTTTTCTTAAAGTCCAATCCATGGAAAAAAAAACGTGCATCAGGAAAACCCAATGTCCAACATCATACAGAGCCAGAATAGTTCAAAAGGGAGATCAGAGGAGGGACTGCTTGCATTGAAGTTCAGTAACAACACCCTCAGAGTCATACCAACGCCACTACAAACTGAGCAAGGAAAGAGCTTTGACATCAGTACTGCTTAAGGGTTTGGGCTGAAACTGAGCTTCAAATGCTCATCTCTCAATTGTGGGTGATAGGGTAGTTTGGGGAGAAATGTGAGCTTCAATATGCAGATATCTTACGAAATAGACATAATCTAAGAAAACCAGAAGAGCAGCAGAACTCCCACTATGTACAAATTACCAGCTCTATATATGCCAAAGTATGACCTCCAGCTAGGATATAATAACCAGCTTTCAGCAACAGCACTCATTATATTGTGTCCATTATAAAAGTGCAGTTACATGACAGTGCCATAGGCTATAATGTTCTCACTCAGAAGAGTTTCCATTTTCTCCCAAGAAACAATGTCTCCTTTTTGAGAGCTTATTTTGTGTGTCCTGTGCTCATTTTTATGTGATAGCGTGGGATGTGGGATTTTTTGTTGTTTTGCTCCTAAAACAAGAAAGGAACCGCACACGAAATAAATCTGTATTGATTTGGGAGGCACAGCAGGGCAGGTATTCAGCTAGTGTAAATCAGTGTGATAAACACCAGCTGAGGACTTTTATCAGACCACTGTAAATTTGCTGGATCAAAGTGTTTGTCAATGACCAAAAATATCTCACAGAAATGACCTGGCCGGCCCTCTGTTGACACAACAGCAGATATTGCTAAGTCAGCAAGAAAACTTGGATTTGTTGTGTGATGAATTAAATAAGATTTTCTCAGTTATTCGCGGAACTCTTCTTCCTGGAGTGTGAGATAACTCAAGGAACACGAGTATCTGACTAAGGAGTAGGAGAAACACCTGTCATTTTGTGTAGAAACTGCTGAATGGCACAGGCAGATCCAAGCAGAATCTGGCAGAATTTTTGAGCTGTGAGTAACTGCACTTCATCTGGTCCAACATGGCCAGGAAGACATAAGGGTGCCTCCACATGTTGCTAGGCCTGTCCTAAAACAACCTACAGATCTCTACCATGTAGGGAGCTACATCTGAGGAAGCACATTTTGTTCAATGGACATGTAGTTAGTAGAGACAAACGGGTCCTGGATGCAACTCTTCCTATCCTGTAATACCTAAAGAACACTGAGAAGAATAGCATCTCCTCAGTGCCTAGTTCCTTCTAATTTGCCATAAAGGAGTCAGAGAGCAACAAACTCCAATAGTTTTGGTGTCTCCACAAAGGTCTGAGACCTGACAATCACTTTGACTCGAGAGGTGCCAGCCCGGGTGAGTGCACGGCTTACATTTTCACAGAGGTATGGGAAATGCACTGAGAAAATCACACAGGAATCTGCCCCCAGAAAGACAAGACAAACAGGTTTCCTCTCCAGGTGCAGTAGCTATTATCTTTCAGATCATGCAGATATAAGTATTTTGTGATACATAATACACTGAGCCTGAAGAGCACTCTTGAGGACTCTCTCTAGGATACTAACATTTTCCACACAGCCAGGAATGTTTGTCTGAGGCTGTCTTGAGCACACACTCTTGTGAAATCCAAGGCAGAGTTCACACCAAGCCCCATCTTGCATGTCACACTAGGAAACTGGTGTTTCTCACAGCCTTCACAGAGATGGCAGTTGGTTTAAGTCTGAGGAAAAAGTTGATTTCCCCTTCCAGTCCAGTGTGATGTCACCTGCAGTTCTCACTCAACCTGTCTTCTCTGCATGGCTGTACTGGGTCTTGCTTGGGAGGAGTTATTGTTCCCCATAGCAGCCCCCCTAGTGCTGTGCTTTGTATTTGTAGCTGGCATGGTGTTGATAACACGCCAATGTTTTGCTGCTGCCAAGCTGTGCTCACACAGCAGCAAGGCTTTCTTTCAAATTCCCTCTCAAAGACCATGGACATGGGGAAGAGGCTGGGCAGGGACACTGCCAGGACTTCTGACCCAAGTTGACCAAATTGATAATCCATACCATATGATGTTGTGCTCAGCAATAAAAGCTGGGGGAAAGGCAGTGAGAGGCATTCTTTATTAGGGCATTTATCTTCTGAAGAAATCGCTGCACATATTAAGGTCTGCTTCCCAGGAAGTGGCTGGACATTGGCTGCTGATGGGAAGTTGAGAATAAATCTTTTTTTTTTCCTTCTTTCCCCCCCCCTCCCCTTTGTTCTCATGCACAGCCTTTGCTTTCTTTCATTAAACCACCTTTATATTGACCCATGAGTTTTTCATCTTATTTTCTCTCCTGTTACTGCTGAAGAAGGGGGGTGAGAAAGTGGCTGGGTGGGCACCTGACAGCCAGCCAAGGTCAACCACCACCATGGCTGACAATGGAGATAGTGGCAATCACTGGTGCCCATGCTACTGTGGTGGGTTGACCCTGGCTGGATGCCAGATGCCCGCCAATGCCACTCTGTCACTCCTCTCCTTAGGGGACAGCCGAACAGGGGAGAGAAAACATAACAAAAGGCTCATCAGTTGAGATGAAGACAGGGAGAGATAAGTCACCAATTACCATCAAAGGCAAAACAGGTTCGACTTAGGGAAATTAATTTTTTACCAATCAAATCAGAGTTGGATAATGAAAAATAAAACCAAATCTTAAAACACCTTCCCCAACCCCTACCTTCTTCCCAGGCTTAACTTCACTCCCAATTTCTCTACCTCTTTACCTGAAGTGGCACAGGAGGACAGAGAATGGGAGTTGCGGTCAGTTCATCACACATTGTCTTTGCTGCTCCTTCCTCCTCTGAGGGAAGACTCCTCATACTCTTCTCCTGCTCCAGTGTGGGGTCTCTCCCATGAAATAAAGTTCTCCATGAACTTCTCCAATGTGGGTCCTTCCCATGGGCTGCATTTCTTCACAAACTGCTCCAGAGTGGGTTCCTTCCATGGGGTGCAGTCTTTCACAAACAGACTGCTCCAACATGGTTCCCCCACAAGGTCACAAGTGCTGCCAGGAGCCTGCTCAGTGTAGGCTTCCCACAGGGTCACAGCCTCCTTCGGGTGCATCCAATTGTTGAGGCGCTGGGCCCTCCATGGGCTGCAGGTGGATATCTGCTCCATCTTTAACCTCCATGGGCTGCAGTGGGACAGCCTGCCTCACCACAGTATTCACCACAGGCTGCAGGGGAACCTCCTCCCCCTCCTTCACTGACCTTGGTGTCTGCAGAATATCTTTCACATATTCTCACTCCTCTCCTCAGCTGCATTGCTCAGGGTTATTTCTGCCTTCTTAAATATGTTAGCACAGAAGAGCTACCACCATTGCTGATGGGCTCAGCTTTGGCCAGTGGTGAGTCCATCTTGGAGCCAGTTGGCACTGGCTCTATGGAACAAACAGGAATCTGCCCCCAGAAAGACAAGACAAACAGGTTTCCTCTCCAGGTGCAGTAGCTATTATCTTTCAGATCATGCAGATATAAGTATTTTGTGATACATAATACACTGAGCCTGAAGAGCACTCTTGAGGACTCTCTCTAGGATACTAACATTTTCCACACAGCCAGGAATGTTTGTCTGAGGCTGTCTTGAGCACACACTCTTGTGAAATCCAAGGCAGAGTTCACACCAAGCCCCATCTTGCATGTCACACTAGGAAACTGGTGTTTCTCACAGCCTTCACAGAGATGGCAGTTGGTTTAAGTCTGAGGAAAAAGTTGATTTCCCCTTCCAGTCCAGTGTGATGTCACCTGCAGTTCTCACTCAACCTGTCTTCTCTGCATGGCTGTACTGGGTCTTGCTTGGGAGGAGTTATTGTTCCCCATAGCAGCCCCCCTAGTGCTGTGCTTTGTATTTGTAGCTGGCATGGTGTTGATAACACGCCAATGTTTTGCTGCTGCCAAGCTGTGCTCACACAGCAGCAAGGCTTTCTTTCAAATTCCCTCTCAAAGACCATGGACATGGGGAAGAGGCTGGGCAGGGACACTGCCAGGACTTCTGACCCAAGTTGACCAAATTGATAATCCATACCATATGATGTTGTGCTCAGCAATAAAAGCTGGGGGAAAGGCAGTGAGAGGCATTCTTTATTAGGGCATTTATCTTCTGAAGAAATCGCTGCACATATTAAGGTCTGCTTCCCAGGAAGTGGCTGGACATTGGCTGCTGATGGGAAGTTGAGAATAAATCTTTTTTTTTTCCTTCTTTCCCCCCCCCTCCCCTTTGTTCTCATGCACAGCCTTTGCTTTCTTTCATTAAACCACCTTTATATTGACCCATGAGTTTTTCATCTTATTTTCTCTCCTGTTACTGCTGAAGAAGGGGGGTGAGAAAGTGGCTGGGTGGGCACCTGACAGCCAGCCAAGGTCAACCACCACCATGGCTGACAATGGAGATAGTGGCAATCACTGGTGCCCATGCTACTGTGGTGGGTTGACCCTGGCTGGATGCCAGATGCCCGCCAATGCCACTCTGTCACTCCTCTCCTTAGGGGACAGCCGAACAGGGGAGAGAAAACATAACAAAAGGCTCATCAGTTGAGATGAAGACAGGGAGAGATAAGTCACCAATTACCATCAAAGGCAAAACAGGTTCGACTTAGGGAAATTAATTTTTTACCAATCAAATCAGAGTTGGATAATGAAAAATAAAACCAAATCTTAAAACACCTTCCCCAACCCCTACCTTCTTCCCAGGCTTAACTTCACTCCCAATTTCTCTACCTCTTTACCTGAAGTGGCACAGGAGGACAGAGAATGGGAGTTGCGGTCAGTTCATCACACATTGTCTTTGCTGCTCCTTCCTCCTCTGAGGGAAGACTCCTCATACTCTTCTCCTGCTCCAGTGTGGGGTCTCTCCCATGAAATAAAGTTCTCCATGAACTTCTCCAATGTGGGTCCTTCCCATGGGCTGCATTTCTTCACAAACTGCTCCAGAGTGGGTTCCTTCCATGGGGTGCAGTCTTTCACAAACAGACTGCTCCAACATGGTTCCCCCACAAGGTCACAAGTGCTGCCAGGAGCCTGCTCAGTGTAGGCTTCCCACAGGGTCACAGCCTCCTTCGGGTGCATCCAATTGTTGAGGCGCTGGGCCCTCCATGGGCTGCAGGTGGATATCTGCTCCATCTTTAACCTCCATGGGCTGCAGTGGGACAGCCTGCCTCACCACAGTATTCACCACAGGCTGCAGGGGAACCTCCTCCCCCTCCTTCACTGACCTTGGTGTCTGCAGAATATCTTTCACATATTCTCACTCCTCTCCTCAGCTGCATTGCTCAGGGTTATTTCTGCCTTCTTAAATATGTTAGCACAGAAGAGCTACCACCATTGCTGATGGGCTCAGCTTTGGCCAGTGGTGAGTCCTTCTTGGAGCCAGTTGGCACTGGCCCTATGGAACAACTTCTCACAGAAGCCCCCCTTGTAGCCCCCACACTACCAAAACCTTGCCACATAAACCCAATACAGCTACACATGAAAAAGGGCTGTAAAACCCAGAGTGAGATGGCCAGTGGTAAAAGAATCCAGCAAAGAGTCCAAAAATTACTACGCAGGAAGAAAGGAAGACCTAGGTACTGTAGGATCACCTCTAACAAATTGTCACTAAGAGGCATAAATAGAGACTTTGTGGTCTCCTGGGTCATTGCTGATTGGGGTGTTGGAAACAGGCATGATAATAGAGACATCACATTGTTGTCTTCTCCTCGCAGGGGTAAGAGCCCTTCTCTGCCTACTGGGTGGCTTTGCTGGCCTCTCTCTGCCTGGCTCACAGGATATAGTCCCAGATATCAGATTGTTCTGCTTTGCCGTGTGCTAGTGGCCCTTGCCAAAGGATCCCAGCAACAATGGCACAAACTTCAGGGTGTGATAAGAACACAACAGAAATGATCTCACACTTCCTGAGTAATACCAGTTCCAGATAAACACTTTTTTGCCTGTCTCTCTATTTATTTAAAGCCTACTTTCACCAACATGATTGGGTTTGTCTTACTAAGCTCTGTAAATGTGCATGTATCCCATTCTAATAACCTCTGAACCTGCTGGCCAAAGGTATTGACAGATGTCAGAGCTGTGAAGTTCTAACAATTTATGAAAACAAACTAACCCTGTCAATCCCTCCAGTGAGAAAAAATTGGCATGAGGTTAACCTCTAATACATAAATACTTCAAAATGCTTTGCCAGGGCACTGGTGGGTTTTTATTCCCTCTCTCTCTGTTTGCAGCATGGTGGGGTGTTTGTTTTTTTTTTTTCAAATGAGCCAAGTACTTGCTTGTACAAGTGACCCTGTGAAAACATTTAAGTTACAGTTTCCTTGATGGAGACGTCCTGGAGGAAGGATACCCCAAAGATACCCCATACTCTTTGGAGGTGATGCCAGAGAGGCACAGGTTTATATTTTAATATTTGGCTGACCTACCCACCTTCCTTCATACAGGAGGGTTTCACCTATTTACAGACCAGGTGGGATGACAGCCCTTGAGCATATGCCATTAGGATCCATGGTTAGATGATACAGGATGAATTAAAAACCAGTGCCAAAATTCCTGAGCTCAACTTACCCTGCTTTTCCCATCATGGTTGTTACAGCAGTACCTGCCCTAGTAAAAGAGCATCAGTAGGGGATTTGCTAATAAGTTCTAGTGCCCAGGAGAGGTGTGGGAGGATGTGCTTGCTGCAGACATCTCCTGTCTCCAGGGGGAAACATACCAAATGTATTTTAGAAAAGGTCTCTCCATGCATTAATTAGAGCAACACTGAGTCACCCATCTCATTACACTGCTGATAGAGATCAGCAAATACTTCCTCCACAAGATTTTGACACCTTCCAGGGGCTTCAAGTAACAGCACAAAGAGATATATATACTGTCTCTTTTAACTGAGAACTTTTGTGAACTGTTTTATGATGGATCTAAATGTCTGCTAGGAGCTTATGCGGGGTTTAACTGGGAGCCTGGATCCTATTCCCTAAATCCAGAACAGAGCTTTGGGAGGTGGGAGCCCATTCGGCTTGATGGCACAAGGATCCAAATTTGATGGGGTGGCTGATTGGTGATGCCCAATACCTGAAGATTATTGCAAGCCAGTGACACTGGCAAGGACTCCTGCCCTCCTCCCTGGCCATCCTCATCTAGCATCTTACTCTGTGTCCCCTATAGCATGAAGCAGCAGATGAAGGCTGAACATGGCATTTCTCTGCAGTAGAAACTGTTCTGGACAGGAGAAAAAAAAAAAAAAAAAAAAAAAAGACAACAACAACAACAAACCCTGCGCACTTTTTCTAGGACACTGTTTGTCCAGAATTCAATTCTAGGAGAGGTGAAATGGCAGTTCTGTGGGTCCCAGACCTTACTGATGAAAATGAAACCCACCAAATCTTTAAGGCTGCCCAGAGGGTGAGAGCAGTGCTTCCTCACAACTTCTCCTGCTTCTGGAAGGGGAGGAGAACAAAGGAAGGAGTTTCATCATCCCTTCTTTAATCCCAGTCTGTCTGTAGTTCTCTTAGCTGAAATGTTCATGACAGTTTTGCTGTTGTCTTGTGACAGCTGTGGGACTGTAAAACAGCTTTTCTTGGTAAAACATCAAAATGGCTTGGAAAAACTCATGTTTTCAACAAGAAGCTGGAGTCAGTGATTTTAATTACAGCATTACTTACACAGTTTTAAACAAGATTTCAGTAGTTTTAACTTACACGGTGTGTGATGTCCTACTATGCAGAAACTGAGGACTATGCCGTAGTTCATTTGAGATTTGATTTAGGATTTTAGGAATCATGGAGTGGGCAGTGTAAAAGAGTATTTTCATAATTTCAACACTGTGCACTGAAGTCTTACAGATAAATGGCTGCACTTGCAACCCCCCTCTTTTTTTTTCGTTTTGCAAGTGAAAGCACAAACTAGAGAGCCTAACATACATTTCAGAGCATCACAAAACTCCCTTTGGCAGACAACTTATTCACACTGAAGAAAAAGCACTTTGCCAGGTTCAAAAATTAATTAAAAATGCCTAGTGCGACTCTAGAAATCACTCACTGAACCCCTGTGATACATTTTTAATGAAAGAATACTCCTGAAATTCATTACATTTTACAGATTTATACCTTCCAAATAAGTCAAAGCAACATCTCCAGAACTAGCAATGATCTAATCTCCCAAATTGATAATTACGTAGAATGACATAAATAAGGTATTTGACATGCAGTAAATACTCACAGATATTGTCTGAAAAAAAAAGAAAAAAAGTGCTGGCAATTAGGAAGACAGAAAGGGAATATGTCATTTGATATAAATCAAAAATGACAGTTCACAAATAATTCAGTGCTTCCATTATTACACTTTATGGGTTTTGTAGGACATACAGTATTGCTTGCTACCAGATAGTTCTACCCCAAAAGGCAGGTTTTTTGGATAGTAGGTATAGAGTTTCTATATGTATTTGGTACAGCATAAGACTAGCTTTTTAAAAACAATAAAAGGTATGTAGAGTAACTTGTTATCCAAATTGACTACATTTTTTGATATGTATCTTGAGAGACCTTGGAGGGATCTGGTTTTTAAGGATTCACCATGCTCAACGCTCTGTCAAGTGCTTCTGATACAAGAAGTTGTGTACCCAGAATTACTAAGGATGCTTTGAAGATCTGGGATAGAAATGTGCATATTAGTGCTTAAAAGGGCTCCGTTTTGAAGTCTGCCATTGTTGGCTCCTTCTAGAGAAACATCCATTTCTGATCCTGAAAATCATGTCATGTCTTTGTCATCTCACTCATGTCAGTGGGGCAACAAAATTTCAACCATGTACTGGTTAAGATGAAAATGTTAGAGGAAAGAAGGAAAAAAAGAAAGAAAAAAGGAAGGAAAGAAGGAAAGAAGGAACAAGAGAAAGAGAGAGAGGAAGAGAGGAAGAGAGAGAGAAAGAAAGAGAGAAAGAGAGAGAGAAAGAGAGAAAGAGAGAAAGAAAGAGAGAAGGAAAGAAAGAGAGAGACTTTCCTTCATAGAAGTCAGAGCCCACCTTACCCGGTCTGTTCCGTGTCCCTGCTCCCATCAAGCATCTTGACATTAGGAGGGGGGCTGCAACCTTCCCTCCAGCCTCACAATAAATCCCAGGCAGAATCCAGCCTTCCCACATGGCAAGCCACAGGTATATAAATTTCAGAGATCTCAGCTGGCTGTGCTTTGTATTTAAGCCAGTTGGAGATCATTTCTCCATATCTCATAAGAAGCTTCCTGATCCAGGAATGTTCAAGTTTATAACTGCTTGAAATCTCCCTCCCCCAACGGAAATACTGCATTTTAAAAAACTTATCCTTTATCTGGAGACCTCTGTGGGCTTTGAAAATGTGGAACGGTTTTGGAATATTTCTTTCAATAGTTAGTATTTTTTACTGAAACAAAAGTCAATTTCCACAAAACCACAAATGTCTGTGGTCACTCATGCTTGCTAGTACTTTCCACAAACATCTCAGATAACAGTTAGAAGAAAGGAATTTGTTTTAAATCCTGGCACCTGAAGACAGCTGCTGGGATTTTTTCACATTTTTCATGAATCGCTTGGGAAAAAAGAATGGATACACTCTTTCAGTGTATTTCTTAGAGGCTGCCTCCGCCTACAAAGTGATAACAGATTAATAGTTATGGAAAATTCAGGGCAAAAAGACACTTAGACAAAATTTAATTGGCTTAAAAGGTCACACCCTGGAGTCAGATAATAGCCAAATATATTGTTTGGTGTAACCTGAATGAATGCTTGTTACTTTGCTGATAAGCAAATGTTGTTTCTAAGATGTAATCATGCTATGAAAAAGCGAAAATCTCCATGTGGGAGTGCAATAAGGGTTTGCACAGCCTGGCCCCGCTGAGCAAGGGCTGCAAAGGTGGGAAGAGAGTGACCATCAATCCAGGTGCCAATGGAGATGTAGTGGAGGCAGAGGACACTTCCCTGTAGATTTTATCTGAGAACCCACACTGAAGCCCACACAGCTTCTCCTTCACCCCAGCAGCCTTAGGGAGCGGTGACGCACACTTCCCAAGAAAAGCAGGAGGACTTGAAGCAGATGATTGACTCCAGGCTGTAAATCCTGGGAATCCTGCAGTGCTCTGTTGCTTCAGCTTGAGCCTTACCATGCACAAGGCAGGGACTGCGGGTCTGAGACGCTGACATGTTCAGAGCAGATGTTCATAATGCTCACTCACAGCATTACCAATCCACAAGCTTTTACTGAAGAACCATGTGGGCTTAACGACATTTTTACTTTGTGTTATTCCTTCCTGGAAAATTGAGCTGTAAAAGCCTCTTTTGTTGAAACCAGCTGCCCTGACTCATTACTGCAGGGAGAGCCCCTTGAGATAGACCAACAAGTGATCTCTTCTCCTGGCAGATGGAGAGGTCCCACATTGGTGCCTGTCACCACAACAGCTGGGCTGCATCTGCCTCCACCAATATCCTGCACACAGTTGTATCCAGTGCACCAAAAGGGCTAAGGACAAGAGAGAGGCTTGATTTGACCTTGTAGAAACATCTCTGGGTGAGACTGGAGGTTGCTTTGCCTCACAGACATCTGTGATTCCTATTGAAGAAACTTGCTACTATCTTCACTACATGTGCCATCAATTTTCATTCTTCTCTTTCCAGCAGGCAGCTCCCTGCTGTCAGCCCAGCGCTGCTGAGCAGGCAGAGCTGGCCACACTGCAGCAAGCATTGCTGCAAACTGAGCCACTCAGCAGAGGAGCTGAGGCCTGACTGGTCAGGAAAATTGAATTGCTCCATCATCCCTGAAGCATGGAAGTGTCTCTCAAAGGCATGAGTGTAGGGAGGAAGGTCTCCACTTCTGGGAATTTCAGGCTGTTACCTTCTCATGAAAGCTTTTTTTTATTTTTTTTTTTAATTTTAGTAAAAGAAAAAATACAGAGCAGCATATGCACCTCCACAGTATGAATCACAAAATCACAGAAGGGTTAAGGTTGTGTAGGATTTACCTGGTCTAGTGGGAAGTGTCCCATTCTATGATTTTATGACTTAGGAGGTCAGCCGGTCCAACTACCCTACTCAAGCAGGGCCACATAGAGCCAGTTGCCCAGGACCATGTCCAGATGGCTTTAGAACACCTCCAGGGATGGACACTCCAACACCTCTCTCAGCAGCCTGTACCAGTGTTTGGTCAGCCTCACATTAAAAAAGTGTTTCCAGATGTTCAGAGGGAACCTCCTGCATTTGTTTGCGTCCATTGTCTCTAGTTCTGTCACTGGGCACCACCAGAAAGAGCCTGGCTCCGTCTTCTTTTCACCCTCCTTCAGGTATTTATGTACATTGCTAAGATCTCATCTGCACATTCTCTTCTCCAGCCTGAAAAGTCCCAGCTCTCTCTTTCCCCATATAAGAAATACTCCATTGCCTTAATCATCTTCATGGCCCTTTGTTGGACTCTCTCCAGTATCTCCACGTCTCTCTTGGGCTGGGGAGCCCAGCACTGGACACAGCACTCCAGATGTGTCTCACCAGTGCTGAGTAGAAGAGAAGGATCCCCTCCCTCGACCTGCTGGCAGTGCTCTGCCGAATGCAGCCCAGGACACCATCAGCCCTCTTTGCTACAAGTGCACGTTGCTGGCTCCTGTTCAACTCAGTGCCCACCAGACCCCCAAGTACTGCAAAAATGATTTCCAGCTCTGATTTCCATGGTGGTTTCCACCACGCACTGGTGCATGGGCTTGTTCCTCCCCAGGATGCTGCACTTCCTTTTGTAGAACAACTGAGCCTACCGGTTAGCAATAAGACAATAAGTGAATTTCAAATGGAAAAGAAACACAAAGTGAAATGTCAAAGCCCTCCCTGTAAGAAAGCCGCTTAATGGGAGAGTGAGGAGCATAGATGAAAAGGGGCTACTACCTTCTCCCTGTCTTGCCTGGGTCCTGTCCAACTTGTTGGTTATGGCTGTAGCCAGACCTCACACCTCTAATAAATGAGACATGGTTTGCTCTGTGCCAAAAGACTCAAACATAGTGAAAGCTGCTGAGCACCCTTCCACTGCATGCTGGGTTTTGCAGGGGAAGGGCTGCCACCAGGCAGGCAGCCAACATGCCCAACCCCGGGGAGCACAGAGCATGTGTGCCTCTGTGTGTGGGAGGTGTGAGCGAGTGGAAAAGAATAGGGAGAGTCATGACTTCTATCATGGCTATTTCTGCTCAGGAGAGTCCTCCTTGGAGATGATCCTGGAGAGGTTGTGACAATATGACTTCCCTGACAGAAAAGACATTGCTTTTCCAATTAAAATATTTCACAAGCAGTCATCAGTTTAACAAATTACCAATTTTGAAAGCATTTTTAATGGGAGAAAAATTAAAACAAGTTTCAACTTTGTAGTTCTTATTCATTTTGTGTTGACAGATTAGATGAATTTAAATTATGTTTTATTGTGCTGAGTATGTGTAATAGAATTATTGTGGTAATCTGGGATACTGAAACTTTGCTCTGTCTTGTTTAAAAGTCAAGTCCTGCATCTTCTGGGACTAGAACTGTCATTTCAGTCCAGTCCAGAACATTTCTAGTTAGTCTCAGTGCATCCTGTGGGAACGTTAAATGGGGTCAAGGGAGAGGAAGAAAAGAGCACAGAGCCAGGTATAAATGTAGAACATTCAGTTTCCTTTGACTGTGAACTTTTACACGATAAATTCTGTCTTCTGAGTCCAGTTTGGTTTATACTGGGCACATATATTGCCAGTAAGAGAAGCTCTGAGAGAGTTTTCTGCAGGGAATTCCTTTGCTTTTATTAAGACTAAAAGAAATCCATTTATAAATATGCTTAATTGGCTGCTGTCTTGACATAACCTTTTGAGAAGAGTGAAGGTTGCTCTTGCTTTCCAATGGCAAGGCATCCCCAGACACCCTGTTACCACATGACCCTCACCTGTAGAGCTGCACTGAAAAATAAGGTTAAGAGTTTTTTAGTGTCAAGCTATGTTATGAAGAAGTTGAAGCTGAAGACTGATGAGGCTTTGGGAGAACATCCTGTGCCTTTGTTCATAGGTCTGAAGGTCTAAAAAACCCCTAAATCTCTTCTGTTGGAAAGGCAGAGGGACCAGGGATGCTCTGAGAGACATGAAGCAGTTGTAATTTCATCAGTTGACCCCCAGTTTAATAAATAAATCTCCTCTTTGACTTTCTGTGTATGTTGTACCTCCTGATCTCCGTCAGAGACTTCCTCCGGAGCTCCCTGCCTCTGGGCGTAGCCTCTCTGCACACCCTCCCAGAAGAGACCTCACCAAAAAAATACCTATTTCCTAGGACACCTACTGCCCAGGGAGGGTGTTTGCCATGCCTATGGTCCAAGTGTTCTTCTATAGTATTCCCCTTTCAGGTAAGTGTCTTCCCTGAGAGCCAGGTGGAACTGAAACTCCCCTCAAATGTCCCCTTTTGTTCCTAATGATGCAATGGTGGAAGGAAGCAGGCTGTTCCCACCCACAACTCACAGGGGAATGGTCCAAGATGCAACAGGTTAAGAAACTCTGAAGCTATAGATCAGACAAGGAGACCTGCAGTGATTAAATGGATACCTCTGGTGACAGCTTAAATGACCCAGAGAGTTAAGTCTCTAGAGGCAATTGAAGTGTCTGCTGTCACAAGTGAAAACATCTAAGCTTTAAGATGTCTTTTACATCAAACTCTGATCTCTGGCTCCTGCATGGAGAGGTTAGCACTGTTTCAAGCCACTAGAGAAGATGCATCAGCAGAAAGTGCTCTGCAGCAGGGGAGGCTGGGAACATTACACAAGAAAAGAAGCAGCAATGGGGATTGTGCAAAAGATAAAGTTTATAAAGAGTGATGGAAAATCAAAGACTAAGTGAGGGTAGAGAGGGAGGAGGACAGTGAACCAGGACAAGAGACAAAAGGCAGACTGAGAGAAAATGAGAGGATACTGAGAGCAAACAGAAACTGGGGCAGGAGAGAGGGGCAGAAAAAATGAAATAGAAAAAGAATTTGAGGGAAGAAGTATGAAACAGAGTGGCATAAAAAGGAAATGGAGAAAGAAGCAGAATACAGTTGAACAGAGAGAAAACCAAAAAGAACTTTCAGAATAGGAAAGGGGCATGGACCATCCCATCTGTCCAAGATGAATTTATATAAAGAAGTGCCCTCCCCAGGAACAGTCCATCAGCAAGCGGATAGCTAGGACCAAGTCACTAAGTGTACTTCCCTCATGCTACAGGAGAGACACTGCCTATCCTGGGAATACTGTTTGAAAACACATGTTGTAGCCTCGTATTTCTAAGGAGAAATGAGGATCTGAGAGGGAGGAAGAGTAAGAAATTAAAGACCCCTTTGCTTCATCAGAAACTTGCAGACAGCTTTTTCCCTGGGGCCTTAGATTCCTTCCAGCTCTTACACCCAGCTGGAGTCATCGTGGCAGCAGGACGGATAAAGTTGATTGACACCTATTGTCAGGTATGGCTTAAAGTCTTGGAATCATTTTTAATCAGCACAGCTAGGAGGTGAGTAACTTCAGGGTGAGCTTCCTTGCTAGCTTCATTAGTTTGAGTGTTATTAAGAGTCTCTGTTCCCTATAACTGATGTTATTTCTGTCCCTTCTTGTGTGCACATATTTGCCATCTTCTTGACCTCGCCTTTCTTTGCAGTCCTGGTTGGCAAGGTGAAGTAGATACTTCTCTCCCATCCTACCGTGCTCAGACAAATACATGGCATTCCAAAGCTTGTTCCTTTCTGTATAACAAATCTCACAAGTCAGCCGAGTGTGCCAACCTCCCATTTCCATTTCCTGGTGCCTTTATGCTCTTTGTCCCTTTGAAAACTGCAGCCAGGGGAAGCAACTCAGGACTGGTACCCTTCAAGCCAGAGCCCAAAGCTTGGCAGATCTGCCTGTCCTCTTCCCTGTGCTGCCCAGCTCTGTGAACTGGGGCATGGCACATTGTTGGAGCAGAAGTCAAGAAACGGTTTCCACTGTTAATTAACTTATTGTCCTGGTTTGAGGTAAATCAGAACCAATTTTGTGTTCAGTAATTTCACTTTTCAGTTAAGCCTCTTCTAACTAACTGAACACTGAAATTAATGGCATATTTTTCCCACGGTATCTGCTTCCAGAGTGATAAGAACTTATGTTTATAGTTAGAGCCAAAGAATGGTATGCAGAGAGGCTCTTGCTTATACTTATTGCTATAACAACCAAGGACAGCACACTTTATGTGCCCTGTTGGAGGGTGGGAAGTGGAAAAGTGCAGAGGGGTCATAACCATGGGGAGGAGCAGATAGGACAGGTGACCCAAAGCTGATCAGCAGGGGTATTCCATCCCATCTGCATCCTGCTCAGTGTGAAAGCTGAGGGATCAAAGGATCAGCTTTCTTTCTTCAATGGCCAATGTCTGAGGAGGACTCTGTCTGTTTGTCTGTCTTTGATCCCAATCCATGCAATCTTGAATCCATATCTGGAATCCAGTTCCTGTCCATCTCTGAGTCCAGTCTGCGACTTTCCCAGTCCCTGCCATGACTTGATCGTCATCCTGGGAGCTTGATACTGGCTTTTTATATATTGTATGCATTTCATTATTTTCTTTATATATATATATTACTATTATTTTCTTTTTATTATTTTGTTATTAATATTTCATTAAAGTAGTTTAGTTCCTTTTCAACTCATACGTCTCTTTCTCTCTCATCCTTCTCTTCCTGAAGGAAGATGCTCTCCCTTCTCTGAGGGGACAGGGTGAGGAAAGCATCTGTCATTTGTTTCAGTGGTCAATCCAGCCCAAACCATGACACTGATTGATACTGTCCAGCAGCAAGAAGCAGGACAGTGATGGCTACCTGCTGCTTCATTCAGAAAGGGTCTCCCATGCAAATTCTTTTTGAGATGATCTAAAAAACTGGTCTTTTCCAGTAAGAGACACATGTACTAAGCCCACAACAACTGCCACATTATCTCCCAGCAAAAGTAATTCCTCAGCTCTATTATCCTCTTTCATACTGCATCTGTAGCCCAGAAATCTACCTGCATGACTGTCCATCCACAGATATCACCCAACGCAGTAGATCCTATAGAAGAAATGTCAACCTGTCATTTCAGGCTTGTTGAGGAAGCAATTAAAAGTCGGAAGACTGCTACAAGTAGCAAAAAGCATTGCACAAAGCACTGCCCACAAACAAGGCTGAGCAGGACCTGTGCTCTCAGAGGCACAGGTTTTCTCTCAGGCCTTGTCCAGGAAATGCAAGATGCATAAACAGGTTGCAGAGAAATACATCCTTTGGTCCCAAACACTATTGTCTAAACTGATGGCAACATAGTGTGACTACAAAGGAGTTAATTAAAGGAAGAATAGTGGGGTCAAAGTGGACTGCGACTTTCTAGTCACTGACCCAATCAGTTAAACCAGCAATGCAGAACTGCCTACCAGCATAAACACCTTGGCCATTAACTTTCAGTTCTTTGACCCTTCTTCCTTATTTATTGAATCTAGTTGCAGACACCGACAATTACTTAGCCATTTTTTATCTCACCATCAGTTATAATTATTCAGGCTACCAGGTGCACCCGGAATAAATATATCTAGTGTTGTACTTATTATAATAGTGAAACATATTCTCTTCACTATTCCTGTCTTTTTTTCTGTGAAGGGTTTGACATATTGAACAGTTTAAGATTTAAATTTACAATCAGTTTAGGTTCAGGTGCTTCAAGATGAAAAGTCTTAAGGAACTGCAAAGATGTGTCTGAATTATGTTGCAGGTTCTGTCCTGCCATGTTTCTGCAACTACTGTTATGAGGAGTGTTAACACATGGAGTGGAATTTGTAGCAGCCTGGACATACAATAAGAATAGAAATTAAAGTAAATTGTCTTTCAAAATAAGTAACTCAGGAACTGGCCATTATTTTATTTCAGAAAAAAAAAAAATCAATCAAACAAAAAACCCCCAACCAAACAAAAAAGAACCAAAACAAAACAAGGAAAAAAAACCCAGCCAACCCACTCAAAACTACCCCAACAGCAGCCACACCAAAACCAAACAAAAATCCCCTCTATTTCATTGAAAAGGACAAAGATCATAAGTAGTATTCTTTGTCTTGCTGTCAGTTCAGACCCACTAGGTAGCAGGAACCTGTGAGTCCAACTTGCTGCAGCCCACATCACTTGAGCCATTTTCTAGGTGAGGACACTGAAGAACATGCCAGATTTACAGTGCTTTGGGATTGCACTCTGTAGACTTTTTGTTACCCAGGCCCCCAAGGAGTTATAATTGGTTTCAGAAATCACCTGCAATAAATCCTTCTGCTTGGTTATTAGTTAATTAACACTTCTGTTTATAATGCTTCACAGTGCCTCCAGTGCCTGCTCTGTGTGTTTTTGCGATGGACGTCCAAGTGTTGTGTGTTGGACTGTTGGGCATTGGTAACTCTGCAAACTTATGTAAGAAAAGAGTAATTTCTCACACTGAAGCCAGAAGATAGTAGCCAGGGGAGGTCAGAAAAAGCCCTGCATGTTGATTCTGTGCTGTTGACTCACATATTTTTCATCTACCAATTAATTTTTAGTTATTTCCATATAGAAAATTTCCGTGTATTGATGTAGACTGTGAAGGGTCTCAGTTGAGGGACTTTTAATAGCTTAGGGTTTGAACAGGGGGCTTGGCCATGGATACCACATCCAGGAAAGCAACCAGTCCCTGATAATATATTATACACAGAGTCTTGCTAATCAGCTTTGAACTCTGGTTTCAGAACTATTAGCACAATTGACTTGAGCAGCAGATGATGGTGCTGGACACTTGCAGTTTTGTTAACATGCTGTAAGGATGGTCTATCTCCATAGAAAAGTCATTGTATACATTTTCAGGACTTGAATGAAAGCACCTGGATTCAGCATGTCTCACACTTGATGCCTTCATCTGCGTCCCTGCAGCTGCTATCCATTGATCAAAAAATGCATTAGTGTTAACCTCATCACAGGGTCATTAGATCAGATTGTTTGCATCTTGATGGAGAGTGAAAATCTATAGAGCTATGACAACAATTCCATTCCCTTGAACCTATCCCAAAAGAGGTGCCTGTCATATGCGTGTTCGCACTAGCTCTTTGGAAATGTGTGGAAGGAAGGAAGGAAGGAAGGAAGGAAGGAAGGAAGGAAGGAAGGAAGGAAGGAAGGAAGGAAGGAAGGAAACTCTTTGCCAAGTGTAAGACTTCTGACTTACACTGTGACATCCTAGTGAGCCCCCAGGGCACGATGAACCATCTTGGCCCATAAATACCTTTGGCATGTCCAAGCCCTAGGTCTGTGTCCTCTCGACTTGTACAGTACCATGTGTAGTGCAAGGCCTGAAAGCACACCTGGATCCCTCCCGAGGACATGCTGAGTCCTAGGTGAAGAAACAACAATGTTGCTGGTCTTCCCAAGTGGGGTGAAGAGCACACAAGTCATGCTCTGTTTGCTATTTATGTAGGGGTTAGACATAACCTCTACCACAAAACAAAACCATAGAAAATACAGGTAATCTTCAGGTGAAGAAAGCATGGTTTTGTTATGGGCTTAGCTCTTTCCCTGTGATTAATAGTTCTTACCATGGTCATTACGTCAGTCACGAATCCCCTCGGGGATCAGACGTGAGCAGTACACAATTAGTCAACAAGGAAATCCTTTACCCAAATAGGGGTTTAGTTAAAGGTTTGATTTAAAAAAAAAAAAAAAACACAAAACAAAACAAAACAAAACAAACAACAAAAAAACAAATAACAAACCAAAATGTGATGAAACATGAAGGTTACATTCAAGAATATTTTCCTAAAAGCTGATTCCACAAAGGTTTTGCATAACCTATGTTACTAAATCACTTCTTACTTGTAACCTTTTGCTATGCCTATAGCACGCAATTGCCAAATTTAGACTAAAAGGTGAAGTATATTTTATAAGAAGATATGACAGGGCAAGCAAAAATTGGATTTTGGAATTTACTGTGAGTCACAGCCTTGGATGGTTTAAAAAAACCCCAGAAGATAAATGGATGGTCCATGCCTACCACTGCACATTGATCACCACAACCCAGCTTTGGAAAAGGGTCTCACTGCCTTCACTTCATTCCCTGCAACCCTCTTTCTTTGAATGCTGCACAGCCCCTACGTGCAACAAGAACCATCCACAATGATAAAACAGCATGAATTTTACTTTCCATAAATCTAAATCTATGGCTGCCAGTGGTGCTCTTTTACTAGTGAATCTTTTGTTTGACGAAGGGAAGGGAAGGGAAGGGAAGGGAAGGGAAGGGAAGGGAAGAACTAGAGGAAATTTTATCTTCAGGGAAGGTATATTAAGGAAGTAGTCTCTTCAAATAAGACCTGAGAGACCTTAGCATAATATGAAGGACATGCCCTGCTGTGTGTGGTCCCTCACTCTCCTTTGCTGCCTGTTTAGCATTACGTTCATTTTCAGAGAAGCCATATGGCAGCAGTCACATATTCTCCTTCAGTAGCAAATGCTGCTTGTTCTTTGGTCCTTGAGGCATATAGTTTGGATTTGTTCACCACATATGACTGAAATCACCTAAATGTCATCTTCTGCTTCAGTATAAAGTGGGCTGGAAAGACAGCCTTCAAGTACATCAGTGTCAGTACACAGGCAAAGGGGAAAGAACATAAGGTTTCCATACAAGACTCTCATACCATTCCTTGTAGTTCAGCTTTGTGATATGTTTGGAAGTGAGTTGGAGATGAGTCAGAAAGATCCTAACCAAATACACCTTCAGACCAGAGAGGAGACTCCTGAGGAAGGTTTGAGTAACCTGGTCCCTGAGCTGGTAACAAAGAAGTTGCTCCAGCCTTGTCTTGAGCACACTGAATGTACATTAGTGATGGCAAAGGCTCACAAGGGCCCAAGCTAGATCCAGTGGTCATGTTTTTAGCTCTATCAACTGACTTGTTCAGACTAAATCTGAGCCACCTCCAATACCTGGTGGAAAGAGTGGAGGGGAAGAGGCTAAAATGCATCTTGTTTTAGTAAAGAAGCTGAATCTTAAAAAAACAAACCCTAAGGACTTACTCAAGCCCAAAACAGAGGGGGTTCTCTGGACAATTTCCAAATCCTTGTCCTTTTTTCACATCCATAGCAGCAAAGGAATTGCTAAGTGCTATCATCTCCACCCTGAAGTACATCGGTAGGCATCGCTCGCAGCACATGCCTCCAGCACCTGAACCAAGCAGATCTGCAGGAAGGTGACGTTTAAGCCTCTGTCTAATGAGCCGTAACAGCAGAGTGCTCCATTTTCTTCAGCCATAATCCAATTTCCACATAGAGAATAATCCACTCCGCCTTCAGACAGGAACTTTATCCATCAAGGGAGAGAGAGAGAAGCAGATTATCACCTTATTGAATGAAGCAACCTATTGCTCCCTAAATAAGCCCTCATCCGTGTATTTCTCTAGCTGTTGGCTGCAAGCAGAGAATGTCTCTTTGTCACTGCTGCTGTCCTTTAGCACATGTCTACATTCCCCCTCCACAGTGACACCACTCTCACCTGTTTCCCAGCCACCTTTTTTTATCTTATTGCCAGGAAAGGAACTTTTTCAGCAAATCCCTAGAATGGATTCCGGCTCCTCACTCAACAGAATTCAGGAAGTTACTTCGTTTAGTTTTGCTCAAGAAAATTAGTAGAACTTTGTTTACATATCAGCTAAGAGCCTCTGAAACATCAATCCCTCTATGTTGTAGGGCAGGCTGAGAGACAAAGACCTGGAGAAGGAAAGAGAGAAGAAGATTTAAGTGACTTGCTGGAGGATTTGGAAAGAGTCCATAGCGATCACCTGCTTCTCATACTATGTTAACAGGATCATCTTGACCATGAAGCTAATATAGTTTGCAGTTTGCATTAGTAAAATTACGCTGTGGTAGGGGTAACTGATCCAGTGCTGGTAAGTATGAGCAACGTAGCACATCAACCTAAATAACAAGTGAGAAAGTTCTTCCTCAGTCCATGTGCTTTTTTCACATAGGAACCTGGTCCATGCAGCGTCATTTGGGCCTAAAGCAGTGGTGGAAGCAACCCTGGCAAGAGTTCTAAGTGGAAGATTAGATTTAATTGAACGACATTTTGCTTCGTAAAGATCACACAGATGGAGAAGCCTGTTTTTAAGGAAAGCTAAAGGTCATGCACTGCTTAGGCAGAAGTGAAATTTGTCCATTCTTCTAACTCTAAAAATAAACTGTTAAGAATGTAATAAAATTGGACTTAAGTCTGGAGGCATTTTGATTATTTTGAAATGCTTATGCGTGAGCCATGTGGGATGTGTACATAACCAAGGAAACAGGGAATTTACATAATGATTAAACGCATGGACAAGACTGTAATTCTGCAAGATAGAAACCATATTGCTGACCAAAGTCCATCTATAAACTAAAACAGTGATTTCATTGCCCCTGGTTCATTGCTCTTTGCTACTCTTTACTGCTCAGGCCAGCCTCCAGGAGTCCCAGATTTTGGAGGTAACAGAGGAAGTCTGGATGAAGAAAAACTTCCCCTTGTTGGAGGAAGATCAAGTTAGATAACAGTTAAGGACACTGGATATCCACAAGTCCATGGATCCTGATGGGATGTACCCACGAATGCTGAGCGATCTGGCAGAAGTCATTGCTGGGCCACTCTCCATCATCTTTGAGATGTCCTGGAGAACAGGCGAGGTGCCCGAGGACTGGAGAAAAGCCAATGTCACTCCAGTCTTCAAAAAGGGCAAGAAGGAGGACCCGGGAGACTACAGGTCAGTCAGCCTTGCCTCCATCCCTGGAAAGATGATGGAACGGCTTGGTCCGGGCATCATCTCAAAGCATCTGGAGGAAAAGAAAGCTATCAGAAGTAGTCAACACAGATTCACCAAGGGGAAGTCATGTCTGATCAACCTCATAGCCTTCTACAATGGCATGACTGGACGGGTAGATGAGGGGAGGGTGGTGGATATTTTCTACCTTGACAAAAACAAGGCTTTTGACACAGTGTCCCACACCATACTCGTAGGTAAGCTTAGGACATGTGGGTTAGATGAATGGAAAACTGGCTGAAAGACAGAGCTCAGAGGGTTGTTATTAGGGGCAGAGAATATAACTGGAGGTCAGTAACTAGTGGTGTTCCCCAGGGGTCAGTACGGGGTCCAGTCCTCTTCAATATATTCATCAATGACCTGGATGAAGGGATGGAATGTACCCTCAGCAAGTTTGCTGATGTTACAAAACTGGGAGGAGTGACTGACACACCAGAAGGCTGTGCCACCATACAGAGACACCTGGACAGGCTGGAGAGTTGGGCAGAGACGAACCTGATGAAATTCAACAAGGACAAGTGTAGGGTGCTGCACCTGGGGAGGAATAACCCCAAGCACCAGTACAGGTTGGGGGCTGACCTGTTGGAGAGCAGCTCTGAGGAACAAGACTTGGGAGTCCTGGTGGACAACAGGATGACCATGAGGCAGCAATGTGTCCTTGTTGCCAAGAAGGCTAATGGCATCCTGGGGTGCATTAGGAAGAGTGTGGTCAGCAGGTTGAGGGAGGTTATCCTCCCTCTCTAGTCTGCCCTGGTGAGGCCCCAGCTGGAGTACTGTGTCCAGTTCTGGGCCTCCCAGTTCAAGAAGGACAGGGAACTGCTGGAGAGGGTACTAGATGATCTCCAGAGGCCCCTTCCAACCCCTACCATTTTGTGATCCTGTGATTTAAGACCTCTCAGCACCAGAGCAACAGCAATGTCTGTAATCTCAGAACAGTGGGTGCATATGATCAAATCACTGAAACTGGTAAGGACTATAACGTGTCATCTCTTGATTTCAGAGAGTTTAGGAAAAGCCTTGTTAGCTTATATATGATTTTTTTTTTTTTTTTTTACTACTACTGTCTACTTGTCTTGCCTGCCTCACTCTGAGCCCCAGGGCAGTTGCCAAAGGCACAAATGGCACAGGATTTGCTGGGAGAGTTGCCTGAGCCAGCAGCACAGGTGTCACATAAGTGCCACCTACACCTTTGCAGGTCCTATAGGGGGTGGAAGAGTAGGAGGTCTCAAAACAACTCTCACTGTCATGACAAAATACCAGACAGTCATCACGTGAGGTACACTGATTCCTTGAAGGTTATCAATTTAATGTGATATTTTGAGAAAACCACCTGCTCCAGAAAAGCACTAGATATATTATATCATCAGAACAAATTTCCACTCTAAGGGAGGCATGTTGTTCCCGTTTGTTTGAGGAAAGAATAGCTTAATGCAAAAATAAATACTTTAAGGCCTTTTAATACACCAGCAGGAAATGAGGCCTCATCCTACAACACTCCAAGCAAATGCTGAACCATTTTCATCCCCTGTGGACTCCAATGGAAACTCAGGGTCTCTATTGCCTCGAGCAGCTTAATGTGCATAAGGAGAAAAGGCACCAGTGGGAGGATGGACATTTGCTCATTGTGGGGGCTTTGGCCATCAAATAACCTAATTTTATATCTCAGATGCATAAGACCTTTTCCTACATATACAGAATTTATCCTCATCATGATTTGAAACCCAAGAAGCAAATGCCAGAGAGATAAACTGGGATGTACTGTCTTTCAATGGGTCTTGAGTACATCACTGCAGGGAGAAGGGTGATATTTTGAGTGGTGTAAAACTACCCACACATTTCGAATATACTTCTCTTTCATTGCACTATATTTTGTCTTGAACTATATGATTCACAAGGAGTCACTTCATCATACATGAAAGAAGAGTGGTACAAATCACGGACTGTTTCAGGAGCAGTCTGATGTGAAATGATGTTTGAGATTTGAGCAGTAGAAAAGATGGCACATTGTTCATTTCCTTATATCATGGAACTCTTCTTGGGTCTATATCTGTCTTTTTTAATATAAATTATTCCCTTTGTCTTGTTGCTCTTAATGAAGTTCTTTTTCCCAGAAGTGCAAGTGGCTCTAAGAAAAACTGGACATGAACTCCTTGATCTGTTGGGAAGTTGACAGCGCCTCCACAAATGCACAAAAGAAACCTAGAACAGAGAAGTAAGATGCATTCTTGTCTTCACCACTCATTAGTGCTGCTTCGGGTTGGGAAACACCTGCTGTACTGTGCTAGAGCAAAGTGAGAGCTGAAGCAGTTAATTACCAAAATAAAGGTCATCACATAAAATAGGGCCACCTCCTTGCTAACAGCTACCCACAGATCTCTCCTCCTGGACTCATTTCACAGGAGCATGACCTGCATACAGCCACACCAACTGGTAACCTGCGTACACGGGACTGGCCACTTCATCCACTTTTCTTTCTATGCTCCCACATTTGTTCCTCTCTACACCAGCTAGATCGCTCCCTTTCATTGACTTTGGTTCTTCCTCTAACCCATTCCATACAAGATATTGTGCAATCCTCTGCATCCCATAATGTGTCTCACAGCCAGACAGTGATCCCTCTCTGACATGTGAGGTGACCTGGGGAGATACTTCTGTTTCCTCCTGGGGAGAGAGCCACATCCAGCCCATGAGGTTGAGGCTCTCCTGGGACAGCCCAAGACTGGCTCAGAGGATTGGGCTATTGTGGCTCTCCTGCTTGCCTTTGTGCCTCTGGGTTCCTTGCGTATGTGGAGATGAGCCTTTAATCATCACACAACCTAATGCAGTTCTTCCAAAATATTTCATGTCAGATGATGGAAGACACAAAGAACAAACCCCTGGAGCTGTCCTACTGCCTGTGGGGCTTTGCATCTGTGTTTTGTAGCTTTGCTGTACAACTTTGAGTAAGACACTTACTGGGTGTAGGCCATGGGGCATCATACACTGGGTGAGTAAAGAAGAGTGATGATATTACACATTTTTAATGGTTGTGACATATTACCAAAGACTTGGTTGATAAAAGGCTTAAAGAAGGGAACACAGAGGGCTGTGTTCTTCCAAAGTATGTTAGAAATGAGAGAGACATGACTGTCCTGGGAGAGAAGGATACTGTCTGGGGACTTGGGAAACCTGGGTTCTGTTAAAGTAAAGAGCACTTGGAAATCTTCATCATATGGAAATGATCCGTGGTTTCTGCATCATGGAATAAGCCTCCAGGGGGGCATGGGGCAGGATACAGCCAGAATCCTGGACACATGCTACCATGTGCTACCACATACCCTGTATCCTATACTGTACAACTTTCAACACCAGCCCTGCTGCCCTGGAGGACTGTAGTCTGTCTCGTTTTGGGCATTAGACCCAGGTATTGATGCTTCCTTCTTCTTCTCCCTTGAGATCAAAGGAAAGCACTATTACACTTGCTGAATTCATCACTGTATGCAAACTGTATTTATGTGACAGCAAATCTATATAACTTTCCTGTGTCTATTTACTCTGCTGTTCAGCTAGCAAGAAAAGGAAGCCCATCAGGTTCTTGCCAAAGGGTGTAGTAGTTGCCTTTTGCTCCTGGTTCAGCACGGATCCTTTGCCCAGCATGAAGCCAGACATCAGAGAAGCAGTTTCCTTGGTCTTTGCATACCATGATGTAGTCTTTAAACGAATAGGGCTTCGTGTTGTAAATTGAGAATTAGGATGATGTGGTCTATAGAACTGAATTTTGCTAGAAGATGCCAATTTGAAATATCTATGGAAATGTATCTGTTGCAGCTATCTCTCATTAAACTGTAAACTTGCATGATACCTTTGAATTTGGAAAACATAAGAGGTCCCAGGGCTCTCTTCTGTGCTGGTAGGTATTAAGGTCTTTGCCGCGATTGAGAGACGGGACACAGCTGGTGCAAGCAAGATGTTGTTTATTACAGTTACCCACATAAATTTATACTGGTCCCTAAATAGCGTGTCTCAAGTTAATTGGTCTACATTCTACATTAGGCAGGCACTGATTGGCTACTATAAGATAAATCCTCCATTAGTTAAACAGTTACTTCTCTTAAAAATATTCTTTCTTGTACTAAGTGCTAGTTCCTCTTTACAAGGTCAGCTGTTTCTTTCTTTGGAAACCTCTCCAACCCATGATTGATAAAGAAACAGTGAGTCATTGTTTTGTATTCCTTCTCATCAAAGCTTTATCCTTATCTTATTCCTCCTATGGTTTATGACCCAACAAGTTCCAACACATGCCTTCTTATCAGCTGAGCAGTACTGGGAGTTTTGCTGAGAACAACCAAATCCTGTCCCACAGGTCTTTAATCAAGTATCAGTTCCTAAGCAGTCTCAAATCCTTAAAAACTTTGTCTTAAATTTTGGTATCGCTCTCAAGTCTATTGTACAAGTTTGGAAAACTTGAGAATGCTGGGTTGACATGGGATTTTCATACCTTCTATGCTCTCTAAGGTGGATGGAGGAATCTGGAGATTAAGAGACAAGATTCCAGTCCTAGAAGCTCTGGAAAAAAGCCCAAGCCAATAGGTATCCTTGTATAAGAGACATCAATTCTTCCCATGTTGCCTGGCTTCAGAATGAGCCCTCCAGGAGCAGAGAAGCCCAAGGTCTCCAGGCAGCCTGTGGGGATGAACTGTCCAAGGGTCACAAAAGAAACTGGCTGACACTCATATGCTGGTCAGATCTGACTGGCTGACCACTGAAGAGCCTCTCTTTTTAGCACACCACCTGCCAGAGATTTTTAGATTAAAATTTGGTAATATCAAAACAATTGGAAATTCGGTTTCAGCCAGCACTATTCTTGACCTCCCTTACATCCATTTTACTCATGTTGAGAGAGTCATTCCTGACATCATGATTGGGAACTGATCAGCAGCAAAATCCAATTAGTCTGGAGTTGATTGACCTGAATATTCATCTGGTAGTTATATTTATTATGTGAATAACATCGCTGAACCCTTATACTGGGTTGCTAAATCCATCCTGTGCATATATTGCAGATATCTGAAACAGTTTATTTTCATTAAAATTTAGTAACTATATATTTACAATTTTTGTAGTACCACTTTATGAGAGAAGATGCTGGCAGGACAGTAAATGTCTGGTTGTGAAGATAAAAGCAACAGATATGACCCAGCAGGCTGCTGATCCCTTTTTCCGCTCCTTGTTATCTTGCCCTTTTCTCACAGCTCAGCAAAGGAGTCCCACATGGACGTGATGAAGCAGAATTTTACTGATGGCCAAAACTGTTTTTATGCAATAAAGAGGGCTCAGAGACAGCTTTTTAAAGCCAGGGCTTTTTTCAGTGTGAGTTTAGTATCTAAACATCCCGAAAAAATTTGCCCTCAGTATTATTCAAGCTAGTGTGAAAAATGAGTCTTAGTGAACCCAAGTGTTAACTTTGGCTTGTTGCAGCATGTAAGGGGGTAGTGTAGTCTCTAAATGCCAAAATAAATTTAGAAGAAACAATATCCCAGTTCCCAAACCTCAGCTCTGTTTACAGTGTCCTCATTACTCCTGGGTTGCCCATTTCGCTCATTTTCATGAATGATTTTACCCATTCATCTCACAGCAGTAACACTTGTAAGCAAGATGGGAGGAAGCACATTTGCAACAGAGGCGACACGGCATTGTGAAGGTGGACTCAAAAGACGTTGTCCTTTAGGGCCACATGAAAATGTGGAGACTGAATGGATTTGGATGGTCAGGCCCTTCCCTAAAGCCTTAATGCTTCATGTAAAAATTTAAAAAGTGTGCAAGCATAATTTTTTTTTTAGTCCCAGTTTAGGATGAAGCATTTTTTAAACAAATCTTTAAACAAACACAGTGCTTGTTTAATGAAATCTTTTTAATTACAGAACCATTTCCATACGTTCTTGAGATTGACCTGATCTTTCTCTAAAGACTGTCCGTATTCTAGTTACTTAACTTTTCACCTGTTGGCTAAATGGAGATACAAGGTTTTGAATGCTTTTATTAGGAAATAAAAGGTGGTTGAGGCACCATCCCTGGAGGTGTTCAAAAGACAGGTTGATGCTGGGAGGTATGGTTTAGTGATGGTGATGCTTCTTGTTTGTTGTGCGGGTGTCTATTTTTGTCAGTTAGGTTGACGGTTGGACAAGATGACCTTTAAGGTCCCTCCCAACCTAGAAGATTCTGTGATTCTGTGATTTTTTCTGTGTGATTGTATGTGTGTGAGCATGTAGGTAAGTGAGATTGTCTGTACTACAACTGGTACCACAACAAGACTGGGGCTGTGGTCTTGGGGTCTTGTATCTCCCAGTGCCAGCAGCTGGGCAGACTGGGATCCAGGGCAGCTACTGGACACATGGAGTGTTTGAGCTCAGCTGCTGGAGGGACCCACACTGTACATATATATATGTGAGTGTGTGTGTATGCTCCCACTAACTGACCTACTCGTCCAGAGAGGGGAGCGGGATGAGGCCACTGATGCTGTCTGTGTTCATGTGAGTGCTCTGTGTGCCTGTGACCTGTGTGACCAGCCATGTATGTATGTATGTATGTATGTATGTGGTGTGTAGGTCTCTGTGTGTGTGTCTGCAGGGAATACATGCTCAACCTCATTACCAGTGGGACCTGGGGCATGGAGCTGCCCCAGCCTCACCTCCTTCAGGCTGCTGGATCCAGCCTTTAAAAGCAACCATTACCACTGACATGACCATACCTCTAGGTACAGCTGGGAGCTGCTTGACCCATCTCTGGCAGCCCAACATCACTACCTCAGCAGAACAGGACAGGGAAAAAAAGAAAGGAGAGGCACAGCTATAAAATCCAGGCTGCTGTAGCAGCTGCACCTGTCAGCCATTAGCCCATCTGATCTGTGGGTTTCATAGCCCCCTTCATTTCCTGTCTCCTCCATATGCATCTTAGAAAGCTCCTGTCTTCATAAAGGAAAATGTGTAATTACTGCTCAAATCTAGCCAGCGCTTTACTCCCTCCCTCCTTCCCGCCTTCTCAAACCTAATCTGTGATCAAATCCACCCACCAAAGTCAGATGTCTTTCCAGGGGTGAACTTTCACACAATTTTGGAAGCAATTTTCTAGTTCTGTGGTTGGTGAGAATAAAAAATTAATGCGGCTTGTTCCATGTAGAAGCATCAGTCACGCATTGTGTGTACACTAGATTCACAGGGTCATAGAAATTAGAGATTGGAAAGCCCAGGGGAGAGAGCTGCTCCAGCTAAGGAGCTGTGCAAAATTGTTCTCTGCATCACATTAAAGCGAGGAAGGGCTTTGGGCATTCCTGAACTGTCATGTCGTCCTTGTTTTCTTGTCACCTTCTTCCTGAAACACAGGTGTGGGCATTGTCTTTCCCAGAAAATAGCTTATTAATTTTAATGAGCAAGCAAGATGTGTGCTGTTAAGGAAAAAGCTCAAATTAAAACATCATTATTGCATAAACAAACATGGGCCTTTCACAGTGACATTTAAAGAGCCATGTCCTTATTTTTGGTTAATACCTGCGTTGAGCTGGCTTAAGATCCATCAACATTCCTGTCTGAGGATCTGACCCAGGTTAGATATATTTGATTCAGTTCTCAGGCTATTATATACTCTTTCATTACGGATCTAGTCTTAATGCCAATCAAATGGTATTGGAAAAGCTCCAAATGGCTTCAGCTGAGTAGGACTGGGCCCCGTTCAGACCATGTGCTTAAGGTCAGTGTCTGCTCTCAGGTATAAATCCGGCGGAGTGTCACTGAAATCAATTGAGATACAGCTGATTTATAGAGATGACATTGGCGGCAGCAATCGACTCACTGCAAGAATCTGTCTGTGGCCTCAACTCAGCCCAGAGCTCCTGGGAAACCCACACCAGGTGCTCAAATCACTGTACAACAGGACCCGCTGTCTAGTTAACTTCCGACTCTCATTTGAGTACTTTTCGGTTTAACTTTCCGACAAAACAGCCATCTGATGCACTGAATCTGGACTGGACCATCATATTGTGATTGAAACGTGTTGTGTTTGCTGTAAAATTATTGTTATATGTTTGTCTAGCCCTGTGCAAGTGGCCAACAGTGGGAGGAAAGCGTCCTCCTTCACTTCATCTTCCCAGCTGAGGGTCAGCCAAAACACTCTGCACGAAAACCAAGCCATGTCTTGTGTCATGGCTGTGCTCTTCCCACCATCCCACACCCTTATTTGGTCTCTACAGAGGTTCTGGTGGTGCCTTCATGTGTTCCCTCTGTTTCATGATACCTCCTCCACACTTCTCAGTTCAGGGTGTGACTTTGCTGCTCACCTTGCTCATGTCCTGGATTCACCTCCCTTCGTGGAATTAAAAGTTCAGCAAAGGGGCAGACCCATGCAAGGCTTTAGAGGGTTCCTAAGCTGCTGCTGCAACAAATCTTTCACTCCCACTCCAAGTAGTGGAGTACTGGACATGAGAAGAAATCCATGAAGAGCAAGAAAAAACCATATTCATTAGCAGTGACTTGCTGAGGATGGGGTTTCTCTGTCAAAACCTGTGACCTGAATTGTCACTGCCTGTGTTGCCAGAGGCATTATTGGAAAATGGATAGCTTTGCAGGGAAAAGAAATCAGAGTGGTGGGTAGAGCAGTTATTAAAATAAAATAAAATAAAAAATCCCAGTACTTCCTTATACTGCATATAAACCAAGAGGACCTGATCAGAACATCTTTAATGATGGATTGGGGTGCAGAGTACAGCTGGTCCATGTGAACCAAAGCTCAGGGATGCTGCAAACTCTCTTCATGCCCTCCTCAGCTAAAGCCCCCAGAAATGCATTCCCCAACATGTTGTTACTTGGATGCATCTCTAGTTTCCAATGAGCTAGAAAAAAAACAACCCAAGAAGTGTCATGGCTGAGGGCTGTCCTCAGATCATCTCCCAGTTTTTGTGATCATCCTCCCATTGGAGTTTTGTGCAGCTTTAAGGCTGGAGCCTGGAGTCCTCACTCAAATGCTGTTCCAGATGCTGTTGATGCCAAAATATCAGGGGTGGAGAAGCTTCTGGAGCGGCTGTGAGCATGACAGTCTGTGACCTGTCTCCTGTCCTGCTTCTGGCTGGATGCATCACCAGGAGGACAGTTAAGATGCTCAGCCACACAATCCTTGGGAGGTCTGGAAGACAGACAGACTGGGGTGACCTGCTAGTCCCATGGTATAAAAGCCATTCAAATCTGACCTGGAGAGCACCTTTGCAATCAGCAGCAGATTTATCACTGTGGAGTCTCATACACTTTGCTATAAGAATATTCCTATGACTTTTCCCCTCTTTTGAAACAAAAAGCTCACACAAAGACGTGTTGTAGTTTATTACAAAAATGAACAGAGTTTCTCTGATATACTATAACGGGGATGATCTCCCTGCTAGGGTGGCACAGAGCTGTTTACTCTCTTCAGAGATTAGAGAACATCTGTAGAGCTTTCTGCTGATAGGAATGTGTTGCTTCACAGCGGGCTGTTTGCAGAAGCAGCCTATCATTACCCAAACTGCTCTGTCTGCAGCTGCGTGCTGCCCAGAAGAGGAAAAAGAAGTGAGGCTCACTGCACAGTTGCTGTTGCAAAAAAGAAAAAATACATAAGCATAGCTTTGGGTGATGGTAAAAATGGTGGAGAGATGCTGAGTCTTCCTAGAAGATCTGCTTCTGACTTACCTGTTGCTTGGAGCACTGGTGTCAGACCAATACAGACTACCAGTCTGGAAACACGTTTATGGGTAGATTTTGAATAGTGTCTGTAGATGCAGAAATCTTACCAAATTAGGAAAAAAAGAAAAGAAAAAAAAAAGAGAGTACTAGGGGGATCAATGGAAGTTAGATGCCTACCCAGTTGGGGATTTTAAAAATTCCACTTTCTTTCTGGATTTGTAGGTATTAAGTAACTTTGAAAACCACAGCTGAGATTCATGGATGTATTTGAGGACTCTGTTTATGGAAGGTTATATCTTTGGATGTTCTTCCAATTCTCAATGAGTCTGAAGCTCTCCAGGTGCTCTCCTACACTCAGCACAGAGAGCGGAAGGGTCTGTGAGTTGCAGAGACAGCTCTCGATGGAGACTCGTGAGCGTGACAAATGCTCATCCACAGTTATGGGGAGGAAAAGGAATGAGTGGCTCAAGCTGTTTCAAAGGTGTTTCCTAGAGATGGGACAGGCGTGAGAAAGTGGAAAGCCTGCAAAGAGGGGAGGAGGCTTCAACACATCAGGTTCTCTAGCAACATCAAACCAACAACATTGCGGTAAAATTGGAGATTGTTGCAACCAGTCTAAAGAAGCGCAGCAATCGTGCAACGACAAGCCCACTGGGACATGCAGCGATGTATCTGAGCTTTCAGCTCTGTCACATCTCTACATTTCAAAGGGAACCGTCTCCCGTGACACCTCCTCTTGAAGAGGTTGGAACGGACCCAGCCGTTTAACTTGCTGTGCTCCCTCACACAGGCTTTCCTCTTACCCTGCTTTGTTTTGTTTTTCCTTCAATGAAAGAATTTATTTTAATGCCCTTTAAGCTGAAGGAATCTGGAGGCTGTTACTGGGCGCTGTAAATCTGCTGCCCTCCTGGCACAGCACAGCCCTCCCCCAGCCATGGCAGCCGAGAAGCCAAAGAGATGGGAGTGAGATCTGAGCTACACCTAGAGATGATTATTTTAAAAAGCTGATTGGGTAGTCCATTTGGCACGTACAGTAGAATTGGAAAGGAATTTGCTCTTTGTCTCACAGCAGTTACTTTTGTCTCACTGAAATGTAATAAAGGTAACTGCCCAGTTCAGAGTGTATTTGGCTGCTCTCAACACTGCAGATCAGGAGTTACTGCTGTATTTAACAGCTTAGGCAAAGAAAGAGGAAAAAATGCTCCTCAAAATAAATGGGAAGCAAAAGGCTAGACCTCTGGGCAAAAAAACATCCTGTATAACCACGCAATACCTCTCCTTTATCTCTGTATGCCCACATTGTCTCAGTGGGAGTTCCACAATCACCACTTCATGTCACTAATACAATGAATTAGCTATGACTCCTCACGTACCCTGACCAGTCCAACCCACCCATGCCAGAGAAGAAAAAAAGTGAGGTTTTCATTTTTCAAAACTCTTCATAGCCATGAAAGCCTGAACTTAAATGGAAATGCTCATTTTTGAGGTGCAGGAACTAGGCTACAGCTAGAAGTCAAAATATTTAAAACCCAGACCCAAGCAGTCCTAAAGCTTTCTCAAGGCTGATAGGACTGTGACGCCTGAGAAACCAAGAACATCTGAGGAGCGCCGAGTCAGTGAATGCTTAGTTGGTAGCAAGCATTATATAGGGCAAAAAGAAGAGTAATAGTGGCAATAAGGCCAGCAGGAATCTTTATGGTCATCTCTGATGAACTCCTGCATAATGAACACCAGCGTTTCACCATGCTTCCAACATCAAGCCTATGGCTCATGGCTGAGCATGAGTCTCTTTAGGATGACACAGAGCCAGCCTAAACTCTAAGCCTTGGGTAAAGATGTCAAGTGATGGATAACACCCCACTGCCCTCAGGAAGGAAATATTAGAGGGTGAGCTTGGCCTTGGCCTGGAAAACCTCTCAACACACTGCTCTCATGTCCTAACTAGGACTAACTACCTCTTGGCAAAAAAATCAGCCTGATTCCTGTCTCAGAGGAAGGATGGCAGGCCTTGAACTTGTTCAGAAATTATTGTGTTGGTTGATGTCTCTTAGCTAAGAGAAAATACTTCAAATGTGTAATGCACACCAGCCTCAAGGATTTAATCATCCTTCAGGAGGATGTTCCAGAGCATGGGAGCGTGTTCTCCATCCATCAGCCTTCCTAAGGGGCAGCAGCTAATGGCACCTATCACAGTTGCTAGTTGCTGAGTGTTTACGTGAGTCACTGTTTGTATCATAGGTGAGATAAAACCTTGGTAACTAATTTGACCTTTTGGTGGGACTTTGTTCTCCTTGCTCTGAAAAATTTCCAATTCTCTCCAGGGCAAGGTGGAGTGCTATAACTGAGTTAAAAGCTGCTTAAGCACTGAGTGACACGAGTCAGGATCCAGCCTCTGTCCCAAAGGCAGGTCTAGCTTGCAGCATACCTCCCTGATTTGTCCTGCCTACTCATTAGCCTTGTTGTGACAAACTTTCACCTTATTTATGTTGTAAATATGTTTGGATTCACTTTCCAGACGCTGGCCCTCACTGGGTATGGTGAAGTTGGGAAGGCACAAGGCAAGCTGTGCCTCCAAAATGTACACTCACCTGCCTAAGGAGTGGTGCAAAAAGTGTGGACTAAAGTGAATTGCATAACCTGATTTGGCTGCTAGGATGTGTGATGTACTCAGAGCCCTGCACATTGCCTGTCATGGTTTCTGCTTACCAACAGCAAGCTGAACCTCTGAACTCTCCTTAGACCCTTGACATGCCATGATCTGCAGGCATGGAGCACTCCCTGCTCCCCGTGAGCTCTCTGCAGCATCTTGTGGGGCCATCACTCAGCCCATATGGCTTCAAAGTGGTAGGAAGGGCTGGGAATCAACCTGCACCGGGGCAGTCTTGCTGTGGCAGAGGGTGGAATCTTTGCCTGTGTTACTTTTTCTCTTGGGTTTAGTGTAGCCAAATGCACTCAGGAGATTCCAGCTGATTTTCACAGTAATGCCAAATGAAAAATGGGTGAACTAGGTCATTCTAAAAGCTCCAAATAAATGTTAAAATAACTCTGCATTCAATATTATAACAAATGTTGGAAAGTTTTGATTTGCCTTCTGCTTTCTGAATCTTCAGGGCACATTCAGTAAAAGTTCTTATCAAAACTAGAAATAGTATATATAAATCAAAATACAATTAATATACATTTACTTTATATTAAAGTATTTTATATGAATATAAAACTTTAAATACGTAAGTATTGATATAACTCATCAAAGCTAGAAATATGTTTTTTCTAAATTATGAGATATTCCCCTGCACTAGTTTCTGCTGGTAAAGTGTTAATTTTCTTCATAGCACCTCATATGGTGCCGTGTTTTGGATTTGTGTCCAAAACAGTGCTGATAACGCAGGGATGTTTTAGTTGTTCATGATCAGTGTATACACAGAATCGAGGTCCTTTTTGCTTCTCACATTGCCCCACCAGTGAGTAGGCTGAGGTGAGCAAGAAGCTGGGAGGGGACACAGTTGGGACAGTTGACCCCAACTGACCAAAAGGATATCCCATACCATATGACACCATGATCAGCAATAAAAGTGGGGGGAAGAAGGAGCAAAGGGGGACATTCGGAGTGATAGCACTTTTTTTTCCCAAGTAAGGAGTGATGGAGCCCTGCTTTCCTGGAGATGGCTGAACACCTGTGTGACGATTGGAAGTAGTGACTAAATTTGTTATTTTGCTTTGCTTGAGCATACAGCTTTTGCTTTACCTATGAAACTGTTCTTATCTCAACCCACAAGTTTTCTCACTTTTACCCTTCTGATTCGCTCCCCCATCCCACTGTGAGGGGCTGAGCTGCCTACTGGGGTTAAACCACAACACCTCCAAATCAACTGTTTCCAGAAACATCGATGCTCAAGATAGACAGCATTTCTATGCGCTGTGTTTGCTCAAATAGTGGCAGTGTTTTTTTCTCCCCTTCAGATCTTGTTACAGATGAAGCCATAGCACAGGCCAGTTCTAAAACTGCCACGGGAATGTTGCGTGTTACATCAGTAATTTGAATGCTGGGTATTCAGAAATGACAATTCAGCTTTCTAAAGCCGTGCATTAAAATGTAAAAGCTATTTCCCAAAGTCCAGGTGTAACTGGTGTATGCAATGACATGCACAAATCCGGTGACAGAGTTAAAATTTGAACTCCATAGTCTTTAATTTGCCGAAACACACTCAGCCTCTGCATATGTTACCTTGGGAGATGAAGATCCATCTGAAAAAGTCTATAAATTTGAAAAATAACTCTCATAAAAACTAATGTGATTTATGTAAGCACATTAAGGGGAAAATACCCTGAACAGTTGGTTTAAGTGCTTAGACTTCCTAAACTTAATATTTCCATATGGTTACATTGTAATTTTAGATTTTAGTGGCTTTGTACCCTTCTTTGTTAAATTTGAGAAACAAATCAAGGTACCGGCACAAAGAAATTAAGGAACAAAGATGCCTGCAATGAGTGTTTGATTGCTCCCACATGAAGCAATGATTCTTTTTACAAATTCCCCTAATCCTCTAGGAAACATTATTTCAATTGTCACAGGGTTGTTTATGAGATGTTGTGAACAGATGATTATAAAAATCTTCAGATATAAATAGTAGAAAAATAAGGGAAGAAATGAACACCCTACTTTTTTTTTTTTTTTTTAATGCAGGATTATTTTAGCTAAGTAAAGATTAGTTTCAAAATACCAGACATTGTTTGAATTCTTACCGAATTATTTCATGCCTCTAACTCTTCCACATTGATCCCACAAGATTTCCACTTCTACCTAGTCTTTACTACCCCTGTAATGAACAGCCACTAAAAATCTTTGTTTTATCTGTAGCTCTCAAACTGGCTTATGTGCCACTTTTTAACTAAAGGTACCAAGCATTTAGAAAAAGATTATTTAAACCAGCACAACCCATTGTGTGCGCCTTCTCAAATCAATGGAAGCCCACAGAATATTGATTTAATTTAACTTAAGTTGAATCCTACCAACTAAAACAAAATGGATACAAGTCACTTTTAGAACAATGTGGAGGGAGCTGCAGGGGGGGGTTGTGGTCTCACCTGAATCATCTGAACTCACTGACTGAAAAGAAGGGAAAAAATAAACCCCCTCTTTTTTTTTTTTTTTTTAATGCAGGATTATTTTAGCTAAGTAAAGATTAGTTTCAAAATACCAGACATTGTTTGAATTCTTACCGAATTATTTCATGCCTCTAACTCTTCCACATTGATCCCACAAGATTTCCACTTCTACCTAGTCTTTACTACCCCTGTAATGAACAGCCACTAAAAATCTTTGTTTTATCTGTAGCTCTCAAACTGGCTTATGTGCCACTTTTTAACTAAAGGTACCAAGCATTTAGAAAAAGATTATTTAAACCAGCACAACCCATTGTGTGCGCCTTCTCAAATCAATGGAAGCCCACAGAATATTGATTTAATTTAACTTAAGTTGAATCCTACCAACTAAAACAAAATGGATACAAGTCACTTTTAGAACAATGTGGAGGGAGCTGCAGGGGGGGGTTGTGGTCTCACCTGAATCATCTGAACTCACTGACTGCAGTAGTGTGCAGCAAGATTTAACAAGACAAATCAATTCTTTGGAGGAATCTCTTCTCTATCATGATTCATCCTTGCTTTCCTGAAAAGAAAGCCATGGTATGAGCATGTCAGAAGGCAAGATCATAAATGGCCAGTACGATCTGCCTTCATTGTCCGCATTGGACCAGTTTATAGGTAAAGATGATGTCAATGTGAGATAAAACAGCAAATGGAGGCTGAAACTTGGTTGTCTAACATTGCCTGTACATTTGAGGGGACACAGCCACAAGTAAGAAAAAAATAGCAACACTTGTCCAAAAGTGCTGTGCCTTTTCCTGAAAGTGTCTGCAATCAGAGCTAGTAATCGTGATGGAGTGAAGAAGACAGGGATGGAGAGAGGACAGGGAAAACAAAGGGGAGAGAGGGACAGATGGGGACAGGGCATGCCTGAGCTGTTCCTGCACCTCGAGGTAGAAGACCCCCAAAGGGAACAGCACAACTCTGATGGGAAAACTTCTTACTTCCCAGACAGAAAATTGTGCAAGTTCCTACTCAGTCATTTCTGCAGCTCAGGTGAGTTAGCGATATGTAAATATATTACACTGATTATATTTATCAGGAGAGCTTTACAACCAGCCATACTTAAAACAGTGATAAGGTGTTGGACAAGAGAAGTTATTTTCATTGCAGTTCTTTCCTTCAGACATAATAAACTACTGTGGAGTGATGGTCAACACACCAACACTTAAATACGCTTTGTATAAATTAAAGGGATCCTGCCCAGATACATGAATCCTGTGTCTCTTGTTGCAGAGATTGTGCAAATCTTGGCTTGTCTTCTTCAAGTGGCAGAGGGGAAAAAAAGAAAAAAAAAAAAAAGAGACATCAGGAATGTATTCATTGCTCTCTGCTTTATAACTCGACAGATGTAAGTATTTATTTAAAAATAAAACATCTGGCAGCTGTCTGGTTGGGCTAGTGGCTGAGCCTGGTATGATTAGATACAGCTGAATGGCTAATGCTGGAAACCAAGCTGAAATCTGTGAATGCTGCAGGGGTCGTCAGTATCAGAAAAAATGGAAAACAGATATGGAACAAAAATATTAAGATTAATAGTTACATAATCTGATCTTTTTCCAGGGGGACCATAATTATTAAGGCATTTTCTCATCAGTACCACATGCATCTCATAAAAAAGGTACAATCAATAAAAAGTACAGACAACGTGTACATTGAAATGCAGTTTTATCTCCCTAACCAGATTTTCAGTGAACTGCTCCAGTGTGCACTTGCAGCACTTAAGAGTGAGGCCTCCTCAGACACAGTCATTTAATGTCACGCATCTGCAGGAGATGCTGCAAAGTTTCATCAATGCAATGTGCAGAGGAGAAAGCCAAGGAAATGATTCAAAACTGGGAAAATTACTTAGTCAAACAGTCAGATTCATCTTACCTAAATACAGATACCTATAATGCAGGCGGTGGCGTGAGAGGTAGTCAGCTTGACTGTTAGAGAGAAATAGGAAAGCTGCAAGGAAGATTTATCTGGTCTGTTTTAAACATCCACTTTAAGATGAGATGAACTTCACCCTGGAAGGGCTCATTTCTCTGTGCTGACTCCAAAGGGATGGTGACAAGTGCTGTAGAGCCATCTGTTGGGTAGAAGTTCACATCTGGTCAGATATATCCCAAGTGAGAGATTGAAAAAACTCAATCTGCTTAATTCGTCAGAAGCAGATCACAGTGCTAACTTGATTATAACATGGAGAACCTTCAAACGAAGACAATTCTGTTTCCAACAGGCATTGTTATCCAGCAGAATAAAAACAAGAATTAACAGCTGTAGCCGGAAGCCAGATACACAAGAAGAAAATATAAAGTGAGGTTTTTTGATACAAGTGGGACAAATCATTGTCAAACAGTAGCAAGAGAAAAGGTGGCTTCTTGGTCTCTGGGAACCTCTGATGTCTTTCTGAAACACGTTTTCAGACAAATGCTCCTTGTTCCACTTAATAAGGGTTAACTGAATAAACTTCTGTGCACTGTGTTGCTCCAGAATCAGTTCAGGCAACTTGTCCAGATCTTCTGGCTGATCCCAGTCTTAAATTTATTAAAAAGCTTACATACTTTTCTATATATGAAGTCCACATTCTCATCTGTTCTGCAAGGGAAATGAATGAATAAATAAATAAATAAAGACATAAATAAATTAAAAAAAATACAACTGGTTACTTTTTTTGCTAAAAAAAAAAAAAGAGACCTAATCCTTTTCGAACATAACTACACTTTACATAGTCATGGGAATGATCACAAGGATTTAGTCTGCACAGATAGGAACAATTTTGCAAGTGAAATAGGACAAATCTGAGCTGCTGCCTCTGGAAACAAAGGTTCTTCAGTCTTATGCCTCCTTCAAGTGACAAATGGTGATTTGAAGGATTGAGTTTGTTCAGCCCTTTTCAGGTGGTACCAATGTCCATGACCTTCTACCTTCTGAGATAAAGAGAAATATTTGCCCTTAGGTCTGCATTTCAGGCTCAATTCAGATCTCAGAGAATTCAGTAGAACACGTTCTACTGCCTCGTGAACTACTGCCAACCAGCTCCTACTGCCAACCAGCTCTTCTGAATCCTTCATGGAGTAAAATTAATGCATCATGGGAGCAGCTCAAAGGTGTTGAATGCACTGCACTCTGTCCTTGTGTCATTATATTTATTGTTTCCTGCTTTGCTCGTTTTCCTAATTTCCATAAAACAAGAAATAGTTTGGTGCTCAGAGACGCAGGAACATCCCGTAAGGATGGTATCTCAGCTCCTAATGTACTGCTTTTTGGGGAGGAATTGCTGGAATATAAGCCAGCTGCAGTAGGAAATGTGCGTTTGTCCTTGACCCTTGTTGGGGACTGCTAAGAATGATGACAGTGTAAATGATACAGATACTGTCTAATAATGACGATCCATAGGCTTTAATATTGTACAGAGAAAGGAGGTGAAACAGCTGAGAAACAGCATTCTATATGCTTTAGAATGGGTGTGTTTCTAAAGTAAAGGGTATATTACTGACAAGATCTATGAAAATATCATAAAAAAAGGGAATGTAACAGTCCAGTGTTTTATTCCTCAGACAATCATATATTTTTGTCTCCTAGCCTACAGTCTATGTTGCGATGATGTATGCTTTACATAGGGTTAATACTTGGATGGAATTTTTAATGATGTGAATGGTAAAAGAAAGGAAAACATACTGAGTGTCCTACAAGATAAAAGATGAAGGTAGATCCCTGGATGATACAAATTATCACAGACCTATGGAAGGAGCCAAAATGCTGATTTATACTAGCTGAGGATGGAGCTCTTGTGTCTGAAGCTATCGATAGATCAAGTTTCAATGCTCAGGCACACCATGTGGGAGAGTTCTCAACCAGGGAAAAATCACACAAAGTTGTGATCCCCAGAGGGACCTCTGGAGATCATCCAATCCAATCCCCTGCCAAAGCAGGGTCACCTGGAGCAGGCCAGACAGGAATGCATGCAAGCAGTTTTTTAATGTCTCCAGAGAAGGAGACTCCACAGCCTCTCTGGGCAGCCTGTTCCGGTGTTCTGGCACACTCAAAGTAAAAGAAGTTTTTCCTCATGTTTAAATGGAATTTCCCGTGTTCCAGTTTGTGCCCATTGCCCTTTGTCCTGTCACTGGGCACCACCGAGAAGAGTCTGTCCCTGTTCTCTTGACACCACCCTTTAGATATTTATGAGCGTTGACATGTCCTCTTAAAGAAAGAGTAGAAGATTGGGACAATTGCAAAGGTATTGCAATCTTGTTTGTATTTGTGAAGCTTTCTTTGAAACACATCCTTTCTAATTAGCAGTGATGAAACTGGAATGTCAGCACGTATTGCAGCACGTTTTCTTCCTCCCTGTACCTTGATCAAACTTATTTTGACTTCTCAAACTGCTCAAAGTACAACGTAAGTAAGGAAAAAGATAAAAAGTACATTTGATGACACAAACTCGCAGTAACAGAGGAAATGGAACAGTAGATCGTGTTATGCTGTGCAAACACTACTGTGCTGTACTGGCTGGCTTCTTTTTTTTTAAATGAAAAATCCTTCCTCCAGCCAAAATCAAACCTTTAGAAACTGCTTTTTGGAACAATTTGTCAGTGAGGAACTTTAATGTTGCACAGTATGTGACTGTGTGAACATATTAATAATCCTAGATCTCAACAGCACTTCCCATGACAAGCAGTTCCCTGTTTTCAGCCTTGGGCTGGTTGTAACATCAGTGCTCTCATAGAAGCAAACCTGGCATCAGAGAGGTTAGGAATGGGTCCTGGATGGTGGCATTTGCTAGGGCCAGCAGAATCTCTACCAGGTACTTAAATGTTTTTTGTTTCTTACTCCTTTCAGCACAATACGACTGGTACCACTTGCTAGTGATGTATATCTTTGAGCATATGCTACCTATGAGCTACATTTCCTGATATAACGAGGTGTAGGTCTAATTCATTAAGGTAAGTTGCTTTCTTACACAGGAAATCCTATAGAATATTACCCAGGAATGCATCAAGCCCCATATGTGAACATTATAGAATTTCTTCTCCCTTCTCCACTAGAGGCTTTCCTGCATCCTTTTATCTTTTTGTATGATCATTAGGAACATTATTTTAATTTATGGCCTGAATGCATCCACCTGCAGCTGACGGTCACTCCTCCTTTAGCTGCTATACATTCCCCCCTTCCCTCACATTTACTTCCCAATCAATCGACAGCAATTGGATTCCCCCTCAGCTTCCATTTTGCAACACTGAGCAAACATCATTTGCCCGTTTCACAGCTTCATCCCGCTGGCAGCTTCGAGTCATCCTGTATGCCACAATCTTTCCTCTCCCTAAATGAAAGGTGGTAAAGAGCTCTTATCTCAAGGCAGATGGTTTTATTCATTCCTAAGGGTAAGGTTCACCTCAGGTACCTTGGTCTACAGTTTACCATGACACCTCCCTCATATTTTGCTGATGGCTTTTCAGATGTGAAGCAGGTAACTGCCCGGCCCAGGTAACTCTTTCTACATGTCCAAGAGCTGTGATTTACTTGGCTGCCTCCTCTTCCTAAGTGATGGGCTTATCTTTTATCTTGACTTGGATGACAAGACATCCTTTTGCCTCTGTGATAGCATGGAGAAGTGCTCTGCAGCATTTTAAACTACACTGGACATGCACTTTACTCCGCAGCTGGAGAAGAGACCCATTTCTGCACCCTGGCTGCATGCAGAGCCTTGTATATCAGTCGAGCTGCTGCATTGGTGAAGGTGAGCACTTCCACATCAGGTAAAATTGGTGTGTCCAGTGAAGTGGTAGGAGATTTGGAAAAGTGTAAAGGTTCCCATGCCTTCTTAGGAAGCTGTTTTGAATCCACTTTTACATAAAACAACACCTTTCAATAGTTCCTGCTCAGCACACAGGGACTTTGGACCACCACTCTTGTTCCACCTCTAGTTTCCAAGAAAATAAGTCTGAGTAGTCTAAATAGGATCAGTTCATATGCTTCATAAAAGGCCAGGTAAACACAATCTATTACATTAGTCTTTTCCTGAAAATCACTTATTGCCTCAAATAAACTTACAAATTAATCTTGTTTAATCTCTCTCTGGTAAACACAGGATTGCCATTTTGTATTTTTCTCCAGATCTTAAACTAATTTTTCCTTCTAAATTTACTCTAAGAAATCATACTTTATTAAGCTTAGATTAATTTTTCTCTGGTTTTCTGATTCACTTTTTTTTAATTTATTAGATGTAGGTTATTTTCTGAATGTAGCACCTATCTAGTTTACAGAAAGGTCATCTTCAAGTCTTGAAATCTTTTGTCCAGCTCTCAGCTCTAATCACTAAAACAATTCCTTAGTTTATACAACTACTCTTTACTCTTCTGCAATCGGGGGACTATATTTGTAGTCTTGCTTTTGTTTACCTTGCCATGAAATTTCAGTGGAAAAAAGTTGTGATCAGTTACTCCAAAGCCATGTTTGATGATAGGTTCCTTTCTAATCACTGATTTGTTAATACCAAATCTAAAACAGCATTACAGGTGACTTAGTGCTGCTTCAGTGAAGAATTCTGCTAGCTTTAGCACACAAAAATAATGCGACTTAAGTATTTTCCAGTCTACATCTGGGAAATTTATTTCTAGACCTATTTTTTTTTTTTCTCTAGTAACATCTCAGATACTCTGTCCTACACCCAGCTCCAAGCTGTAGATTAACAGCAGATCTTCAGCACTACCCCAGCACAACTGCTTGCCATTCCTCCCTGGAAGGATTCTGCCCACACCATTGACCCCTGCCCACCTGGAAGGGACTATAAAATGTTATTTTAACATACCTATCTGGCAAGAAAAAAAATTTTCTACCCTATCTAGACTATTATATTGTTTTTCTACCATTCAATATAAATGCATTTCCGTGTTAAATTAAGCTGTGTGACTAATATCTGCCAGGTGTGGTTCATTGTTTTACTCATAATTTTCCCAGGGGATGACTTCCACATGCAATTAGTGCTTTGTTTTGTTAGTGTGTTTAACTTAATACAGCAAGTACAGCCCTTGGTGTGTGTGCAATGTCCTTTGAGAAAAAACATTTATCTTGAAAACTGCACGGTGGCACAGCTTGCGTGCTTCTGTGACATTCAAGAGAGATGAAACGGTTAGCTGGTGCTGATCAGACAAGCACATAAGCCTGACTTTGAAAAGGTTCTTCTGCATTACTATATTTATTTTGTTTGAGGCACAAAAATGCATTCTTGTCAAAATGTTTCTTTAACAGGCTTTGCTTGCCATTCTTCTTGTGGGTTGGAAACTCAAACACAAGCCTAATAGACACTTCAATCTAATCAGCAACATTTATTTTCTGAGTCTAAGTCTAATTTCACCTTCCGGTTTATTCTTCACTATCCTGGGGGGCAGCTGAAATGAAATAAAATGAAATGATGCTAATAACTTCACAGTGATTTAACGCACAGGTTTTCAAGTCTTTGCTTGGGAAAAGCTGAGGATTTTCAGCTGAAGTGGCTGGGAATAGGTGGTACCTGAGGCACTGTGCAATCAAGATGCATAAAGGTAAATCAGGAGAATTTTACAGTTGTTATTTTCCATAGCTGATGCCTGAACTGCCAAGAAGGGACATTTATATTGGGGCGATTGAACATGCTACATGTGTATGAAACACCTAAAAAGTACACCATATCTGTCTCTCTTTGCCATGTGGTTACTTATCTTTATCCTCATTTTATGTGCTTATGTCATTCATTTGCTCTGCAGTAAATTATTGATGGCCAACGAATTTCCTATGTTAATTCAACTTCCCGTACCGTGACAGAAGTACTATGGGTTATGTTAATATGGGATATGTTAATATCCTTGCAGTGTTTTATCATTGTTTAGTGCTTATTATTCCTCTGAAGCTTATAGCAAAATAATGCATTTATCTAAGAGTATAAAAGCAAAGAAGTATTTTATAGCTCAGGTTGTTTTTTATGTGAGTTTGCTTCAGCTCCAGATTTGCTGAATATTTCTGCAAATCGAGCTTTTGGTACTTACTGTGTGTTTTTATGTGCTGCAATACTGAAAGGTTTTTTATGGCTTTCTCAGGTATTTATTGAGAGCAGGTTGTGCCATATCACAACCTTCATCCACAGCCAAAGGTCCTGTATACAGCACTAATGAGTTTTAGAAGGTAAAAACATGTCTCTGTCTGATAGTTCGGCCTCAAAGGAAATCCCGCTCTGATGTCAAAGTTATCTCAGCTGTGGTCCTGCACACTGGTGCTGTGAAGCAGATGCTGAGAGCACCAACCATATGTCAGTACCACTGAGCTCTTGCAACTCCTCACCCTTTGAACTCCAAGAGCAACCAAGGAAGGATGTTGGATGCTTTTTTGTTTCTTTTCTCTTTGCTTATAACACACTTCAATGCCAGAGAGTGATTCTGTGAAGTACGGAGGCTGAGGATGTGATCCAAAAGCCCATTTTAAACCTCTGAGCTCTTACCAGTTGCCTTTAAGTGGGCTTTGGATCAGGGAAGACTACCACAGTTCTGCAACACCTGTCAGAATTGCAGGGTGTTGCTTGCAAAAAAAGAAAATAAAAAGCGAAGAAGAGCAAACCAGACAAGATAAAACTGTCTAAAAATTATGGCAAAGTCCATTGCCATCAGATAACATGATAAAGTTTGTTCTCACTGTGTATAACGTGCTACTCCAGCAAGTTATGTAAAATAAGGGCAATGCCTCTTACACGTTCAAATACGGAACATATTTTATCTCTTCAGTGGAGGTAAGATATGCATAGACCATCTGTCTCTCTTACCAATCAGAATAAACAAATTGCATAGAGTCCATTTGTGGTCAACACTCTTAGTCCCATGTTTATAAAGTTTTGTTGGAAGTATTTAATCTCTTTCACAGCTTGTTGTGCCAATCAATAGGTGTATCTCTGTACAATACATAATAAACATGAATGATTAGCAACATAAAAATATATAGATTTACCAGTAAATCAATTTGCCTTGTTAAAGGATCCACTTTTATGGAGCTTGGTCCTGATATGGGGACATAACTGTCAATGACAGTAATCACTCTTGCTATGTTAATTGCAACAGCAGCTATCTAACGACATTTAAGCCCGTGCAAAGAACGGTCCCTTTTGACAGAATTAGGGGACGAAGCTGGGGATGGGGCATTAGTTGACCACACTCTTGGATCCTCTCCTCCCACTGGGAGCATGGTGCAAGGGTAGCACTTAGCACGTCTCTTAGAGCAAGCCAACCATTTCTGAATGACAATTTATTTACACAGGCGAGGAGAAATAGCTTCTTGGCAACTGCATACACGCCAAATGCTGATTTTCTATTTTAACTTTTTCTTTTTGGCCTAGACACAATGACAATTGGCTTGTTTGAAAGATGACAGATTACCTACTGAAGAGAGAGCAAATGAGGGGAGAGAAAATGCAAGCCCAAATCTGCACACTCCCAGTGTGATGCCTAAACTTACGTCTTGCTGAAATACTTGAAATTGGTTTTGGGCCCAAAGAGCTTTTAAAGTAATCAAAACGATTTCTTTTTCATTGCAAATCTGGAGTAACTGTAAAATCGAAGTGAAAAGCCGGACAATCCAGGAAAACAAAAAAGAGTGTGGAAACCAGTCCATAAGGCTGAAATCCGGGCTGATTTTGAGCATCCGCAGAGTAGGTGCCTCTTCTCTTTGCTGTTGCAAGGAGTTAGGAAGGGACAAGAAATAAAATCCGTAAAAGGTGAATCATTGGCTATTTGCCAGCAATTAGCATTGCCAACTGCCAAGAGTGACTAAGCTGGCGTTCCTAGCACTACATTGTTTAGGAAGTTAACAGGAGGTCGGCAAAAAAATGCTCCAGCCAACCTTCAATAAATAACCAAAACCCAACATGTCTTACACCTCCTTCTCCAGCGCCGCCCGGGTCCAGCCCTTTTGCAGCTTTAGGATAAACAAATTACAGCTGCTCTGTCTCTACCTTGGGATGAAGCTTTCTGAGATGGGAGAGCCATAGTTCTGCCCACATCTGGCATACCGGTGTGAGTAAGAGGAAAAGGTGGTGAAATAGCTTCATTTCTCCTCTTTTCTGATCAGTGCTGGTGATAATGATTTCCTTGTTATGACTTGCAGACGCCAGCACACCGCTGTGTCGATGCATAGGAGGGCTCAAATCTGAGTCTTAAATAAAAAAGGATTTTGGTTCCAGCACAGCATGTTTGTAAAATATCTACTGACAAGACAAAAAAAAAAAAAAATTGATTTCCTTGTTATGACTTGCAGACGCCAGCACACCGCTGTGTCGATGCATAGGAGGGCTCAAATCTGAGTCTTAAATAAAAAAGGATTTTGGTTCCAGCACAGCATGTTTGTAAAATATCTACTGAAAAGAAAAAAAAAAAAAAAAAATTGTTCTACATGGCCTGTAAAACATATGTTAAAAATTCTGCATCATAGACCATCTTTAAATTATTCATTTTTAATCCCTTCAGCCTTGAAGGGCCTTTAAACATTGACTACTGAGAAACAATCCTGCCACTGAGGGAGCAGCTCTAAAATAAAATACTGGCTACTTAAAAATATAGAGAAAAATGCTTTACCTAGACACAGTTTCTGCATTTTAAAATATGAATAAAGGGCTGGATCCCGGCTTGGTGAAAGCTGATACAGCTCCTTTGATGTCTGCATAGCTATCCCCCATCAGCAGCTGAAAGCCTTGGCCCAGAGTTTAGAATAGATATCGTTTCTCTATATAAGAAGACAAGTGAGATTTGCATGGTTAGTTCAAACTATTTCATATTCACTGAGCTGTTGAGGAAATACTGTCTGTGAAACAAATCCTGGATTCTTTCCCAAAAGCATCTAAATGACACTTGCTAGGGAAATGCTACAGTGTAAAAGGGAGCGGATCCAACCCTCCTGGTTGGCCCCTGCTGTAATTACTATGGCATTATCGAAGAGCACTTGCTACCTGCGAGCTCATTGGGGTGCATCAGTGAAGTTGAGAGCATCCAAAGGAGTTAACTGAGTGTAACACTGGCATAACAAATAGAAACAGGTTCCACACTTGCTGTTTCAGGAGGATTTTGTCTTGTTCTCTGCTCCTGGCTCAGCCTCCCACTGCTAGAGGTAGCACTGCTGGAGACCTGAGGCACTTCTCCATGCTCCACCTTTACCTCTGTGTCACAACTCCATGAGGCACTCCTGGGAAGTACCATTCTTTTCTGCCTCGCTCTACAGAAAAGTGCTTTCCTGACCAAAACCAGTCACTGCAGATGCCTCTTCCATATCTCCTCCTTGCAACTTGTAACCAAGGCTGATGTCACTGGAGTGATGCACCATGTCTTACCCCTTGCACACTCCAGAGAAATAGTGCAGAGATAGGACTGAAAATGCAGAGAAAACTTTATATTATCTCTTGGCTCCCTTGCTTCACTCACAGAGTCATACATGCATAGAATCCTAGAACAGTTTGAGTTGGAAGGGACCAAAAAGATCATCAAGTTCCAACCCCCCTGCCATGGGCAGGGACACCTCCGACTAGACCAGGTTGCTCAAAGCCCCATCCAGCCTGGCCTTGAACACCTCCAGGGATGGGGCATCCACAGACCTGTTCCAGTGTCATCTTGATTAACTATCATTAGTTTGAACACTCTTGATTTTCCTTGAAACAACCTTGATACAACCTGTGGATACACTAGTAAAAATTATATATGATGAGAATTCATTTGTTTTACTGGAGTCATTCTGTTTCTCTGTTAAGCTCATGGCCAGACCGGGTGCGGTACAACAGGTAGTGAAATGCAGAGTGCTCAGATTTTTCCATCTCCAGGCACTGTTGCTTTTCTAGGACATTCTTCAGGGCTCTCGTCACCCTCTTATTCCCTCCATCACCTCAGAAATGCTGGGGAGAGATCTCCTTTTTGCTGGTGCGCTGTTCCCCAGTGATGTTTTCATAAACAAACCCACTCACCTACAATCATCAGGAAGGAAATGAAGCAGCAAATTCAACTAATTTGCCTGAAGGTATGAGTGGGTTACAGAAACTGTCACAGGTGATCAAATCGGAGCTCCTCAAGGGCCCTATCCCACCTCCAGCAAAGTGGCAAGCAGCTCCTGGGAAAAAGCAGTGAAGAGCTATTTAATACACTGTTTCCCCCACACAGTAATTCTTTGTGTTGATACATTCCTTGTAAAAGAAGCCTATTTTTTTTTTTTTTAGCCTCATTACTTTAGATTAAATCCCTTCCAAGCCCTGTTTATGAAGGATGGAATACGATGTTGCTCTGCACGAATCCAGGGGCAGGATTTAGTGATGGGGTGAGTCCCTTGAAGGTTTTGTATGGGCTTATGCTCCTGAGCAGAAAGCTCAACCTGCCAGGGGTGCTCACACCCGAATGCAAACATCTGCACGGTGCGGTACACAACGTGGCACCGGTCTGAATTCACACTTAAGCTTTTACTAATATAACTCTATGGAAACAAGCTCAGCGGTGATGGATGACTTACAGCTCCTACGTAAGGTGTTACAGTTTCCATTGGAACTATGTTGTGCTGGATGTAATAAACCAACAACGTGGGCAGTTTCAGTAAATAGATTAATAACCTGTAAACTCGCAGGCTTCACAAAGGGAGTGATGCACTGCCTGTCCAGCGCTAAGGACCATGTTTTTCAGAGATCAGGAATACGTTCTCTCCTCTGACATGTGCTGTGGATGTTCACTGTGTGTTACACTGCCTATTGGAGGGACTGGAGACAAGACCAGTGAGATCATTTGCTTCTGTGGAGGTGCTATAACTACCCCCCCCACCCCAGCTTCTCATCTTGGCTCCACTCTTTACACATCGACACTAAAAAAGCCAGCATTATGTTGTTAAATAGTTTTAGCAGACACTTCATCAATTGAATGCCTGTCTGGGGGATTCTTTAACGATGCTGTATTCTTTTTAATTCTACAGCATTTTATAGTCACCTTAAAAATGTCTGATGCTGGACCGAAAGAAGATATGTACTACTTTTTTTTTTATTATTAGTAGTAGTATTAATGATGCATAGTATGTTTCCTCCTCTGAAAGCAGGCGATTTCTTGTCACTTTCCCTCTGGGATCCACGCACCCGATT